>NW_026515687.1:0-573532 GCF_025526975.1 Fimicolochytrium jonesii
TTGGACATCTCAAAGTGGCTGGCTAGGGGTGTATCGTGCATGTCGTGGCAGACTTCAGCTCGGAGCTCGTTGGTGGGGACATAGACCAGGTTATCGTGCAGCAGGATCCCATCTTCATCTGAGAACCGCTTGATACGATCTTGGGTTTCCTCAGTTCGTTGGGCAAGGGGTATCTTGAGCTTTTCGCGAATGGTCTTAGCGAGGGGACCAGAGGCCTGGGCGGCCTTAATTGTGGATGCCTGGGAGCGGAACGCTTCTTCCCCCTCTTTTAGCTCATGTTCGTAGCGTCGGGAGAGGGCATCGGCTTGGTGCTGCTGGGAACCGCGGCGATAGGTAATGACAAAGTCAAAATCCGAGAAGAATATCGACCAGCGGGCTTGGCGGCGGTTCAGGGTGCGGGTGGTCATGAAGTACTGAAGGTTTTTGTGGTCGGAGTAAACGGTGATCTTGTGACGGGCGCCAATGAGATGGTGGCGCCACTGGGCAAAGGAGTCTTGGATGGCCAGAAGTTCCTTTTCGTAGATCTCGTAGTTGATCTCTTCAGCCGTGAATTTGCAAGAGTGGAAGGCCACGGGGTGGAGCTGGTTGTCCTGGTCAGGTTGGAGGAGACCTGCGCCAAGAGCAAAGTCGGAGGCGTCAGTTTCGACACGAAGGGCTTCTCTGGGTCAGGGTGAGCAAGGATGGGGGCGGTGGTGAATGCTTTCTTCAGGTTCTCAAAGGCGGTGTTTGCGGCGGGTGTCCAGGCGTACGGGATGTCTCTCCGGGTCAGGGCTGTGAGCGGGGTAGCGATCTTGGAATAACCTTGGATGAATCGGCGATAGAAGTTGGCAAAGCCGAGGAACCGCTGGATGCCTTTGACATTCTTGGGAGATTCCCAATCCGTGATGGCAGCGATCTTCTCGGGGTCCATCTGGATGCCTTTCTTGGAGATGATGAAGCCTAGGAACCCGACGGATTCGCGGTTGAATTCGCACTTCTCTGGTTTGGCGTACAACCCATGCTGTCGAAGGCGGGACAAGACTTCGCGGACATGTTTGGGGTGATCTTTGGGGTTCTTGGAGAATATCAGGATATCGTCAAGGTAGACGACAACAAACACATCGAGAATGTCGCGGAAGATGTTGTTCATCAGGTACTGGAAGACGCCAGGAGCATTGCTGAGTCCAAAGGGCATGACATTGTTTTCGAATAGGCCATAGCGGCAGCGGAAGGCGGTCTTCCATTCATCGCCCTGGCGCATGCGTAAGAGGTTATAAGCGCCGCGGAGGTTGATCTTGGTGAGACGGCGGGCGCCGCGCAAACAATCCATGATACCGTTGATCAGGGGCAGGGGGTAGCAATCCTTCACCGTGATGCTGTTCAGGCCTCGATAATCGACGCAGAGGCGGAGAGAACCGTCCTTTTTCTTCACGAATAAGACTGGCGCACCGGCAGGGGACTTTGAGGGTTTGATGAATCCTTTGGCGAGGTTTTCTTCGAGGTATTCGCAGAGTGCCTTCATTTCTGGTTCGCTGAGGCTGTAGATCGGGCCGAAAGGTGGCTGCTTGCCTTCTTCCAGATCGATTGGACAGTCGTAGGGCCGGTGCTCGGGGAGAGTGTCAGCATTTCTCTTTTCGAAAGTCTCGATACTCGGGGGGCAGGAAGTCTTTGATGTCTTTCTCGGGTGTCGGGGGGTTACTGGGGCTAGGCGAGGCTGGGAGATCGGGTTTCGCAGGGTTGGCGTAGGCAACAAAGACCTGGTCATGCCTTGCTGCGACCTGGAAGGCTGGGGCGGAGATGAACGAGACTCGGAGCGGCGTGGGAGCCGGTTCTGGGGTGCTGGAGCGAGATACCTTGGGTACTGGAATCGACCATGTTTCGTCGGCGGGGACTTCATCCTGGGGGATGCGGATCAAGGGCTCGGGGGTTCTGGCGGGTGCTGGGCTCAGGGGTGCTGGAGAGTTGTCCCAATTCGCGAATTCATGGTACAGACAGTCGCAACGGAAACCGACCGAAAGGTTCTTGAAGTCAAGGTTAATGTCGTGGAGGCGGAGCCAGGGGAGACCAAGGAGGATTGGAGCATGGGGTGATTTGGTGACATGGAAGACGAGTTCTTCGAAGTGGTTGTCGACCCACATGCCTACTGGTTGGGTGTGATGGGTGATTGGCCCAGCAGAGCTGGGTTGACCGTCAACGAGTTCGATCGTCAGTGGACACTGATGCGGGATTAGGGCGATGCGGTGTTTGCGGGCAAAGTCTCTGTCGATGAAGCAGGACAGGGCACCATTGTCGATCATGACGGAGGTAGGTATCGGGGCACGGGTGGATGATACCATGATGGTAACGGGGTAGTTGAAGGGTTCGGCAGGACCCAGCGCAAGCATGGCGCGTGGGTTAATTTCGGAGTTTTCGACATGAACGGCGGCTAGGAGGGTTGTGTCGGCTATAACGGAGTCACGAACCAGGGGGGTGGCCTCTCCCGTTGCAGGAGCTGCGAGGTTAGGAGGCCCAGAGGAGTGTGTGTTGTCCAGTCGCTGGGGCTTTACTGCAGCTGGACCTTGGGAAAACCCTGTTCCGTGGAGGTTTCTTTGATGTCGATGTTGGCGGAACGGGTGGTGGTCTTGTTCTTGGCCGGGCAGGCCTTTGCAATGTGCCCCGCGCCACCGCAGTAAAGGCAGAGGCTGTTGGAAATGCGGCGTTGGCGTTCCTGAGGGCTCAGAGGGCCGCGGGGACGAGCGGCGTCAATCTGCATAGGCTCGCTGTGGTCGACAGTGATGGTAGTAGTAAACGAGGTATGGGGAACCGGGAAGGTCTGGCGGCTTCTGTTTCGCTCCAGGCGGCGCTCAAACAGCCGGTTATTGCACTGGATAGCCTGCTCCATCACCACATCAATGGTGGCCGCAGGGGGCATCGTGAGCATCAGGTCTTTGACGTCTTCTTTGAGGCCACGGCGGAAGGTAGCAATCAGGGCCTGGTCGTTCCAGGAGACATTGCATTGTAGCTGGCGGAACTCAGCGACGTACTTGTCAACCGCCAATGTCAAACGCCAATGTCAATGTCAATGTCAGTGTCAATGTCAGTGTCAATGTCAATCTCAATGCCACTCCCCCTCTCTCCTCTCATTTCGCGAATCCTCCCGCAATATCGCCACTCCTCCTCTCCCCTCTCATTTCGCGAATCCCTCATTCGCCGCTCCTCCTCTACCCTGTCCATCTGTGAGCCAATCTCCGGCCATTTGTCGACCCCCCCAGTACTTCTTCATAGCCAGCAGCTGTAGCAATGCTCTCTACGCTCGCCACGCACGCTCTAGGAGCATTGCTGGCGCCCCCCCCCCCCCCCCCAGTCCCCTCTTGTTGTTGTTGCTCTATGGCCTGCTGGGTTGCCTATCGATAAATAGCCGGCCGCTCTTCGTCCATTCCCTTCCTCCCCAGCAGATCAACACCAGTTCTTCTCATCTCCTGTTCTAGTCCTTGTTTCTTGCTTCGCCAATACAATCTCTTGTCGCCTATCACTCTCGCCTTCTCTTCTCTACTTCGCTTCCGCCTCAGCCGTCGAGATCATAACAGGCACATAATTACCCCATCCCTAACGAGCAGGTGTTGTCGTCTTTTGAAGCATCTCCTGATATTGCCCTGATATTGCGCCAAGGATTTGTTGGCCCTTTCTCGCTCTGCATCCATAGCACGAGCAACATCATGACCCCTAAGACCCGTCGCAATCTGACGGCGCGCGATCTCATCATAGAGCACTTTCCGTCGTTGATAATGCTCTCTATCTGCGGTAGAACTCCGCCAACTAGCACAATATTGCCGATCCAGTTCCCGATCGGCACGGGCATGACCCCCGCCCGCCTGGGGTACCCCAATGTCATATTCTTGCCACACCTCAGCGACCATGCTGAAATTCCTTTGCATTTTATAGATAGGCGGGGAAGGCGGGGAATCAGGCGGGGAAGGCTGCATTGAGCCCTCAGCCAAGGTCTCTGTGGACAGGATATTGGTGTCAGTGGTACTAGGAACAGATGCTGATTCATCCACAACAGAGGCGCTCATCACGGCCTGAAGGTTCAACTTGGGTGGTGGCGATGGCATTTTCCGATTCCAAGGCCTCCCTAACCTTCCGTCCCGCCGGTGACGTTGATAGGTCAGCTATGGCCTTCAGCACACCGCTGATATGGGAAATATGGCCATTACTCTCTTGCATAATGTTCTCCATAGCGCCGCCGATTGTTGTGGCACATTTGTACATGGCGGTCTTTGCATCTGCGATTGTCTGAGTGATGTTGCCATTGATGTTCTCTTTAACGCCCTCTATGTCTTCCCTTGTAAGTTGCTTATAGGCCGTGGCTTCCGCCGAGATCTTCAGGCTTTTGACGGTCTACTCAAGATCCGTCATCTTGCTGATAACGGATTGGTTGTTCACACGTATAGCAGAGGCAACCAACGGGAGAACATGTTCGATCGATGCAACCGTTGGATCACTTGCGGTTGATACTCTTTCCAGCAGTTTAATCTACAGAAGCAAAAGGAGTAATCAATTATGTGCCGCGGTTTACTTAGTGAAATGTGCTCTGATCCCATGCATTGAACAACAACAAGGAGAATGTCAGCACATAATTGTGTATTCACCTGGAACTCCTTAAACTCCGCAGACTTGAAAATCAAATGGGTCCAAATGGGATGTCTTGGATACCGCTTCTGCAAGATAGCCCCGTCCTGAAGGACGCATTCCCGCAACCGGTGCAGGAGCTTTGCGTGACCTTTAGTGGCAATGTCCTGATGATCATCCTTTGCGCTAGCTGCAAACGGGAAGATCTGATCCAGTAGGCTTGCCGGCGGCTCCAGATCTCGAGGCAAAAAGTAAGCGCCTCCTTTAGTGGTCCAGCCAGCAGGTGCTCCAGCCGATTCTCGTGGGATATCTTTATCATAGGCGCCGCGCCGGGCAGACGAATCCCATCCTCCCATCTTGTCTATATCATGATGATTCGCTCCGGCAGCGCTTGCCTCGTGCACTGAAACACCCTGGGGCACATGTGTCAATTTGGAGACGGTTATACCGCAGACAGCGAACGCCTTGCGATATATGCTCATATGGGCATCAAGGCTGAGCTCTTCATCATCACCCTCCCTGCGCTTCCGCTTCCGGCCAGTCGTGGCACTCGCAATGATTGTGTCTTCAGGGAGGTGGCCAGCGACATCCTCAGCTGCTCTCTTGCGCGCCTTTTTTTTGTCTTTGACCATGTAGTATTTATCATACCAATCCTCCTTATTGGAGAAGTCCGGTGCCGGCTCTCCAAGGATATGATATTGATAGAAGAACATCAGAGCAGTGTGTCCCACAGGGCAAAACTCCGCCATCTTATGCCGCATGCATCCCACAGTATCGATGCGCCCAAATTTATTGATTTTGCTTTGCCTGGATATGACAAGCATTCCCCAGGTGGGCATGGGTCCCTCAGGGGTCTCCTGCAGATCCCAAAAGAACAAGCGCGAGAGTTGCAACTGGCAAATAGACTGCCCACGCTGCATCAGACAATGCTGCAGCAGGAAACATGTGACGTTGCGTAGGCCGTTGTTGGAGTTCTTCATTGTCCACCAGTGCTCCACAAGTTTCATTTATCGTTATAGCCGTATTTCTCCAGCTCTGTGCCGATACCACGGTCCACTTTGGAATCGTTCGCGATTCGGAGCTCCGTCTTCGAATAGTTCTTGAGCACGGTTTGAATCAGACTATTGCAAGGGTGCGGCGCATCTTTCATAACATCGATTATAAATTTCTGTAGATTTTGGAACAACATCAATCATTATGTGCCGCGAATCTACATAACAAATGGATGCAGAATGCACTAGAGGCTCCTAAGTAAAGTGCGGCACATAGGCGAATAACACGCACCTGCGAGTCATACAAATCAACCACAGCCTTCACATATTGTTCCAAGGTAGATCTCTTTATGGGCACAGCGTTCCCTTCGGCGTCCGTCATACCGTTGAGTTTTCCTCTCGGGATGACATGTTCATTCAGCCAGAGAAGCACTTTGTCGGCATATACGAGGTTATTCGTTCCTCTGGCGGTACACCAGTCATGCCAAATCTTTTGTTTGCCGGAATACGCAATTGTCATATTCCTTGGCCTATTGTTTTTGTTTGGGGCCACTTCTTGTTCCTATGAATGTCGGCAGCAAGTTGGACTTCGTGGTCCATGGCAGTGCCAGCGGGGGCATGCATGGCACTTGTTGGCAGATGCCAACGAGCGACGCTGGGACCTGCAAAGGTTGATTGCTGGGCTTCTCCTAACATGATGTGTGGTCGCACTCCCTGGCGTAACGGGAACACACATATTTTGGCTTAGTGGTTAAGACACCTGGCTCTCACCCAGGTGGCGTGGGTTCGATTCCTACCTTCCCCAAACATTTTTCTCTTCTTTCTGTGACTGTACCACATCTTCGGGGCATTCCAAGCGATCAGGACAATTCCCTTGACACCCGGTGCGCCACAAACTGGTAGGTGGGGTTCCGAGACAAGCAAGGGAACCCTCTGCAGCATCCAGGAATGTCGCGCACAATTGGGGTGTGCAGTGTGCAGGTTCTTCGAACAGCTTCTTTGAATGTTGCGTACTTATGTGCCGAGAAATGTTTGAAAGAACAACATAGGATGGCTGCGAGCGTTTCTCATATATGGAATCGCGGCACATAGTTCCTTTCCCTAACCCTAACCCTAACCCTAACCCTTTCCCCCTTCTCCCCTTTGTTAGTAACATGATGGATCGTATGTTTCATATATACTATAGTCATCAGCCAATTCTGGAAAGTCGGATACATCATGTATCCCGACCGCCTATCCTATGGGCTGGTCGTGGGCTATTGATGACATACCTCAGTCACAACGGTCCAAAATGTATTTCGGCACGTGACCTGTGACTGGACCGGTTGTGACTTGCGGACGCGCTGTGACTTCCGTGACTAACCTACATGTTACAGTAGGCTGGCAGATATCAGGTTACGACGGGTTGTTGAGCCTCCCTGTGCAACCCCAGATGTCACCGGCCAGCTGTCAGTCCTGCCCTGGGCTAGCGGTCGTGCTGAAAAGATTTGCATGGGGGCCGGCAACTTGAGCCGGTGGCTACGCTCGGAATGACGTGTCCTTGGGGCGTCGTAACCTGATATCTGGCAGCCTACTGTAAGAGCCGCATTGTTTTATATACCATGTAGAGGTCGAGAAACGGGTCGCGTTTATCGATAAAGTTGCAGAGATTTCCGTTTCGGTGCCTGACAAGTAGGTAGACGCAATGATATGAAGCAACAGGAGATGGCGAAGCGACCATCACTCCCATTGGAGATCCTAGAACGCATTGTTCTACTGGGGCCTTCATTCGAACTCGTGCGTGTGATGGGTTCCCGAGGGCGATATCTAGCTTCTCAGCTCCTTGATCGTTGCGTGTTTTGGAACGGGGCCTGCGATCCATGCACCTTGTCGCCCACAGTGTTCCTCTGGACCATGTCTCCACCCGCATTTGAGATGGGATCGGTTCGCTGGGATGATGTGGCTAGAAATGCTCTCCGCTGGCCGCTAAGTCATCAACGTCAGCTCCTTCAATCGGACAAGATCGGCTGGGCCTTCGAGGATGTTCTGGAGCTAGGATACGTCAACTGCCTTCATGTTTGTTACTGACCCTTAAGTAACAGTGGTAGCCTCAAGTCTCGAAATGCGTCTCTAAATCTGTCCGAAAGTCCGTACATGGAAGTCCGTCTAAATCTGTACAGTACGTGGAAGGACACTGCGAGGACGCGTTGAGGATGTCAGCAAACGTAATGGCGTCGGACAGGGGGTTGCAGTATCGGACAGGACGGCCCTTTGCGCTCTCCCTCCCAGGCGCGTTTGGCAAAACGACGCAGCCTCGCTTGAGACTTGCATTCTTTCCCACCCTCTCTCCAGTACGTATCTGACCTCGGCGTCGTTGAAGCTCGCCTCTGCAGTACTTCACTCAAGCATCTGCACACCAGCGCTCAGATATCAAGGCACGCTCGGCGACAACGACCGAGCTTCGCTTGGTGTCGCACAAGGCCACGCCTCGTTTCAGGACCGGAACATCGCCGTCCAAACGTGCATTCCCCTGTTCCCACGACGAACTTTCAAGCGCTTCCTGAGTTTGCAGTCCATAGCCTGTTGAGAGACACGGCTTACACTCAAGCGCATTCATAATGCAATACCAGGTGAGTTCGGACGCGATGACGGGAATTGGGGACTCTCTAGTTCACGCGATTTCCGACGCCGAATTACTTATACCCTCCTTTTCACCGAATACAGACTAGAAGCAGAGCTGCGGCGGCTACGAAGGTGTCCGCGCCCGTCGATCAAGACGAAAATTGCGCCCCTAGAGCAGCAGTTCAGGGCAATGCTGTGCAGCCCGCGCGTGCTTTGAAGTCGAAGGGGTCCGACATTCCTATAGACCTGAAGGCAGGAACCCGCAAGAAGGTTATCGCTCAGCCGGCCAAGGTGGTTGCGTTGACTAGGCAGGCATCTAACGCGAAGGAAGTAAGTCAAGAGCCCGTTTGTACCCACGCGCACTTCCAAGGTGCCATACTGATTGTTGCACGCAGGTCAAAGTCCTAGGCGTAACCGTTGAAGCGGCGTCGATCGAAGGACCGGCTGATCGAGTGCAACCCACAAAGGCTGCCGTAGAAACCATCAAAAAGAGAGCGCTCGCTCCTGCTGGCACCTCCGTGAAGCTCACCGATGTCAAGCAACCGATCAGGAGAACCATATCACAGCCTGCCGTTGCGGCCAAGAACCTTTTCAAGGAGAACGACGCCAAAGCGTCGGCAAAAGTCTCAGCCAAGCGTTCCCACAGCGCCCCAGAGGCTCCTACCGCTGTCAAGAAACGAAAGGTTAACACTGGTGTACCAGCTCCCGCTCCTCCTGCTAAAGACGAAGGATGGGAAGACCTCGACGAGACCGAACGAAGTGATCCCATGATGGTGACGGAGTACGCGAACGACATTTTTGGATACCTGCGCAGACTTGAGGTGAGCTCTAAACTACTTGTTGACGATGCTGAACATCAGGCGCTGAAAATCAAAGTATATGCAGGCTCGAACGATTCCAAACCCCACGTACCTGAACAGCGAGGGTCGACGCGATATTAGAGTTCGTGATTACGCCGCTGACATGTTGATCGAAACCCAGAACAAGCTCCACCTCACGGCTGAAACGCTGTTTTTGGCTATGAACATTATCGATCGAGTCTTGTCCGTTACACAAGTTACCTTCAGCAAGCTCCCACTTTTGGTCCCCGCGGCACTTCTCATTGCCAGCAAATTCGAGGAAGTCGGGGCTCCCAGTATATCTAAGTTCGTTTTCGTCACCGGCGACAGTATCATCACGGAAGGGGCGCTTGTGAGCGCCGAACGACACGTTCTTCGTTTCTTGAACTACGACCTTTCTTACTCCGGACCCATGAACTTCCTTCGACGCATCTCAAAGGCAGACGCATATGACATCCAAACGCGAACCGTAGCCAAGTACTTTATGGAAGTTTCTCTTGCTGATCATCGATTTGTGCGCATGAAGCCCTCACTGGTGGCGGCAGCTTCCTTGTGGTTCGCGCGGATGTCCTTCCAGCAGAAAGGCTGGGTACGTACCACACATGACTACATGCAAGTTCTTCAAATGCTCAAATGAACTGACGCCCAACTTCGACGGCAGGACTCCACATTTGTTCACTATTCGGGCTACACTAAGGAAGAGTTCGAAGAATGGAGGGCCCTCATGGTCTCGTACTTGCAGGCCGCTGTCGACAACGGGTTCGACAACCGACCGCTTGAACGCAAATACCATTCCAAGAGATACCTCAGAGTCTCGCAGCACGTGCTCGATTGGTATCACGGCTGCACTTCTCGCTAAACACACAAGACATCAAACCGCATGATCGTTTTTCATTAAAACGTGGCTTTTTCGTGTGCGTTACGGACCACTTTATCACCCTGTTGTATGGAGCCATAGTGCTTCCTCAGGCTCAGTTTGTCCGCGGTTACTTTGCTTGCTTTATACATAGAGAAATACTTAACAATTCGGGACTTTCGAGGCTGGTGAAGGAGTTCATCAATAAACAATGTGCATCGTGATGTTTTGTAAAAGAAAGAAAATGAGATCTGAGCAATTTGGGTCTGATGTCCAACTGGGGAGGATGAGAATGTGCTCCAGACTTCTGCATCGCAGACCACACGTTGGATTAAACGGCATCATCCTGCACACTGCTAGTAGCGAAGAGAACGCTGTTCGGCCCAGTGAATCATCCCAGAGGCGCACACCTATCTTCCGTAACATAAGAAAGGTGCAGGCCCAAGGGAAAGAGCCTTGAGGCTTGCTGAGCATTTCAGGAGTGTACGGCTTCAAGGATGCAGGCAGCCAAGCTCAAAGCCCTTTTGAGAAATCAGCTTGGTATTCTAGTATATGAAGTTCACTCCCTGCCCACTCCGCAAGTTGCAATCAACATAAGAACACCGCAAGTACGAGGATATTCGAGCAGATCAGCCTTTTCAGTGAGGAATGATAGTCGTGTATATCTCCTCCGGGGGCTTTCTTGATGTTCTGTCCTTTCTGTTACTTCCTTATTCCAGTACGTATTCTGGGTGCTTGACGGACGCGCTCGAGGCTTGCGCCTCACTTGCGCCTCGTTCACTCCTCTTGACGAGATTCAGATTGTGAAGCTCTATTTCCCAGACATGCCTCCACCCCTCAGCAAGCCACCCGCCTTCGTGCAGTTCCGCGTAGCCCGTCCAACATCCTCTCTCACCCTCACCCGCCAATTCTACGGGCCATCCGGCCTCGGTCTTCCCGAAATCGGCTCCTTCTCCGACCACGCGGGCTACTCGGGCGTGATGTTCGGACTCCCCGACGCTACATACCACCTGGAATTCACTGAATACACCGGTGCGAACACGACCCCACCGCCGTCCTATGCGCCGCCGAGCGGCGACAATCTGCTCGTTTTTTACATGCCTCACGCGGCGGAGAGGGAGGCGACGGTGGCGAGATTGGTCGCCGTGGGAGGGACGATTGTGCAAAGTGAAAATCCGTACTGGGATGCTGACGGTGTGACGGTGGAAGATCTGGACGGGTGGAGGGTTGTCTTGCAGAATTCAAAGGGACTACTTACACAACCTTGAGTGTGGAGGTCTTCTGGGAGAAGTTTGTGGGAGAGTCCGGAGGGCGTCAAAAACTCAAAAATCCTAGAGGAAAAAGTTCTTTCCCAAGGAATATATTCTCAACTTCAGCCCATCCACCCCTTTGGCTTAAGCAATATTTAAAACAGAAACAGAAACAGATTACATCTGCGTGCTTTACAGATGCGAATGCCTTTGCCCCCCTCCCCACCTTCTTTTGGAAAGGTGGAGCATTATATGAAACTTCAACGTGTTCCACCACTGGTTCCATCCGGTAACGGTACGCGCGCAACGTCCAAGAAAAGTACGGAGCTCGTACGATAACTCCTACTACGGCTGCTGTTGCTGCTGCTGCTGCTGCCTGTAGCCGCCACGACGGCCATACCCGTACCCTTGATTGCCGCCGTAACCTTGGTTTTGGTTGCCTCCGTACCCTTGGCCATGACCGTATCCATCATTGTACGATCCCTGGTAACCTCCGCGACCACGACCGCCGTAGCCTCCTTGATTGTGGTAGCCATGCCCAGCAGGCCCCTCACCCTGATAAGAGTTGTATCCACCTCGACCACCACGGCCGCCACCTCGTCGGAAACCACCCCGACGGTATCCGCCACGGTTCTCGACGCCCATTTGTCCGAACGTTTCGAGATTCAGCTTTCGTTCTTCGAACTGTCTCACGCGACGGCCCCCTCTGTTGAACCGACGCAAGGCAAGTCAGATAAGCAATCCCCCTGAAAGATTGGACCTGTACACAAAAACTTACCTGCCGTCATGGCTTTCGGCGCGGTCCTTTGCATCACAAGAGATGTTGTCAAAGAATGATGATTTCTGATAGAAGCTAGGATCGTCCTCGCTCTCCTCAGTACCATCTTCTTCGTCATCGTCGGCTTCGGTTCGCACTACCACGTCGTGGGTGGCATTTGCCGATGCTTCGTTTGCGACATCGGTTTTATTGAACTTTGCATTGGAGATTTCGAAATCGAAATCCGAATCAGGAACCGAAATGCGTCCTCCGCGAGATGACGGCGCGCTACCCCTAAATCCGCGTCCTCGACCGCGGCGCTGACCACTATGCACCAAATGGGCGCCGGTTCCAGGCAGACGAGCTTCATAACGACTGTCCGTGCCATCTCTGCCATTGACATCGTTAACTTCCTTCTCCGCGCTTCCCTCCCCTGCTTCAGTAGGCTTCGCCAACGGCTTGGCAGCTTGATCGGCGGCAATCCGTTGTTCTTCTCCACCAGCGGGACCAGTTGATCGTGCAGGGACTTCGGCATTCGGTGACTTCACCGCGGGCTCCTTGGGAGCAGCGCGCTCTGTGGGCCCGGAAGTCAAATCTTTCCGCTTTTCCGGCCTTACTTCTCCGGAGTCCGGTTTAGTGGAAGGCTTTCCTTGTGGACGGGAGTCCTTACTGACTTTGACCGACTCGTTCAAATCCAATCTCTCAATGGCCTGCGTGACCTCTTTAACGTTCTGCGGTGGTTTCTGTGAGTCTCGCTGATTCTTCCCTCGCGTCTCCTTCGGAGCATCCTCCGCAGGCTTTTGAGGTTGGGGACCTTGCGCAGGCTGCTGCTGTTGCTGTTGCGGCGGCCGCTGCGGTGGCGGTGGCTGGGAATATTGATTCATCCCCTAAGGAAGAGGGGTGTGAGAAACGGAACGGGTGCGGAACAAGGACAATAGTACACTTACAGGAGCTGCGGCTGGATTTGATGAATTCCCCTGGTTGGAGTCATGGGGAGCCCACAGTTGTTCATCGGGTTTCTGCTGGTTGAATGGTGGAGGGGGATACGGAGCAAAGCCCATCGGAGGCGGAGGCAGACCATATGGATGACCGCCAGGCATTCCTGGAAAACCGGGCTGCCCCGGTTGTCCGGGGAATGGAGGTCCCCCAAATCCACCAAATCCTGGTGGCTGCATCTGCCCCGGCGGTCCAGATACGCCTTGGAAAGGCCCATGTCCCATTCCATGAGGCCCATGAGGATGCATGTGCCCGGGTCCTGACTATCAGGCGAAAAGTGTGACCATTAGAACTTCCTATCCCCGTGCAGCATCCACAATGTGTTGACGTCTTACCGAAATGACTGCAGGGTCATTTGGCACCCTCATTGGATTGGGAGCTGGGGCTTTCGACGGAGCGGTCATAACATGCAAATCCTTCACATCTGCGCCACGGAAAACAACGAAAGGGAACGGTTCTTCACTTGGGGAAATTTCATCTTCCCGGCGAGCTTTTCGTCCTTCAGTTCCCCAGGAGTGAACTGTAATGGATGGAGAGAGGCTTAATACGCTTTCAACGCTGGAACCCTGCCAAGTACGCAGATGCATACCGTTCTCCAACGACACTGTTGAATTCTCCTGGTTGATTTCGACCAAGATCCCCTCATAACGGACGTCAGACTTCGATATCAAACTAATCTTTGAACCGATGTAGGGCATCATCTTGAACAACTGTTATTGAACAAAACTGATAGAGTTGTATATGCGGCTAAGATTGCCTTGCGTCAGACATGTAAACGCAATCTTCGACGCTACCAGGCGAAATCTCACCCCGAGTGTCTCGACAAGATCTATTCTTGTTTCCACTCAATTCCGCGGCTGGTCCACTAGCAGGCAGAAGCTTGCTGATCAAGGAGGCGCGATGAATACTCTTAGATCTCTCTCGTTCCGCGCCGTCGGGAAACCGATGGAAAGAGTTGATTGCGGAACAGGTCAGCGGGGAAGGCAATCGCTTGAGAGGATGAGTACTGGTTCAGTCACGTGAGTCACCAGAAATTAAATCACACCCTCGACGTGAGTTCGCTGAATTTGAACTTCGCCGTCCTGAAAGGTCCTATCTGATACCGGAGAAGGTCTCACCTCAGGTCACAATGAAGGTAAACGGTCGCTTCAGGGAATATGTTCTTGCTCAGTCCGCCGAGTGGCTCCGTAGCAATTGCTGTCGTCATGTACTCATAACAACCTCCCAATGGTGGATTCTTTTAGAGCCAAATATTTCACTCAACTTTCGTGATCAAAGATATGGACCCATATGGGAAACGCTTCGACAGGGGTCCGTATAGAGCTCTCTTGTGGTTCAAGTGGAAGGTGTTGGCTAATAGAAATCGCTTCTCTCAGTGTCCCGAATTACAGCGCTGAATGAACCTGGAGACGTCGAGATCACTCTCGACGTGAACACTGAGATATACCCCCTGGCAGTCAACGATAAATTCTCTCTGGCGTTGGCCGCGACGCTCGCACTGGATGGGTCCGGAGGAGATGCTATAGACAGGGAGGCATGGAGGGAGAGGCCAGGAGTGCGGACTTTGGCGGACGATTACGATTATGTTATGCATGGGAAATGCTACAAATATGACGACAACGGACCTTCGAAAGTGTGCGTATGAGCGATCTTCCGCTGAAATCTTCGTTCACTCACTCACGCCCATTTCTCTGATCCCGCAGTTCGGTGTACGTGTCGTTTGGTGGACTTCTGTTATGTATCTCGGGCGACTACAGACAATTGCAGGACCTGGACGTGGGCATGAACTTGTACCTCCTCATGAAGAAATGATCCCTCTTGGAGTACTGGAGAACGCATGAGGTTTAGGGGCTTATGCCGGACCTCGCCGGCGTAGATCACCTTCGGATTGCGCGCGCGCGTGCACTTGCCGATCGACGAGCCATCTTGCCTGGATTGCAATCATCAGTCTTACGCGTCGAAAGTGCGAACTATGCCGCAGCATTGCGGCGGATCCGGATGCGCAGAAGTGCACCGTATTTGATCGCATTCAATAATCTTATTTGTACATATTAGAATCATTGGGGGATTTGATTACTACTGCCGTCAGACAGCTATGTGTGATGGAGCACCATATGCCGTGCTACGGAAGACAACACCGTCATGGAATTCAATCGATGTTGATCCGAGCTTTCGTTGCCCTTTCCTTTTGTTCCATTCGATGTACTAGATCTATTGTGTTCTCATTGTACGCCACGTGAGTCGCCTGCCACGAAGGTTATATTCCTGCCTTGCCGACACATTGTTCGGCCGAATCGCCGACGTCGCTTCCGGTATGCTTCTTGGCAGATTTCCGCCGTGCGCGCGCCTTAGCTTTGCTGCTTTTGCTGCTTCCGTACCTAGGGGAAAAGCATAAATGTCAGCTTACTTCCACCTTCTGCCAAGGTGCCAAATACAATCTTACTCCTCGAAGATTGCCAGCCCCAGATAAAGTGCCGCGGTAGTTGCAATCAAAGCAAGAGCTCTCAACCTATGGCCGAGACCTCCTACAAGGACCAGTGCCGCGCCAGTGCATAGTCTGGCAAACATCCTCACACTTTTCGGAATCCTTTCATGTGACCTGCCGTGCTGGTGCAGCATCGAAATCGCGGCGCAGGTTATGATAGCTATCCCGAATCCGCCGCAAAAGATCCATCGCAACCAATCGCTGACAGGCGTGTTTTCGTCATATTCCGGATGTTGCGGATCGATATGTCCAACGATTAGGATGAGTTCGGAAAGCCCCGCACCGGCGGCCACCAGGCACGTGTGTAATGGGAGGTGGAGCATTTGCCAAGCGAATCCAAGGAGGTGAGCCCTTCGGAGGGCATGCCGAAACCGCTTTCCATTGTCCATGGTGAAGTAGATCCATTGAACGCTGATGGTGATGGTCAATCCCAACACAGTCGATAAGTAGGCGCGGGAAAATCCGCCTTCGTGTGCCACCCACAAGACTGAGACGACCACCTCCCCTGGTAGACAAGAACAGAATGTGTTAGTTAATGACCAGTGGAACGAGAAACAAGACAAACTTGCCTAGTACGATGATCATAAGGAGCCCTATGCGCTCTATTTGATGCTCAACGTTGAGTGCGAGTCTGTACGTTCTAGCAACGAAGTATCGAGCGGCATATGTGGCGAAGCGGGAAAGCAACTCGGTCCCTAATCCAAGGGTCCAGAGCCACGTTTGCGTTGATTGCGGAGTAAAGATGCTGATGAACCACGGGATGCTTGCAAAAACGGTGCCCCCTACTCGTAGTGCCGCATGCGGCCAGAATTTGGGCATGCTTATGAAGACTTTCGAGTAGGAGAGAACGTACAGAAGTCGGGAGAGCAGGAAGATGGATATAAACAAGTGTCCGGTATTCTCGTGTGCATCCTCTTTGAACGCACTCTCCGCTGTGATGCCCATCCCGGCAACTAGAATCATTTGCATCCATGCGTGAAATCGATGCCAAAAGCCGGTGCCGATACCAAATACGTTGGTGAAATTCTGGTTCAACCCCCACGTCAGCCACAGGGGAGCAAACACCAGGATGAAATGTGCAATGGTCTCGCCGTTAAGAGCCTTCGAGAACTTAATAACTTCGGCCGTCTTGCTTGTAGCAGCCACGTAAACCAGGTCCGTAAACAAATCCTCCCAAGAAACCTTTCGGGGCTTCCGCTCTCGATGAAGAGTATCTCCAATAAAGAACTGACGAGCCGGACTCGGCTTGATCCATCGTTTCCACCGCCCGACGGTGGGGACATGCTTTGGATGCTGCGCATGTATCTCGTCGTAAAATTGAATGTTTGCGTCGAGATCACCGAATTCTTCCGTCACGAAGTCCCCCTCTGTTCCCTTCTCCAAGTCACCGTCGATGTACATAGTAGCACCTGCGGCGCCGTGAACGGCTTCGACCCGTCCCTCCGTTCTTTCGTCACCCTCAACTTTCTCTCCGGCGTTGGCGTCGACGACATCGTTATCCTCTGCATCGCTGCGATCTGCTCCCGACATCTCCACGCAGAAGTCGTCATGCTTTTCCGCTGCTGTTTTGCGTTCTTTGCTTTCCGAAGGGCTGTTCAAAGTCTTGCTGGACTCTCCCAAGCGCTTACCCCCATCGGTTAAATATTGACTCCGCTTTGGCTGCGCTTTATTTGCTCTTGCGCCTACTGAGTGCTTCCGCGTCGGAACTGCTTCGTCGTCCTCACTCGAGCTGCTTGAGCTTGAGGACGACGACGATGAAGATGAGGAAGAGGACGAGGACGAGGTTTCCGATTGTCGGTGACCCGCGTTGGATCTCTTCCGACGCCGTTTTCTCTCGAATACATCAGCTTTGGTTCCGGCAAAGACCCAGGCGTCTGGTTTCCGGCGACCGCGTAATGTATACGAGTCAGGCGGAGGGGCTTGCGGAAGCTTCCACTGGAACTTTTTTCTTGGGTGCGATGTTGGCGGCTGCGCGGGAGGTGCTGCACTTTCCGTTCGGGGAGGTCGCGGCGGGGCCCCCGAAATCGACATCGTGGTTTCGTACTTTTGGTGTACACTACGTATTTGCAAGTTGGGAAGAGGACTGAACCCACCAAGCATTGCCTTATATATGCATCAAGCGTGATTTTCAAATGGTGCTCTCACGTCCGCTCCTTTTTAGGTTTTAGACTTTGGTCTGTCCACTTGTGGCATTCGCAACGCTGTGGACCGATGACGGGTTGGTTCTTCTCCATGATGTCATTTTGTCGAAAGTCCGCCACAAACGCGGCATCTCCGGTACTGTCATTTTGTTCGACGGAGAGCGGGAAGGATCGAGTAGACTCAGAGTTCCCTGCAAGCGAAGGCGGTATATGATATGTACCACACCGAGAATGTTTCCGAGGAGGTACAGTACGAAAGCGGGAATACATGAACGCCGGCTTCGATTTGTCAGGCGCAATTTGAACGCTTTGGTGCAAGAATGTGTTCGCGAGCATTTCTTTTCAACAATGATCCACATGTATACGGCCAACCTATATAAAGTAGGTCTGCCATCAGGGATTGCGGGCCCCGTCAGGAATAATGCGTGAGACTTACCTGGAGAGCTAGTTTGCCAACAGTCTGCTCTGCCACTTTCCCGAATCTACATATAGAGAAGACCTTGACGCACCGGGATACGTAAGTAATTTGACTGTCCGAGCCTACGTACATACAGCGGGGTTTCATACGATGCATGTCAGGCGTAGAGCATTACTGTACTGTAGGTAAGGGTGGAGCCAACCTGGTGTCGTTCGTACTCTGCGGAGCAATAAAACCGGTTGATAAGTTCAAACATTGCGTCAACGTAATCTGGTGACTGGCGGTCATCAGAGACTCATCAAAAGCGTCAAACTGCGCTCAGCTCGCTCAGCCCCGAGCTTTTTTTCCCACGGCCTGTTTTGCCTGCGGACCCAGCTGCGGACCTCCCTGTAGGTCAACCAAAGCTCAAGCGCAGTCCTTCTCAAACGCAGGGAAGGTCCAGTCGTAGAAAGGGACCAAGGCAACATACTGTACTGGCGTTGACGTCTTCGCCTGAAGTATTTGAACACCAGTTCCATCACCTTGCTGTGCGCGTCGTGCAAGATGACCGTGCAGCTACAGGTAAAACAGCTTGGGAAAGCAGCACAGCTTTTTTGATTCCTACTAACCGCTCTTGTCGATATCTAGAGGGCAGAGACCGGGACGGAGCTTATGCCCTCGCAACAGGTGTGCTCGCTCAAAAAGTATACTGAATGCCACGCATGTTTTGACTTTCCCGAATAGCAATCCTTGAACTTAGTGAGAAACTTACTGGGTACCACCATCGGCGCAATCACCTATCTGGTGAGCATTGATTGACATCTTTCTCCTATGAATCGAAAAAGCTGATCAAAATGTTTACAGCGAGGGCTGTTTCCTGAGAACAATTTCAAGGATACTAGTATGGGTGGACTGGGACTAAAGAGTTTGGAGAGAGGTGTCTCCCAGGAGGCGAACAACTTGATGGACTGGCTGGTAGGGTTGGTTGTCCGGGAATGCCTATTGATGGCTTCTGAAACACCAATTTTTACCATAGAATCGCGGATGCTTTCATGCTTTGGAGCGGCAATATGTGTGAAGTCTTTGATGCTGCGGATGAACCCATGTGCGAGTGAACTGATATGCTTTGACTCCAAAATAGCTTCGAACGATGATCTTTGGCATATATCTGTCTCCCGACGAACCCAACAAACTGTAGGTATCCCAAACGCCGTGATCGAAGACCCTTTCCCCTCACTCACGGAGCGCTCTCAGCGTGGAAGCGTATACCTTTAGCTTCACGTATCCTGAAACGGACGGATGCTGTGTCACTATGAACGCGAATGGAGTGGAGACCTTTCGTTTGCAGACCAAAACTGCGATCATGAGGGCAACATCTACGATGTTGCGGCGCCTACTGATTTTGACCCAAACATTGCGGGTATGGATATGTCCAATCAGAATTGCCGCCGGATTGTGATCGATACTAACATGCAGGCCACCAAGGCTCTTCCGCCAAGCGCTTATATCACCATGAAGCTATTCTATTACGATGAACGCACCCCGGCGGAATATGAACCACCATGCTTCCGCGCAGGGAACGATGAGGAAAAGTTCTTTTTCTCTCAAAAGCCGGAGAAGATTAACATTGGAAAAGTCGAGACGCCACATCATGCGTAAGTGTCCGTTCGCGTCTCGAAATCTGGAAGAACTTTCTGACCATATTTTGCAGCTTGAATTTACAAGTGCAAACAACTGCTGATGGCATCGAAGCTGCTAGAGACCCCGAAGCCCAGGACGAGTTTGAGACATCCAGTCAGCAAGAGGGGGATCTCTCTGCAGACTCCAGTACTCCTACGGATATGAAGGCTAAGCAGCACTGCCAGAGTAGCGAGGTGTCGCTGATGCTCGAGGACACTGGAATATCGCAAATGGCCGGTGTCACAGAACAGATGGGCCAGGTTGCCCTTGAAGAAAGTAAGCTGCTTATCCGTGTGGGTTCGCGGCGGTATGTCTCACCTTTGAGTATAGACGCCTACCTGATGGAAGTCGATGTCAGAGAAACGTGTTCTCAGCAATATGCCTCCAGACAAGCTGGGCTATCTCCGCCCGCCATGAATTTCAGCAGTGGTAAGTTGATCAATCTGTTTGTTTTTCGCAAATTATTACACTCTTACCAAGTATACGGCAGTCATCGACGACACGCAGGATTTGGTCAATCGGCTGAAGGACAGTTCATGTGCGAATGACCACGTCCCCGACGACGACGTTGCGCCTTCGGAGACGTTTGGCCACACGCAACACTCACGCACTCAGGGGAGCGACGTTCCAGAGTCCATCGATCTGGCTATGGATGAGATGTCCGACGCTCACGACAGTCCTGAACCGGAAGCAAAGACGGGCGAGGACCAGTCCACTAGTGCGGAGATAGGTGGAGCGAAGGACGACTCCCAAGGCAGTTTGCAAGCAGACAGCCCAATGAGCCAAATGCTAGGAGATCAACAATGCCAAGGTGCTCCTTTGGAGCCAACGAGAACCACAACAGCTCAGCCTCGTTACGGGGGGGTCCCGACCACAGGCGCTGATGGGGAACCGATCGATTGTCCTTGTGGAATCAACCGGGTAAGTTCGCACATTTTGGCACATTTTGGCACACATTGCATACGCGGGTAATTGAGTTCCGCGATAGGAAGAGGACGATATGCTTTGCTGTCATCAATGTGGAACTTGGGGTCATTTAGCCTGTGCTGGCTTCAAGTCCTTGACCGACAGACGACTCCCGACAACCTATGTGTGTTTTGCATGCCTGAATGACAACTGTGTTGCAAACGGCTCGAAACCCAAATTCAACCTCGAGTTTGTTGCGGAAGTAGCGTTGTTCCGACGGGGCATCGCCATCGCGTGGAAGGACGGCATCAAATCGATGACGGATTTCGCCACGGATATGGGTTAGTGCCGATCTTCGTGCATTGTTGCGAGCTTCCCTAACGCTGCTGGGCTCAGGTGTCGACCGGTCGCAAGCTCGACAAATCATTCAACGTCTTCAAAAGGAAGGCTTCATTACTGACAAAGCGGATGCTAGGGTCAAGAAGCCTGCTGACCGAAGAGCCTACTATATTTTGAGAAAGGCCGCCCGCCCGCAACAAGGGAAGTGGTTCTCAAATAGACCCTTCCTCGAATACGATCAGAAGCAAGAAGAAGCGCAGGCTGGACCGCGCACTACCACCGAGGTGGCCGACGATGGCGAGACGCAGCTGACATCCAAGCCTCTACACCACATGAAAGGGATGTCTTCGCCTCTGATCAACACTCCTCGTCGTATGACCCGGGGCCTTTCAAAATCGCTTTCGGGCTCATCTCAACGACTTCTGGAACTCGGCGGCGCTTCTGGAAGAACCCGCGCAGACATTCTCCGGCAAGTGCAGCTTACGTCGGTTGGACTGAATGGCGATGCGGGGGCCATGGATACCCCCATGCAAATCGGTGACCACTTGGTTCATAATGTGAGTGTGAAGTGGTGTTGTCCCGCTCTGATAACCTTTCGTTTTTGGCTACCCCTTTCTTCTCCACCTTTTATGATTTTCAAACGCCAAGTCCCAGTTCAACTACGATTTTGAGAGTCAGGGCAACGGCACATGCCTGCAAGATCTCAGCCAGACGCAAATCACCTGCGAGAGTCGATATTTTGGAAAACGCGCGATGGAGGAAGATGCACCCAAAGAGACCGGTGGACGCATTGATCTGCGAGTCGTCAAGAAGCGCAAAGTCTCGGTTGTGCAGAGGAACATCGCCGTCCTCTAGCCCGATTCTGTTAACCATCGGGTGCCTATTACCCCAACCACAAGCTATTCCTGCTTGACATGACGAGATAATCGCGTGGGCGTATGAGTGTTCCTGGTTTTTAGTCTTTAGACGTCTTTTCGAGGCGCGCTTTCAGTTTGCTGTTCATTGTTGTTTCCTGATCCTATTTTTTCTTGTGGGACATTTCAAGTTTGCTGTATATGTAGATAGTGTTCCTTCCTTCCAGCCGTGAGAACGTTCGAATTTCCGCCGTTGTATGTACTGTACTTGCCGTTCGTTTCTCAAAACATTCATTCATTTCAAATACCAGAATTGAAGCTTGCGTGGTCAGACCGTTGATTGTGGGATGAATTCAGGTGCAGATTGGAAAAAGAGCTATTTGGAAAAAGATGTTATTCAAATGTTCCAGCTACGTGAGGTGCAGCCAGGTATGTAAGGAAAGTAAATATCCGCCTCGGGCAAAAGGGTTTTTGCCGGCGAGGGAAGAGGGGATGATGGGGAAAGGGATATTTGCACACATCTAGCTAAAAAGATAACTATATACTTGTTGAGTTCTGCCACGTCTACCCTGCGATCATGAAGGGATAAGAGATGGGAAATCTAGCGACCAGCTCTTGATCCGCCACGCCCACGTCCACCTCGTCCGCCGCGGTCACCTCCGTATCCACCACGACCTCCTCCGCGTCCTCCACGGTATCCCTGACCTCCGCCCTGGCCTCCGCCACGGTGGTCGCGCTGGCCACCACGGAACTCTCCACGCTTTTCTTGCGACTGCTGCTGCTGTTGCTGCAGGCCGAGGTGAATCGATCGGCTTTCGAGGAGACGCTCGTTGCTGTCGACGAGGTTCTGCACCTTGTCGGCATACACGCCAGCGAGGTGCTCGAGTCGTGATGTCTCGACGCCAGCCGCGCCGGCCGCACGGTGAAGCACGATGCTGTTCGATGGCCTGTCGATGGACGCGTGGAGCTCTTCGTTGATGATCATGCGGGAAACGACACCGCGCACTTCGGCCGATGGGAAGTCGAACATAGAGGCCAGTTGGTCAATGCTTAGGGAGTCGTAGTAAGGGGAGTAGGTAAAGAAGTACGTGCGCAAGCCTTCCTCCTTGATCTTTTTGGTGAGGAGGTTCTTGATTTGTTCGGTGTTCGGCATCAGGTCCCAGATCTTGACGGCGTGTATTAACTCTACGCAGCGTTCCCATTCGCCAGCGGCGAGGGCCTTGGCTGCGGTCATGATGTGGTCCCTAGTGTTCTCAGGGGGTCCTGATATCAAAGGTTAGTGAGAATGTCTCGATGCGGTAAGAACAATATTTGAAAGGTGAAGCTTACCTGCAAACACTTGGCGTTCGTTGTAGTCCAACATCCTCCTAAATGGCTTGCTGATAACCTTGCGGCGAGGTTCGTGGGCGTTGGCGGCCATGTTCGGAATCTCCAAGAGCATGGAGCATGTCAAGTAGACACATTCCAGAAGTTCCAGGTTGATGTGCATGTGGAAAGGCAACTGCCTCTGCTTTTCCAGGCGCTCTTGTTCGGGTGTCTTCTCCATATACCGCTGCATCTGAACTCCTTGTGCCAAGAGCTCCTTGACCTTTCCGGAAGAGGACAGCTCTTGTAATGCGTTTGCTGCTTCCCGGATCAGACCGCATCGGAATGCGCACAGACCGAGCTGCGCCATTGTCCTGTTGAAGAGAATCTGCGTGTAAACTTCCGTCTGACCCACGTGGTCCTGCAGGTGAGACATGAGCATAAGGTCGCGGGCTTTGTCGAATTTGTCGTGGAGAGCCAGATGGTAAACGTGGCACAAAAGGGCGCGGGTACGAACGCGGTCGACGTCGGTCTTGTACAGACTTGTGCAGAGGTGTTCGACAAGGGTCTCGGGCTCTTCCAACGCCTCGGTCAGTGCTGGGTACAGTGTGCGCACCTCCTTCTCCACAGCCCGGATCACGATGTCGGGTTTGTAGTAAATGTGCTCAATACGGCGCATCTTCGTGTGGTCAAGGGCCTGGGAGGCGTCAATGCGCTCGAAGTACTTCTGAGCGCGGACAATGAGGGCGTAGAGGCTGGTCTCGTCTCTCAGTCGGCTGACATAGTCCAGGGTGTGGGGGTCGATGTGTTGAAGAGATTTTGTGAATTCGTCGTCGATGCGGTCAATCAAGGATCCCAAGCTGCCACGAATAGTGATAGGAGCGGCATTCTTTGCCTTCTCCTCAGCGACCGTTTCCGAATCCTCCTCTTCCGTGAGCTCTACGATTTTGATGTTCTGGTGTTCCTCAAGAATGGCAAACAATGCGTTGAGCTCGGTGGCTGCGGATCTCCATACGTCTGCAGCGACAAAGTTGGTGGAACTGGGTGCAGAGTCGAAGCGGGCAGGGATCAACGCGAGGAGAACCTTCGCTTTTTGATACGGCGTGGTGGCAACGTCTAAAATGCGTTGCAGATTGTCCATTTGCAATTGGCGATCCGTACCCTGAGGAAGTCATAATAAGGCAATTGAACTCAGAGAAGATCAGAAATCAGATTTCACCCACCTTTTTACCACGGGCCTCGATAATCTCCTGAAGTTTCTTGAAAAGATCCTCAGGCTTGACCTCGAAAGTCTTTCCACCTTTTCCGACAACTTGGAAATCGTCTCCACCTTCCTTCACGTCGCCCTTTACCCCTTTCCCGCCTGCCTGCTCGAAGTCGCTGTCGCCATCCTCAACCCTAGCCTTCTTGACGAACTTTTCACGAGCCGCAAGTGCTTCTTCGTCATCGGCCTTCTTTGCAGCGAGCGCTTCAGCCTCATCTGCTGATTCGTCCTCGTCCACGGGGTTCTATCGTAAGGAAGGATTGTGATGAACATCGAGTTTCGCCCCCTAAGCAGTTAGGCCAAGCCACGGATCTCTCTACTTACAGCTTGGAATTTGGCGATGTCGGCCTCGTACTCCTTGTTGTGCTTCTTCAGCTTCTGTTTCATGGCATTGAGAGCTCGGGACGACGAAGCGTTCATTTTCTTCACGGCATCCTTATTCGCCGTAACCTGCTTCAGGTACTCCTCTAATTCTACGAGAGTACGAACGTAGAACCTCGGGACTCCCTCCCGGGAGATGATGGTGCTGGCCTTCGAGTACCCTTTGTTGAGTTTGTCGAACTCTGCAAATGACAAAGTTGTTTTCGTTAGGCGCCGAGAATAATAAGACATGCGCCATCCCAGTCGGAAGAGACATCCAACCCCGCTTCCTCCTTTCCGCCGCTCACGTCTCCTCCAAAAACCGTACCATTCTGAATTGCGACCCAGTCGTTGATCTTCTGTCCATTCTTCAATGCCTTCACAGAGCTCCGCATTTCGTCAAAGCGCTTGTCCCTCGCGGACTTGACGACCCGCTTCGTATCATCGTCAGAATCCTCGTCAGAGTCTGAGCCGGCAAAGCCACGCATGAACCGGCTGGCTCCCGTCGCGGCTCCGCCCTTCTTGGCACCTGCTTCATTGTCGGAATCTGAGTCCGAATCACTGTCGTTGTCGTCGGATTCCGACGCAGAGGTTTCGTCTTCGTCGGACTTCTTAATGCGCTCCTCATCGGAAGAAGAGTAGTCGGATTCTGATTCCGAGCTGGAATCGCCTCCACGGAAGAAACGAGACATGGTTGAAGAGGGTCGAAATTTGGAAGGTGCTATGAAAGTCGATTTTCAGTGGGAGTGGGATCTCGAAGTACTAGCCCCCCTGTCGTTGGTACCGCCTGCAGTGAGTGCTGTGCCTGATTAAGAACGAGGCAGGTGCGGTTGTTGTGCAGTTGATTTCCCAGGCGGCCTCGGGGGATCTGGCTATGGAATTCGAACGTCCGGTTCGCAAGTGTCCGTTTTTCTTTTGGGCGGACGGTCCCTCTGATTGCCCTTCCTCGCGTCACACAAGGCCAAAGCGCGTCTCATGTAACCCACTCCGTCCCAACTGAATTTGAATATCTCGAAGACGCAGATTATAACCATGCATGTACTGTACAGTACAATCTGATTCCAAATGCATGCTAGGCTACATATGCCATGTCCATCCCTCATTTCCTTCCATGCCTACATACTGCCTGCTGCGATGCACGATGATAGTGACGGTTGCTACCTAAATATAGGGAAAAGGCAAAGTGACGGAGAATGCGATCGATGTGCTACGATGAGCGATGTGATGTTCACGCATGGAGTCGGGAACAGCAGTAACAGGCGATAGATGAGAGTACAGATTGAGGCACTGCGTTTTCGCCACTGCTTGACGTAAGAAGGCACGCCGAGGTGATCTGACCGCGACCTTTTCTCGTACAGTTGTTCGTGGGCATCCGGGCCGTCCGTTTCGCTGCTCGTTTCAACGGCGCTCGTACAACGGCTCCTGGGAACCCAGTCAATAGGCGCTCATTTAGCGCCAGCCTTCTTCTTCTTGTTCGCCCCGTCATCTTTTACCGGCTTCCCACCCTTGTCCCCTGCAACCGCGGTTTTCTTCTTTGAAGGCTTCGGCTTGAGCAGGCTGGTCAGTAAGCCTTCCTCTTC
Source organism: Fimicolochytrium jonesii (assembly GCF_025526975.1). Taxonomy (NCBI): domain Eukaryota; kingdom Fungi; phylum Chytridiomycota; class Chytridiomycetes; order Spizellomycetales; family Powellomycetaceae; genus Fimicolochytrium; species Fimicolochytrium jonesii. The sequence continues at coordinate 26,190 of NW_026515687.1, forward strand.
CTCATCATCAAGTTCGAGAAAACTGATGTCTACATCCATTTCCTCGCCGCCCAAGAACTCCTTCATGATGTTTGCCACGGCCTCCGACACTTTTTCAGTCTTTCTCCTGACTTGCTCGTTGTCGCCGCCGACCCTCTCCGCTAGTATCTTATTGATTTTGTCCTTCCTCGCGACCTTGCCCGCCTTTGGGCCAGGTCGCGCTTGGCCCTCTTCACGCTTGCCTTCCTCCCCAGCAGCCCCTTTCTTCGCATTCTGAAAGCTCGCTTGCATTTGATCAACCAGATCTTGCAGCGCGTCGGAGAGCTTCATTCCTATCCCTTCCAACCCTCTCTCCCTATCTTCATCCACTTTGTCGCCAGCTGCTGCTCGCTCGACTATTACGCCTTCCGGCAAATTCGATTCCCGGTGCTTGGCATCCTTCGCCTGTGCCGTCGACTGGTCTGGTGAACCGCCAAGGGTTTGCTGCGGTTTCGATTGCGAGTAAGACGCGAAGATTCGCGCCACTTGCTGTACTCGCTGCCATTTCAGCGCCTTCGTCAAAGAGACTTCATCTACACCATGCATCTCGGCTGCCATAACAATGTGGGTGTCGTCGTGTCCCGATGCTTGCCCTGATGGGTGCGAATCTGGCACATCCACGGAATGGCAACGAATCGGCGATATGTTCACGTTGTGTTCGTTGAAAAACGGGGAGAAGACGGGGTCCGTGCAAAGTCTCGCAGTGTGGATCGTTACGAGGTACTGGCATGTCAGAGTTTCTCTGACGTCGTGAATTCGATCATGTAATGCATGAGGATTGCAGTAGAACTTTTTCAAAGGAAGGAATCAGAGCTTCCGTGTTGCGAATGCCTGTGGTTGTCCAGCATACCTACCTCAATGTTGACAGACCGCTCCGCGCCGTTGAGATCACACTTGGTACCGCCGCCCCATCTCTGGAGGACATGTGCGTGCTTAGCGCCAGCACCTTCCTCTATGACTACCAAGTCGCTAGATTCGGCCGCAACGCCGTCTTTCGGCTTCTCCCCACCGCCTGCCTGTCCTAGAACGTAGTTTTGACTCCGTATCTCCTCCAGTTGGGCAGGGGTCTTTGATGCAGCCTCCTGCTCTGTCATGTGATGCCATTGTCTGATGTGTCGATGCGGACAGAACTCATACGTCCAGTAGTCCTTGAACCACAGTAAACAACTCGCCGGGAACTTTCTGATCCCTAGAGCTTCCTGCGCAACCTTGTTGGCCAGCTCCAGACGGTTCTCTGCAGACCGGGGTTGGCTGTGGAACTTATCCATCCCCCTTTCACTCGACTTTTCCGGCTCCCCTGGAAGAACACAGAAGTACCGCTGTCCTGATGGGCTTCGCAGCCAGTCACCGGCAGGGTGACCGGTCGGTGTGAATAAGTTCGTCGTCGAAGCGACCAAGTCCTCGAGAGCAGATTGCGATGTCACTCGTTTCGTGATGCGAACTTGATGTTGAGGGACCGCAAAGAGGTCCGCATACACATCGACAACGGACGACAGACATGGTACTGCGCTGGCAAGAAGTACCAGCCATGGGAGGAGGCTTCGCAGATGCCCGCTTTGTGGTGGTCGGTTGGTCTTGGACATTGGGGCGTTTCGAGAACACCTGGTGGAGCAGGCGGATAAGGCTCGAGTGCGACGAGCACTGCAACGTATGGCTAGCTCGTTCGTATAGTATTCCGAGTTGATCGCCTAGGAAAGTACTTGTGGGCGAACGTCAAATTGTAATGAAGAGTAGGTCCAGGGAAGGATGCCCTCCGTTCGAAATTTCAGCGAGACGGCCGTTGAGGTGACGTGGGGGGGAGTGATCGATTGACAGGAAGGCTTTTCACGTAAGCAATCGTTGCACTCTCCGCCTGTCAGTTTCCCGACAGCAACCAAACGACTCGAAGATTGCAGGTACACGACGCCCGTTCTCGCAAGATTCAGTGGGACAACATGCCTCCAATAGCAGTACCAAGCGTCATAACAGAACCGCAGCGCTATCAACGCCGACATTATGTGCAGGCAGATTTTGTGTATGATGACAACATGAACGTCACAAAGAAGACTCTTGCAGATACGGGGAGGTTTGTCAACTGCTATTTGGGCTTGCATTCGGAGCTACCGATGCGTTGCAAAGCCTACCAACTGACTATTCCCCTCTTACCCAGGAATCAACATGTTTCCTCCTCGAGAGATGAACCTACCGGTCCGTCTACGTACCGGAATGACTTCAAGCAGAGCGATTCTGGACCCCGAGCTCTGGCGTATGGTCCGGTGGCAGAAGTAAGACCAAGTTACTGCTAGAGCATGGAGCTCAATGACGAACATCTGGGCTGAAATATTTTCAACGCAGTCGTACTACTACCGGTCCTTGAGAGATGGCAACTACCCAAACGCTGCACTGAAACAACGCGTAGCGCAAGCGGACCGCTTAGCTCACCTGTCTAGCTATCAGGAGGCCTGTCAAGGTGCGTGATCTCGTATGTAAAGTCTGTGATTCGCCGAAGGAATGGCTGAACCCAGAATGCCCTCGGGCTTCACGATGTAGATCGAATGGAACTCCCGAAGATTCAATCAGCGAAAGACCGAACCGGAAAATCTCTATATCAGTCTTCCTACGTCACATATGGTGAGGAGGATACTGCCAAGCTATCAGATGGAGCAAACCCGTGGGGTAAAACGAAGCTTTTGTATGTCCCAGGCACTAAAGGTATGCAAGCGTCCGAGACCAGCGCGGCGTTCTTCTCATGACGAAAAACATTTTAACGCACGGATTCCCTTTCCGAAAACAGCTACGGTCCGAGACCTTCTGCATGTGACCCCACCACAGCACTATACCTCCTACAAAAGCGACTACCAGCAATGGCCTGCGTTTGAGAATGATGCAGGCCCTTTGCCTGCGGCACCTTTATCGTCTCTTGATGCTTGTCGTACGGTAGTGCCGAAAGCTTTCAAGTACAGGCGGTGGGGTGGATGGAACGGGCTTTAGGGGTAGCAACATAGCATAGCGCTGAAGTAGCTCCATATATAGGGAGATTACAGTGCTCGGACTTGATGTTAGCCAATAGTAAAGGAGCAAATTATTGCTGGGCGTGTGCAGTTTGGATGAGTTGCAATACTCGACCGCTTGCAGCACTGGAACAGTGGTTGAGCCCACTGTCGATCTGCCCGTATGATGAATCCACCTGGTTTCCGATACTCATTTCTGTGCGACTTGCAATTTGAGCAAGCGCTCGACTTTGAGAGACGTTGCTCGTCGTGTTTCTGATGGGAGGGCTACGTCAGGACTTCAAAAGGACGTTTCCCACCTCAGCACCCCCCAGTATTCACCGGAAAAGGACCAACGAATCTTATACCGAACACAACGAAATACCACCCACAGTGAGACGGAACAAGCACTCCAGGAAGAGGCAGCAGTGATAGTGTAAGTCATTAGCCCATTTCTCGTGGGAAACTGTTGCAATGAAGTCGGCCTAATATGAGTCGGACTTCCAGTTTCGACGCACGATAGCACAATACATACCAAGATCAAAGTCAGATATCATAATCTGGCTTTCCGTTTGAGTGCGCATGAATGAGATAAGCGGCGATAGTTTTGTTCGCACTCTTGCAACCCACTTTCGGGAAAGTGGGGCGGCCGTTCTCGATGCTGCCAGGAAAGCGGTCAGCAGGCTTGACCAGACTTCTGAGCTTGACGTTCGAGCCGACCATGGCCCGCCGTCCGGCAGGGCTGCTACTCAATCAGTGCCAACTTCCGCATTTGCCTCCTATTTCTCAGCCGCCATAGGATTAGGCACGACGACTCCTACGGCGAAAGGGAGGACCTATGCTACGTTTACCTCACCTTCCGGTGACTACACGGCGTTGGCCATGGATCCATATCATTTGGAGTATCTGGGAAGCTTGTTCCAAGAGTCGCCGCTTGTTCGAGAGTACATTAGCGACAGCAGAGTGAATGGACTTGTTCCAAATATCCTGTCGGCTCAACCCAGTGGACAATCGAACAGCACATCTTCGTATCTCACATTCCTCTGGTCGCAATCAACACACGAAGGCCCACCGGCACCGACCACCACAGTAGACGAAGACGTACTCTATCTTTACAAGTTCTTTGCTGCACTGCCTGCCTTACGTATTGCCCCTGTCCGCCGCAACCGCATCACTGGTTTTCAGCCATCATCCCAGCTGAGCTCGGTTGATTTGTCCCCATTCCATGAACTCGTTTCTCTGGAATTCGATGCCGTCCATCCCAACGTAGTTTGCGCATGGGGTGAGGTCCGAACGCGGCTTAGGGCTCTTTCATGCCGTTATGTCTTGAAGAATGCGGAGGACCTTGTGATCGCGTTTCAGGAGTCGATTCGAAAACCGTCGATCTATGATCCAGACGCTCCGGACGCCGCTGATGTGGATGACGGCGTCCAAGTCTTCTTCCCAGTCCTCACGCATCTGACTCTAGCAGGGAACTTCCTCTCTGAGATTCCGATCTCCCTTATATCGCACATGCCTCAATGTGCGTATCTGAACTTGTCCTCGAATGCTCTGTCGGTCGTGCCGCCGGCACTGTCAGCGCTTGCCGAGCTGCTTGTGGTTGATCTATCCGGAAACCGAATCACCTCCATTGCAGAGGCCGGAGATGAGTTACGGAATGTGACTATACTGCTCCTGCAATCGAACGCATTGGAGAACCTTCTTGGAGTAGAGAGTCTCGCCCGACTTCAGTGTCTTGATGTTTCGGACAACAAGATATGGGACGTGTATGAGGTGGGGAGGCTTGCGGTTTTGATGGAGGTCAAGGAAATATGGATAGCGGACAACCCGCTTACCAAACTGGTAGGCATTGCCTCAAATCGCCCATGCGCTCTTCTGTTTTCTGATATCCCTTCGTTTTTGGTAGCCAAGTTTCCGGACGAACATCTTCACGTATTTCAAAGATCGAGCGTTTGGCCTTCTCTTGGACGGAAATCTGCCTTCTAATGTGGAGCAAAAAGCTGTGCAAGCGAACATGACCGTGGCCGCAGAGGCGGCATCATCGCGCACCTCCCCGCATGTCAAGTCAAGCGGAGGGAAAACGCGGTCTACGGTGTCCAAAGATGCCAGCGCACGCGAGGGTGATCGAAAGAGCACAACGAGCGGCAAGCGCTCTGCAAAGTCTACTGCCGATAAAGAAGAAAGGCAGAAGAGGAGGGAACGGAAAGCCGCGAAAGCCCTCTCTCAGCAAGCAAGGGAAGAAGGTGGAACAACTGCCGCGGAGCCAGTTAGCAAAGTCACTATCCCTGAGCAACCGGAGCAGGCTGCCGGGGACCATACAAGCGGCTTGGAAATACGGCCGTCTGGACCCACAACTGCGAAAGTTCCAAGAAGGACAAGATTGGCTGAACTGGAGAACAGCGTTGATCCGAACGGAGGGAGGGCTGGAACCGACATATTGGTCAGCCGAGGCCTCAAGAAGAAGACCAAGCCAAAGGTTCCCAAGAACGCGAAAGTCGCTAAAGAGGTGGCAACGGGTCCGTCAGTAGACGCGCTGGATACCCCAAACTCATCTCATGCTTCCATTGCCGAATCCCCGTTTGGCGAGACGCCGGCGTCCTCCACCCCCACATCTATTGCGGCTTCTGGCGCACCGAGTCCTGCTATTTCTCGCCGAACTTCTCAACCCAAGCCTAGCGACCTGGGCAGCAAAAGCGATGTGCAGAACAAAGAGGCGGAAACAACAACGACAGTAGAGCCTCGTCACCCAGACATTCCCCATGCCCTTCCTCCCATGCCGCCTCCCGTCGCCGATGGCTCGTTCAGCGGTGGTAGTCTTGATCACGTTGTCTCACTTATCGCCGTTCCACAACTCTTCACAGCGCCACCAATACTGCCTCCGCCTCTGCCTCAACCGCCAGCTGTTCCGCCGGGAGGACTCATAGAAACGATCGGTCCCTACCGGCGTATCTTTCAGTTTGACGCCTCGGTGGACTCCCGCTCCGCAAAGAGCTCTTCGTCGAACGTTAAATGGGTCTTCCCCTCCAACGGGATGGACCGGAGAGCTGAACTCAAAGCCGGCCGCTCAGCTAGACCCTCGTTCCGCCGTCGGGTATCGTCAGGTCCAGATGTGGAGGTGGGTCGCCAGGAAGATTTTGAAGGCGTCGAGAGCTCGCCGATTCAGGAGCGCAAAGGGAGCCAAGACAAGGTCGGCATTCTTGATGATGCTTCCCTTCCAGCGCTGCGGGTTGGTACCGCCGAACCCGCCGCCGAGTGCAAAAGGAAAGATCAGCTGACGAGAAGTCAGGAATTGAGACCTCCGTCCCCACCCGCACTCGTCCTCGCTCGACCATTGCGTTCGAATTTCACCGGCTCGGTGACCGCATCCACCCGCAGTGGTGGACGGTCGAACCTCACTGCGCCGGCGTACACAAGGATTTCCCAGGAGTCCTTGTCGGGTTCAGTTGTCGGGTCAGCCATAACATGGGCATCGATGCCCTCGTGGATGCGCCCGGGCCAAGCCACCGATACCAATATGATTCCCAGCGCACCGACCTTACCGTTCACGACGCTGACAAACGATTTGAAGCTGTACCTTATGATGCACATTGTGAAGGACCAATCCAAAGAGAAGTGCTTGCTCTGGGTTCCAGCTTCGTGCGTCGTGCAGCTCCCTCCGGACACAATAGCGGACAGCGGCAAACCGAAAGGCTGGTTTTATAGCGCCACAAAAGAGCAAGAACGTTGGCGAACGCCTGATTACCTCCCGGCTCAACGGCCATGTTACCTTCTTATCACGAATTTCCGACTGTATATCTTCGAGCCCAAGTTCAGATTCCCTTTTGTTGGACGATCAGGATCCCACTCCCAAGACACTCGTTATGATACCGATATTTCGTCACTCATTCGTTTGCTAAGGTGCATTCGGTTGACAGCGCTATCAAGAGTGGATGTCGGTCTGAATCGACAAAGCACTGTACTGCGATATTATGTTCGTGGAAGCGTGGCGCCCTCTGGACAGAGTGCGATTCATGAATCGCTGCATTGGATGGAACCAGGCGGTGTGTCGCCTTACGCGGACAAAGGCAGCAAGGGATATTGGGAAAGTGTGAACATCATCACGCGGGATAAGGTGACGACCACCGCATTCTTGGACATTCTGGCGGAGAATCACGCGAAACTGCTCCAAAACGAGGACAAGGGATCGCAGAGTAGTCTCAATGGTGACGTGGACGCGCAGTACCTCGACCATTTCGTCAATGAGCATCCGCACTGGGTCGTGGATGGCATCGCGGACAAGGTCCTTCTTCGCAAAAGCCAGCGACGGTTCACAAAGCCCTCCTCGTGGGCGCCGCGGACCCCGTCACATAGTCAGACACTACATACGTCTTCGCCAGGGGCGTGGTATCGACGTCTGCTGCGAGGTCCACAGCCCGCTGCCCCTGCACAAACCAATGGGGCGAGACCGTCTGATGCGGACAAGAAGATGGCTGGAGATCTTCTCAAGGAGGAAGACGAGGATCCTGCAGTTGTGCAGCCGCCCGACAGCCCGCCATCCACCATTGGCCTCTATTTGCTTGTCGGGCTGATCATCGGGGAATCTGGTGACCATACCGATTCATCTCGACCCATATCAGTTCGACCTTTGTCACTGGCAGCCACCAAGGATTTCCTCTACCTGTTTACTGAACGCCACGATATTTGGCCGCCACTGCTGTTTCCCCCCGAGTGTCACACACCTCCGTGGGTCAATGAGGTGATTCACAAGCGCGTTGCAGCAGCACACACGAATGGGCGCCCGCAGAATATGAAAGGCATCCTGGCCGATGCGGTGTCCATGGTCTCTCATGTAATCGACATCGCCAAACTGCGTGACATAATTCGTTGCGAGCGGTGGCGGACCTGGCGCTGGACGAACGCAGGCGCAGGGGAAGGCGCCATCGTTCAGAATGGATACATCGGCAGCTGGAGAAAAGGCAAGCGAAGAGACTATGGTGCCGGCCGGTTACCAGATTGGGGATGGTCCGCTGAGGGCGAATGCGTCGAAGGCAGTACGGCTGGCTGGAGCTGGTGGGTGCGTGTGGTCTTCCGCGACCCGATACCGCCGCCATCTTCCCAGTCCGACGGTCAGACCCCGCAAGACGGTCCAAACCCGGCAATGGCCGCATTACCACGGCGCCCACCTTCCGCCATCGATATGGGCGAATCGAACAACTGCTACTGGGATCTCGTGTTCGGTTCGCTCGACAGTGCAAATGAGTTCATACAGTTTCTGCGGGAGACCCGTGGCTCACGTTCCGGGTTCGATTTGGACCTTGCAGTCCCTGAAGCCAGCATCACCTTTGACTCTGCGCACAGTGCCGAGAGCAACGACTCAAGCTCGCACCCACATCAAGATGACTCTGGTATCGAATTCATCATCGGCGATGATTGAGCGGCTCTTCGTCGGTTGATCTCCCTCTCACCGACGTATCTGACCTCATCGTTCCTTTTTGCGTTCTATTTTGCGAATGTCTATGTACATATCCTATATACCCATTATAGAGCGGATTCTCCCGAATCAATATGCTACTTTGCATTTGGTTTTGCAGACACTTTTTCCCAAAATTCATCGTTTGACGTTGATTGCCGCTGTTCCTCCTTCTCTACTTTCTTCTTGAGATACTGTGTCTGGAGATCTTTCACACGCAACAAACTGAAATGTTGAACCTAATATGGGAAAAATTAGCCATGGTCAGAGACCTTGTCACACGATTAGAAGCACTGCTGTTTTACAAGCCCTCAGGACTTACCCAACTCGCTAAACACTCCTTGTCAAACTCGGCCTTTGCAGCCTTGCAAGCAAAAAGTTTCTGCTTTTGATCCTTTGAGAGATTCCTATCCTTCTCACTCGCGATAGTGAGTCGCTGCGGATCTATTGCTATTATCTCGTCGTGCGTTTGAGGTGCCAGGCCTTGCAGGTACAGGTTGTGGGCGTCCAGGCAGGTAAAATATGCATCTCGGGCCTGCCAGCAACGCGAGCGCGCGGAGCGTGATGGTGGGAGCGAGCCCAGTTTCGGCTGTTCGGCAGGCATTGCAGGTGCTTGGATCCAGAATCCCGAAGCCGAGGAGAAAACGCAGCGGGTGCAAGAGGTGCAGTGTGATAAAGGGCTCTATGGGCTGAAAGGTTTCTCAGACACGAACAACCGTCGACGTTGAGGATGGACATTCCCAACAACGCCAGCAAGCAGGAGCATTGGAACAAAGGGGAGAACTCGTTTTGTTATTGTATCGTATTAAGTGTCGTCATATACAAGTGGGAAAGAATAACAAAGGTGCGTATGAACAATGATCTTGAACTGGACCATTGGTTTCCCTAAGCGGATACTCACAGGAACCGCCACGAGAAGGCTATCCAGTATGGGTTCCCGCTTACAAACTGAAGACCCATACTGGATAGCCTTCTCGTGGCGGTTCCTGTGAGTATCCGCTTGGAAAAAGCGTTTCCGGTATAGCCGACGGATCACATCCTCTGTCGTCATGTTTGCCACAGTAGCTTTCTTTCCTAGCTGGGTGGCAACGTTTGTCCGAATTCGGTTCATGGCAGCTCATGAGTCTGTTGACAGTATGCGAATACCAACGAACACCAACGAACGGCAGTCCGTGATGGCCTGCAGTAAGAACCTTCAGGTCACTTGCGGAAGTAACGCATTCGGCATACAGCTTTCCTGCAGATGTGATGCGAGGGGTAGACAGCTTGGTCCCATCACTTTCCGTATTTTCTTTTTTCCCCGTAGTCTCTCTGCACCCTCATTTCTGGAATCCACATCAGACTCGGCTGAAGATTCTGCACCAGATTCCTCACATCGCCGCCGTCTGCCGCCAATCAGAGAGTACCGAGAACCTAGTCCTTCGCGTGCATTTCTTTCCCGTGTGCTTTGTGCCTCCCTTACTGCATCCGCGTATCGTCGTTCCCCATTGCTCAGGGTATCAATATCTCGGTGGCGCAAGTTGAGCAGCTTCGTGAAAAGCTACAGCGCATCAGCGAGGGTGAAGCAAATGGCACCATTGGTCTCTCTAAGGAATATCAACTGCACCGGGATATCGGCGTCCCCGACAACCTGGCGAATGGTGCTGACAGCGTGCCATCCCATCGCAACATGTAGCTTGGGTCCTCCGGAGTTGTTTGGCCATAGTCTTCTCCTTCACCTTTTCCTTCTCGTTTTCCTTTTCCTTCTCCTGAGTTCTTGCTGGCGTAGCGAGCGGTCGACCGAGCGTCTTCTCATATATGACTTTTGCCATCTGAGCCTCGATAACCGTCTGTGCGCTGATTTTGGCTTGCTGTTCATTCCAGTGCAAACCCTCGGATAGGTGCCAAAGGATCAAGGTACATAGATCTTCGCGTTCGGAAATCGAAATCTGCTTCATCTGCTTCTTCAATGTCCAAGATTCAACCACCCAGGAGTATCGGTCACCAGCATCAGAAATGGGGCATTCAACTGCTTATTCTCCATTTCCCTTACATCAGTGCCCCGCTTCAAAGGTGCTGCCGCAGATGATGCCGATGGCGCGGCACTATCATCGGACACGGTCTCCACGCCATCGTCTCCACCACCATCAGCTGTTCTGGTCGAGGGCTTGTGTTTGCGTCTGTGCCTATTCAGTTTGCTTTTTCCAGTGGTAATGTCAATTCCTGCTTCTGTGGTCGTGCGGTCTCCTCTCTTCTTCCTGGCCCAGGGTCTGCGCTTCTTTTGCTTCTCCTTTCCAGCACCTAGGGGGTGGTAGAGGAGGTGAGTACGTGCACTGAGGGTTAGGGGTAGACGGAGAGGACCACACATCTTCCACTTACATCATTGCTGGGGCCACCTCCCCCTCGCTGCTTGTAACATCCTCACTGGACTCTGATCCTTCATTTTGCAGGCGACAGCGTTTGCCAAGAGCAGCGTTGCCATCAGTTGTGTCGGATGGAATCAAGATTGTACCAGACCCCTTGCAGCCGACGGAACGCAATCCAATGAGTGTGGACTTGCTCGCTCTCACTCTGCCCACTCCCGTCCCAGCTCACATCCTCGCTGTCAATCTCCCAAAGCCCATCATTCATAGTCACGCCCCTGTTTTGCGCGTCGCTTACGCGTGAGCGAACTAAGCAACTCCGCATGCAGTTGACAAGTGGACAACCGCTGAACCCTGCATTCAGCGCGAACTGTCAAAAAGCTGCTAGGGGTTCGAAGTTCACAATTTCCGTCCTTACATTAGGTCCACTGGTGGAGGATGTCGCTACCTCCAAGTCAACAGGAGATCCTGGAAGGTGCAGGGCAATTGAGTATTGCTACGTTTGTTTCGACTTTAGCTTTTACCAGTGGGACAGCTGTAGGTGCCCTTTAGCGTAGCCGTAGCTTTGCAATATTTAGAGATACTGATAGTGCGTTACAGCTGGGGTTCTATTGCGCTTTCTTTTTTCTCCGAAGCCGTGCGCCGCTGGTTTATTCCCCACGATCAGCCGTCGTCCCGGAAGAGTATGTTCAATTTGTAGTTTTTGCACAGGTTTCAGGTTTCTGATGTATGCACAATCATGTAGAAAGCGAGCCCCACAAAGTTCGGGCTATACTCTCCTAAAATCATGTCTATGGGTGCCCGAAGAGGAGCTCATCCGACAGTGCGGCCAGGACGCCTTCGCGGTGATCTACTACATGCGGCAGATGCTGATCTTTTTTGCAACGCTCGGAGGTGTTGCTATCGTTACCCTGTTTCCATTGCATCAAACGGGGGGGCAGAATTTGTTGGGACTGGACTCGTTGACTTTGGCAAACATTGGGCCTGCCGAGACCAAGAGGCTTTGGGCTCATCTGTTGATCAGCTGGATATATGGTGGTACGTAATAGACAAAATATGATGAGTACTCGAAAGAAAACTTGATCATCGCTTTCATTTAACAGTCTCTTGTATGAGAGTCATAAGGAGACTACTTCAAAAGGCGACTTCGCTGCGTCACTCTTTCCTTCTGAGTGAGGAGAATCGGAGGTCGCTAGATGGATACACCCTTCTCATTCGTGATGTTCGTATGTGATTCAGCCCATGAGCCCCATTTCAACCTATTCACCCTCATCACATTTCCAGATACCAAAGCATCTCCGTGACCCACATAAGCTGTTCATTCTTATGGACCGCATCCAGCCAGGCTGCGTCGAAGATGTCGTAGTGAGCACACCCAGCCGGCGACTGGATCGGTACGCATCTCAGAAGATATCCGTCCGCAACGCAATAGAGAGCGAAATCACCGCATATTTGAGAAATGCGGCGTATCGCAAACCTGCGAAGAGGAGAAGGAGTGTTTCGCCTGTGGGATCCCGGTTGAGATTTAAGAAGGCGACGAGGGAGATGGAAGAGGTTGATAATAGTGGAGTACGCCGCATCTTTGCAATGCAGCTTCTTCCTCAGAAGTGACCAGGCTGACAGGTTTTGCTTTAGGATCTACGAGGGCGAACGCAGTTCACCTTGCCACACCCAGCGACATCCTCGTCCATGAACTTCCATGGAAAAAGAGAGGACACGACACATTCGCCAAGCGGGGAAATCGGGGCGGGCACGGCACGAAGGGATTTCTCCGCCGATACAAATCATGGAATGGACGTAGATCCTTCAGATAAGGGTCATCTTGAATTGCCCAACGTCGAAATCGACGTGGAGGATGGGCAACATCATTTTGTGGATCACGTTCTTTCAGGAAACTTCCAAACGTCAGCACACATCCCCATGTCCCACGACACAATGGCGGGAGACGGCGGTTCCCAAGACAACGTCGGCCCATCCACCTCATCCCTCAACCTCCCCGAACCCACCCCACTAGCTCCTAAAACCGCCAAACGCCCCATCCACCGCTCCTATTACTTCGTCGGCCACCAATCTGACGCGATCGCAGACAATCTCATCCAACTCCGTAAATTGATTGAGAAGACCGAACGCAAGCGCACCAAAATCGTGTCAAACCCCACTCGGCAACAAGGTGCAGCGTTCATTGTTTTCAAAGACATTTTCTCCCCGCATGTAGCGGCCCTAGTCAATCTGGACCCGCGGCCGAGCTTGATGGCGGATCGCCAGACGTGTGTGAACCCCGACGATATCATTTGGGAGAATTTGGATATGGAGTATGGAATGAGGAAGGCGAGGACGATGGTTGCTACGGCTTGTATTGTCGGCCTGACTTTGGCTTGGGCATCGATGAGTAGGTCCTTGCCATTTGGCCGTTGCGGGTGCAGAAGAGAAATAGCTGATCCGTCTGATGCCGCTCTCTGCAGTGACGGTGATTTCGTCATTTGCGACACTGGATCGTGCTATTCAGGTATGCCATATATGCCACAAATATCCAGACCATGTCTCGGAAATTGATTCTCATTCGCTTTCGTGATAGTACCTGCCTTTCCTGAAGGTCTTCGACGACCTCGATCCGGCAACCAGGGGCGTTGTACAGGGAATACTGCCAACTTTGGCTGTATCGCTTCTGTTTATGCTCGTCCCTTTCATTGTGCGAAGTAGGTTTATCCCGGATGTTTTGCCACAGGCTTCGACGAACCATACTTACGGAGCAAATTTGGAACCTTTTTCAGGACTGTCACACTTTGCAGGCCATCCTACGCAGTCCAGTATAGAGCGCACCCTCCTTACGTTCTATCACGGCTTTCTGGTAAGTTGCGAGCCAGGTTAGCACCCATCTCTGCCGGCGCCTCATAGGTAATATTCCCCTCAATGATAGGTCTTCAACATCCTTCTCGTAATCACAATCTCCGGCTCACTCGTCACAGCCCTCAAGAACATCATCGACAACCCTCAGCGGATCCTCAGCATCCTCGCCACATCCATACCCACCGTCTCTAACTTTTATGTGAATTACGTGATGTTGCTCGCGCTCAACGGTCCCGCCGGAGAAGTTCTACAGCTTTCAAATTTGTTACTCAAGCCGATCATGTTGAGGCTGTTTGGCAGTACGCCGAGGAGCATTTTAGGGTATTCGAGGCCGGGGTTCTTTTTGCCTGGGTATGCCATACTTGCACATAAAAGCTGGACGGACGGATTACTTGCTGAAGATAGCTTTTCCTTGACTACAGGACGACACTGGCGAGCCATTCATTGATTGCAACAATAGGCTTGACATATTGCACAGTCGCGCCCCTCATTGTCGTTTTCGTTGTTCTGTACTTTGGGCTCTATCAAGTTGCTTATTCGTACCAAATGCGGTGAGTAGTTTCTTTTTCCACCTGCCTCTCCCGATGTCACACAACCTGATCTCCTTCTCGTATGATATAGTTATGTATACCAACATTTGGCTCAGACCGGCGGGCTGTACCTGAACACTCTTGCCCGACAACTCTTCGTCGGCCTTTACATCCATCAACTAGTCCTGATCGGACTTTTCCTGCTCAAGAAAGCCTACCCGCAAGCCCTAATCATGCTAATAATGCTGAATGTTACCTTTCTCTACCACAAGCACACACGGCTATACACAACACTGATGATGGCCGTGCCCGCCCGCGCCGTTGTCCAGATGGAAGCTAAGCTCGGCGCCACCGCATCTAGCCGGTCGAGAACCGCAACGGCTACGACGACAGATCATAGCGACGCTGACGCTGCGAGACGAATGAGTGGATGGGATAAGGAGTCTAGTTCTGATATTTTGGATGCGGCGCAGGCCATTCTGATGGAGAAGAGTCGACCGATCTGGGATAAGACCGTTGCGCTCGTCGGTGGAATTCCGACACTGATACCGACGTTGGGGAGAAACAACCCGAAAGACCACGCAGATGCAGCGGACGTGGAGGCGGGGACGAAAGTACCTACTGATGTTGTGAAAACCCCACGCGCTCCCCCTGCAGATATGTTTGAGCCACGGGAAGAAGCACATCCGCCAGGGAAGGAAGTAGCCTCAGATATCCCACAAGCAAGCGCATCAGGGCATCCAGGCCACGACTTCGATGATTCCGACTCCGACGACGAAGATTCCACCGCCGACTCCAACGACCCTGTGGGCTCCCACGCCGAGATGCCAGCAGCCAACATCAAACGCAAATACCTCGGCCCTGCCGACTATCGCGAACGGCTTTCACCTCCTTCTGCACGCTTGGCGCCGTGTATGATCTGGGTGCCTCATGACATGTATGAAATTGCCAATACCGCGATCGCTGCCGAAATCAATGAAGCTCTGGGCAGCAAAGTACGGTTTGTATGCGACTGGGCAAAGTTGGACAGCAAGGGACATATCGTTGTGGATTTGGAGCTAGCCTGTGATCATATTAGGGTTGAGACTTGAAGATATTTCGGACTACGGAGGATATTCTGCACATTTTTGTATTTTTGTGTCTGCGTTGTGTGTTGTGCTTGTATTGTATTCATGTCGAACTCCATGCGCATCTTTGGGACGTCTGGGCCTGGGCCACATCAAGATCGAAAGAAGATCGTGTTATTCTATACAAGAAGCTAATATCCACGAGACAACAGACGCGGTGCCAGCTAGATGGTATTCAATATCCGACTCTAGAAACGGAGCGGTCAGGAGCGCTAGAAAGAACAAGAGGATAAGGCCGGGTGCTCAAGGATGGTCATAAGAACTTTGGTACTAACCGTGGGCACATGCCATTACTGAGGGGTATCCTTTGGTGGTCCAGACAACTTGAAAGGCATAGCTGGGGTACCCCGCACTTCCTTCATCAGATCCAGGTATTGTTGTGCAAGGTGTCGGCAGTTCTGTAAGTGGTTGACGCCCTCCCGCCTGTAGCACCATCGCATCTTGTCCCGCACGACGTGCACTTCTTGGAATCGCACCATCTGCTCCTTGAAGAATTCATCTCTCGACCGCAAGACTGCTGCCCTGTCTGCAAAGTGGCGATATAAATACTGGTCAGGAACCTGTCCATGTGCCCCATAAATTGCCCAACGTATTCGTGCCGTCCGGCGCACTTTCGCACGTTCGTTCCAAGCCCACATCTTCATACGGAAACTCCGTCTTTCCCACGCTCCCGCATCCTCTGCTCGCAGCTTGCGTCTTCCACGGCAAACCCGTTCGTGCTACAACAACTCACCATAGACATCGAGGTCTGGGTCAATAACCGCCAGAGGCGACACCTGAGTTATCCAGCGTGAGTAAAATTATGCGAACGAGAAACAAACGACAGACAGCGTGGATTCCTGCCGCGGCTTGCCTCCTCACGCACGTACCGGTATAGTTTGTGGGACAGCCATGGTGTGTGTGTGTGTGTGTTGTTCGTTGGGAATTCAGGATTGCCGTCTATTGCCAACTTCAAGTTCCCACACGACTCGGTCGGTGTTGCTTCACTCCCCACGCAAGTCTTCAGCAAGCGTGTTCTTCTGTTCTGGTGGTCACGCTTACGTAAACGCTGTGCTTGCTTGTCTCGCCGGTTCTCTTCTACGTAGCTCCGAAAGCAGTTGGCATTCGCAAATTTCACCAAAGGAATAGCCTTGTAGTCTCAACGCCCCGAACAGAAAGAACAAAAGCCACTTACTACTTCGTCTCGAGGTCAGGGCAGCCACGACTGCATACTCGACCGTACCCGCTGCAAATCCGGTTTTGGAACAATGGCCGAGAAAGTGAGCAAAAAGGAGAGGAAGGAACGGAAGGAGAAAAAGGAAAAGCAAAGTAAAGGAAAGGAAACGGAAGAGACTCCAAAACCAGCACAGGAAAAGGATGCTGTGAAAGAGGTTCGAGTTGCGGCTACCGAGACGGTGTCCGCGGTGACGAAGAACCCCACCGACACAGAGGCTGCAAAGTCTTCCGACGACGCAGCCGTTACAAAAAAGACTGAGAAGGAGGGAGCATCGTCGGGCAGGTCCCGCACTACCCTTTTCGTGTCAACAATCCCATATCATGCCACCTCCGAGCAGTTGCAAGAGTTCTTCTCCGAAATCGGACCGGTGCGGTCATGTTTCGTAGTCGCGGACAGCAAAGCCGAGCCTGGGAAGCCAAGAAACAGGGGTTATGGATACGTTTCCTACGCCCTTCCGGAAGATGCCGATCGTGCGTTGAAGGATCTGAAGAAGACCAAGTTTTTGGATATGCGTGTGCTGAAGATCGATTTTGCCATGACGAAGAAGGTCATTGAGGATAGAAAGGCCAACGGTCTCCCTTTAAACGACGATGCGGAAAGGCAAAAGGCGCGGAAGGAAAAGATGCAGAAACAGAAGCCTGTTGTCGAACCTGCCGCCGATGGTGACGCCGCACCCGTCGCTTTCAATGCTCCACGCACCCCGAAGATACATCAGCGAATTTCGAAGAACATAATCGTGGAGATCACGGGCCTGCCCGCGGACATCACACAGAAACACGTTTACAAAAAGGCTCGCAAATTCGGAGACGTCTCCCAGGTGATATATCCTGTATCGAAGCGAGGCGAGATACTTGCTGGAACCGCACACGCCGTTTACAGCACACCAGCAGAGGCCGACAATGCTGTCAAACACCTGGACGGACACCAGTTCAAGGGTGCAGAAATCCGAGCGAAAACGGTGGTGGACGAGTCGAAGATTGCGAAACAAGCTCGTCTGATTGTTCGTAACCTGCCATGGCAGTGCAACGAGCAGCACCTGCGGAAATTGTTCGGCAAACATGGAACCATCGTTGATATCCTGATCCCTCCAGCGGTCAACGGCAAAGCTCGTGGTTTTGGGTTCGTTCAATTTGAGACCCAGGAAGAGGCCGCTCAAGCGATCGAGCAGGTTAACGGGGTCGAGCTCATGAAGCGTCTCGTCGCTGTGGATTGGGCTTTGTCAAAAGCGCAATTCGAAAAGGCCGTGCAGGAGGAGCAGCAGGAAGAAGGTGGCGATGCCGCAACTCCAGCTGCTACAGTTCAATCCGCGTCTGCCGATGCAGACGGTGACGACGACAATGACGACGAGGAGGAAGATGAGAAGCAATTCTACCTCGACACGATTGGATCGGATGCCGAGAACAGCGCCGACGATGCGGAAGAGGGCGACAGCAATGAGGCTGATAGTGACGAGGAATCTGATGCGGGCGATGATGTGGAAGTTACGTTTGACGATGAAAAGAAGAAGGATGCTACGCCTAAGCCATCCAAGCTGGCAGCCAATGTGCAAGACAACTGCACACTCTTCATTAGGAACCTGAACTTTGACACAACGGAGGAGGAGCTCTCTGAGGCGTAAGTGTTCATTTCGAAGCTGTTCCCATTTTTCTTGTCAGAACACAATACTGATTTGCTGTCCGTGAATGCCAGATTGTCGCATTTCGGTGAACTTCGCTACTCTCGTATCACAATGGATCGCGCCACCGGTCGTTCCCGTGGAACTGGGTTCGTTTGCTACAAGCGTAAAGAAGACGCAGAGACGTGCCTGGCAGAACACGAGATCGCTCGGCGGGCGTCGGAGGCATTGCACGGTATAAACGCTGCCCCTGTAGATACCAAAGCCCAGAAACACAAAAAAACCTTGCGCCCACCAAGTCCATCTTGACCCCCGAGCCGTCCCTGACCGCCAAAGCGTCGCCATTCTTGGTCGGCGGCCGATTCCTGAACGTGACTCTGGCCGTGAACAGGAGCGAAGCGAACCAGCTAGCGGAAGACGGCAAGCTACGTCGTCGTGCAGATGACAGCCGCAACATGTACCTCATGCGCGAAGGTGTCATTTTCCCCGACACCGAGGCCGCCAAAACACTGACGCCATCGGAACTCTCCAAGCGCCAAACAAGCTTCGCCGAACGCAAACGCATCCTCACCACCAACCCCAACCTCTTCATCAGCCGCACCCGTCTCAGTGTCCGCAACCTGGGCCTGAAAATCGACGACAAGGAACTCAAACGCGTCGCTGGGATCGCCGTCCGCAAATTCTGGGACGACGTCAAGAAGGGGTTGAGGGAGGGTCTTGAGCCTGAGGTTATCAAAGAGGAAGAGAACGAAGGTCGCCCCGCACCCTCTGGATCTCGCAGGGCGGTGGTCACGCAAGCCAAGATCCTCCGCTCCAAAGACCGTATCGACGCCGCTACTAAGCAGCCCCGGTCAAAAGGATATGGGTTCATCGAGTTCGACTCCCACGCCGACGCATTGGCGTGCCTGAGGTGGATGAACAACAACCCGCGCGCGTTCAACCCCGCCCCCGCCAAAGCAGGCGCAGCGGACGCGACCCCAGCAGCAGCAGTAGACGACGAAGAAGCTACCTCTGTCGCAAACAGCAGCGGCAAACGCCCCATCGTCGAGTTCGCGATCGAGAACAGACAAGTCATCAAACGCCGTGAGGAGCGTCAGGCGCAGTTTGGACGGAAGGATGATGGGAAGAAACGTGGGAGGGAGGATGGAGAGGATGGTGGTGCTGATGGCGGGCCGTTAAAGAAGAAGCGGTTTGGGGAGATTTGGAGGGATAGACGTATTGCTGCTAAGGAGAAGGGGAAACCGTTGGGGAAAAAGACCGATGGAGCAAGGCCGGCACAGAAATGGGTCAAGCCGGATGGTGCGCAGCAGAAGTGGTCGAAACCCGATGGTAGCAAACCTGCGCCAGGAGGATGGAAGGATAACAACAAGAGCGCTAACGGAAAGCGGAAATGGGGCTCTGATGGAGGCGACAAGGTCACCGCCGTTGGCCAAAACAAGCGGGGCAAATTCGACAAATCGTTGGACGCCAAGCAGCCGCGACCATCACCAGCCGCCGCGCCCGCGCCCGCTAGGCCATCAGCAGCTGACGACCAAGCTAAAAAATCCAAGAAAGCCGCAAAAGCCGAAGCCAAGCTCTCAAAAGACCAGCGCGACGACAAGAACTTTGACAACCTCGTGCAAAAGTATAAGAAGAACCTGTTTGGTGCCGGAGCGGGCACGAATGCGTCGGAGAAGAAACAGGCGGCTACTACTGCTGATGATAAGAGTATCAAGCGGTGGTTTAGCTAGAATTTTTCAACTCGGCATTGGTAGACCTAGTCATATGTATCTAGCAATCAGTATATAGCATTGGGGGACACCGGTGGAAAGCTCGGAGGGAGATCGATTCACGGAAGTATTTAAGAATGCATTTCATAATTATATTTACATAAGATACAAATGAAGTGTCCGACCGCCATCAACGGCGGAAGTGGGAAAAGCGGGATGGGTTCTTTCGCGAAAGCGAGGATATATATTGCTGGTGTATAAGCGGTTCCATGACTGCCTTAAAGAAAAAGAGTCTTGAAGAGGTAGAGCCTTTGGTTGTCCCAACGTATGGGTATATTGGATGGGATCTACGCCCAGCGACCAATCACAGCCATGAGGGCGGCACCGGCCCACAGGGAAAGGAACTGGACGAACTGTGCGCTGATCCGGGCGTGCTTGAAGTTCATGGACTGGAAGTGGGGCACGATGATGTTGGCGAGGCCGTCGTAGAGGAGGATTCCGGCGGAGAGGGCGTCGAGGACGCCGGTGGAGATGAGGGCGCGGGTTGCGTTTTCGTTGTCTGTAGGATTTATGGACGATCAGAACCAGATATTCAAAAAAACTAAGATGAGAGGAGAGGATACTTACAACTTGAGTTGAGCGCGATGCCCAATGCGATTCCAATGGGCGTGGTGAAGCAGTAGAAGATGACCATCCCGATTGCAAGGGTGCGCTTCTTGAGCTCTGCGTCCAAGACGACGGTGGAGAGGGCCAGGCCCTCGAAGAATTGGTGGAAGCAGAGTGCGATGAGGAGACTGTGGAACTCCTCTGGAAGAACATAGCAGGATGCGTTAGTACACACGTATTATCAAACAGCAATATGGAAGACGAGAGGCGGAGACGTACCTCTGGCGGCACCGAGCGTCAACCCGATGATGATAGAGTGCGACGCAATACCGAGCTCAAGAACGTACGTCGCGACAGTCTTCTCGGCATCCGCGAGCACCAAGCTATGGTGATGAGCGTCGTCAGCGTGAGCTTGAGAATGGCGATGGACAACATGGGGCTCCGCATCCGTAGACGACGATGCGCCCTCGCCGTTGATCCTATCCTTATCTTGAACGAGTCCTTCCTCCAGCTGCTTGCCAGTGGATAGTGAAAGAGGCCCTTCGGTAGAAGTGGACACACTGCCCGAGTCGTTGTCGCCGTGGGCTTGCTCAGCGCGCATCTCATGATGGTGGTGTCGGTGGGTATGGGCGGCATGCACGGCCTTTGTTGCATGCTTCTTGCCATGGCGCTGGCGTAATATGGTTACAGCAGATACTTGAAGGAAATGGGTGAAGAAAATGCCAAAGAGGGCAATCGCGCCGGCCCAGGCGCCATAGTCTTGGAAGACTTGAGGGAGGCATGGGTTGGTGAGCTGCTCTTGGGCAGGCGTGAACATGTGAACGACAGCGGTGGCTAAGATGACACCGCTGCCGAAGAGTTTCAGACATTGGAAGGACAGGTTGCCAAGCTGCAAATGTGAAAGGAAAAGAAGAAATTAGGTAAGACAACTGACGACAGCATGGTGAACGGTCAACTGCTGGCAACCCACCTTGGCCGCAGAGAATCTTCGCCCGACGATGGGCAGGAGTGTTCCCATGAACGACAGCAACATGATGAGAAACATCGCGCCGATATGCCAGTGGAGGTCATAGTCCCCCGAGAGCTCTGCAGCACAAACTGGCTGCTCGGCGTCAGCGGGGGGAACGTCAGCTTGTGGGGGGGTAGCTTCGGGTTCGGCAGACATTGTTATCTTGGAAGAGAGGCGCGAGTCCTCTGCGTGAAAAGACCTTGTTTGTGTGTGAACACCTCTGACGTTCGTTGCAGCTTCTGTATACAATGGGGCGAACCAACGGTGAGTATATTCCTTCCGTCTCGAGGCGGGGTATCTGAGCACCTCTCTGACCCTACCTTATGCTCAACGAGTGGTTCAGAACCGACGATCAGGCGGCAACTACTGATGGGCCGCTTTTCTGAACGGCGAAGAATCAGGGCCACAGACAGAAAACAAGACACGGGGCGGCGAGGCTTGCAACTGTTCGTCGTGGGTATAGAGGGTGGATAGGACGGAGGGGTATGCGGGAGAGAATAGCGGGAGGGGGAACCGAGAAGGTAGCGGGATCCTTTTGTAGCAAGGACGGGAGGGGAGAGCGAGCGAGGGGGGGGGGGGGGGTCCCTCCGAGGTCCTCGCAACTGATGGGGTACTCGCCGCCCTCTCTCTCTCTCTCTGTGTCGGTTGTGTTCGCCGTGCGATTGATTGGTGGGGAATTCATCCGCCGCCCGCTGCAGATCTGCAATTGCGCCATCGCCCCCACAAACCACAAACTCAAAGTCACGTGGGGTCTCGTGGCTGTCTTCTGGATATTTTGCGAGTCGAGCGAAAAAAGAAGAGCAGCAACAAGCGAACAAGCTTGCACCTACAGGAATTTGTTATTGTTACTATTGTTATCAGCTGCTGGACCCTGGTCCCTCACTCGAACTAGCACAACGATGGCTGGCCCCAACCCACAGGTAGCTCCTTCTCGTCGGGGGAGCAGCAGCGCAGAACAAAGGCTTCCAAACAACTGGCCGCCAAATCACCTCGAAAACGGCATTCCGGTCTTCGCATAGCGCACTTTTGGTTCGAAAACAATTCCTTCTCGCGGACAGCAATGGCAGTGGACGACAAGAGTCCTTCACAGCAACCAACAGTGCCCACCGTATCATCTAGCGTTGCACCCAGCTGTGGCGTCTCACAACAGTTATGTCCAAGCGTCGGGGACGGAGTTGGCGGCAACAAAGGCGCAGTTAGCGGAACACAGACCCATCTCCACACCTCGGAACTTAGGAACGACCTGCCATGGTACAGAGCCGGTACAGTGCATTCACTGGGGACCATCTTGGCGACCGCGTTGCCCGTCATTGTTCCTCTTTTCGGTCTCGCCGCTTTGCTGCGCTACCTGGAGATGGAGGTAGAGGGGCTGACGACCGGGACGCGCGAAATCGATTCGCACACTGACTCTAAGAAATTAGCGATTTTTATATACTTTGGACCATGCTTCATTACGATCCTCACCATCAATGCGTGGGATAACCCGGCAATCAGAGGGTTTCCGGAATGGAAGGAGGCGATTGAGAGCTACGTCGACGTTACCGACAACAACCCCGAACTATTTGAACGCGTGAGAAGATCAAAGCAAATAACAAAGACATTCGTGGGATACCTCGCCATACGAGCGCTCTGGGTGGTTCTCAACGCCATACCCGCCTACTATTGCGGCTCGGCCAATGCTGCGTTGGGCTGGACCGTCCTGATCAACGTATTCTTTCTATTCTCCATCGGTTCGTTGACCGTTTGGAAGGGACAGTCGCTGAAAGACAAAATCCTGCACACATTTCGGGGATCGTCGTCGATGATGCTGGGTTATCTGACGGTATACGTTGGCTTTTACGTCCTTCGACACACTAAGACGCTGCAGTTTGCTGCGCCAATTATTACTGGTCTCTGCTATCCGATGATGAAGCTAGTCCTCATCGCTTACTACATCGACGCCGGGAAAGCACTCTACGGCTGGAAGCTGCACGACCGGCTTTGGGGCGGTGCAGCACACCTCTACTCCTACGTGGTGGCTTTTCATTCTGCCTACGGTGTCCCAAGCAAGCTTCAAATCCTGAGCTTCACCAGCGATGCGCAGTTCTGGGTGACGCTCCTGCTCAACTTCATTGCGGAAGTCGGCGCACGTTTATTTGGAGTTTACATCGTTAGGTGCCTCCAGGAAGCTGCTGTCCAATCGGAAACGAACGCGAACTCGGCGGTACACAAAATGATTGATGGGAAGTGCGATAACGCCGGTTCGTCCGATGACTTGGAGAAGCTGAGGAAAACTCCGCCGGCGACTATTCTCAAATCGGTGAACATGCAAGAGATTAGCATCAAAAGCAATATCGACGCAAAAGAGGAAGAGTCGAAGCACATACCCAGCGACAATCGGCCGAGTGCAGCAGCCGCTCCGATACCCAGAAGTCCGTCGTCAGTCAAACGTTCAAGCCCCGACCCATCCGCCTCGTTCCTCCTGCGCGCCCACCAAAAGATGAAATGGATCGTCACCACGAAGATAAAGATGGCCGACTTCCAAGACCCGCAGTGGCACTGCCTCACCTTGGGAGGCATGGCCGTCAGCGAGTATTGCGCCTTGGGATGTGCGGTCAGCCTCCTCGTCTTTCAAGGCGCCGCGCTGGGCGTCATCGAACCGCCAGAAGGGTCCCCGAGCGATCCCGATACCTTGAGCGTTGGCGCCTCTTTCTTGTGGGGATTCGCACATGGAACCTCCCCGAACGCTTTAGGTTGGCCGATTCGAGCTGGCATCTTTTTCGCGGGGGAGATTATAATGGATGTTGTTCTGGGCGTGGTACAGCGCCAGCATGGGATTCGGTGGGAATCCCTGCCCCCTTTCAACGCTTTGGCGATTGTTGGCTGCTGGGCGTGGCTGTTGAGTTGCACCTGCACGTTTTTGACTGTCTATCGGGACCTGCTGTAATCAAAGCACACTACAACACCACCCCGAACTCGCAAGCAGCTGAATCCGCATCTCCCTTCATCAGCATATCTGATGGCTGTTCGTCGGACACATTTCACGTAGAGTACACCGATTCTTGCGAAAGCGGCCATCCCCACTTGTACAATATATCAATACATAGCGCCCTTCGAGATGAACCGTTGTGGAGAGCACATTCTGTTATCTGGCATATTCATGTGGTTTCATCAATTCTGGTGGGGCATGCAGAGTAGTCTGAGTAGAGGAGCGGAGAGGTCCCACTTCCCAGTGAGCCGCGAATGGGCCGCAAACGCGCACACCTCAAGATGAGAGATGCCGCACACGTTCATATTTGCCAAAGCCGTTTTATCACAACCGTCGGAGTCCAACGTGGCACCATCCTGAGAGGAAGGGGCGCCAGCGATAGTATACACGATATACAGAAGGGTCGTAGTCGGCATGGCGTCTGCAGACGAGCGAGCCAAAAAAGTAGAGGCCGCGAAGTTGAAGGTAAGCTTCCGGTCAAGATCACCGTGGAAGGCCTTACTACCACTAGCCTCTGTACTCACTGGAGAACCGGTACACAGCTGAGACGCTTCCAAGCCTCGAAACCCGGAGGAGACGAGTCTAGGAGGAGCATCGACGTTGGGCAGCATACGCCGCCACGTGCGCAAAATGCTGGGGAGATCACGGCGTATGGCGCATCTACGGCCTCCTCTGCGACACCGAGACCGATACTTGCCTATGGAGCCGCGGACGGAACCTCAGCACCTACCACTCCATCAGGGCAACCGAGCGAGCCTGGAGTCACAGCACCTGTTGATGCACCACCCCCGACACATGTTGACATTGATAACCATGACGACGCCCAACTCGAAGCCAAGCTGCCCAGTTCTCAGAACGCGCTGGATAAGGCAAAAACGGAAAAGACGGAGCTGCGGAACGAGATAGAAATAGAAGCCAATCATAAGTCGAGTCGGGAGGAGGAGAATCGCGTGTTGCAGGCAGAGCTGGCTTTGCTCAAGGCCGAGGTATCAGCGCAGCGATCTGTGGAACAAACCCAGGATAGCTTGCAGAACGTGCTGGATAAGGCTGAGGAGGAGAAGACGCAGCTTCGAAATGAGATAGAACGGGAAGCCAGTCACCGGTCAAGTCGTGAGGAGGAGAATCGGATGCTGCAGGCAGAGCTTTCCTTGCTTAAAGCCGAGTTAGCGGCGCAGAAGTCTGTAGGGGACACACAGGAAGGTGAACTGCGGGCCGTGAAATCACAGTTGGATGAGAACAGCGAGGTGATTCGGGGACTCAGGGAGGAGCTGGAATTGGCGAAACGGTCTGCCAAGGAGACAGCCGGGACAACGGAACTAGAAGAAACTCTCACCGCGGAGAGACAGAGGGTGTCGAGTTTGGAAAATGATGTAGCCGATGCTGCTATCCGACTACAACAGGCGGGAGAGCAGCTGGCGGAGGGGGGTGCCACTATCAGCGCTCTTCGCGAAGAGTGCCAGGTGTTGGGCCGCCGAGTCTTGAAATTGGAGGCCGACAAGGCAGAGCTGCAGAATGAACTAGTTACCCTACGGTCCGCTATTGAGGAGGCAGGAAAGGAAAAGGCCGAAGCGGCCCGAGCGGAACTGGACATTGAAAAGAGTCAACTACCTGCCGACCGGCCTGCATCTGTCTTGTCAGCGAAAAGCGAGGTTTCGCGCCCGGGATCCGGGCCAACTGTCTCCGAAGAGCCGCATGAACACCTGAAAGAATTGGAACGCAAGTTGGCCAAACTGCAACAGGATTACACAGCCTCACAAGCCGAACTGAAGCGGCTTCACTTATCCCAAGCCGATGTCGGAACCCTCCTCCTGCGGACCGGGTCATCTCCAACTTTTGCAGAAAGCCTCGCAACCTACCAACGACGATGCGACGAGCTGGCGACGCTGGTTCAGTCTCTGCAGGTAGAGCGCGATCAGATGAAAGCTGAAGTTGAGCGCCTCAAAACCGCCGCGTGGGAAAGTGAGCGTACTGAGGCCCGGTCAGCGGAAATGTCGGGCGAGCTGAGCAGTCTGCGCGAGAGTATAGAGAGGGAACGGGAGATGTGGAAAGGACGGGAGGAGATGATGAAGAAAGAAGTCAATGCGGCTCGAAGCGATAACAGTGTTTGTGTACAGCTTTTGGACACACTTTGGGCACTTCTGCGCGATGAAGTCGGCTCGAGCGGCGACGATTCGTCTAGTATACCACACACACCAACGACTCATCGTCCCGCGCATTCCACGAAGGCATGGAGAGACGGAGCGCTAGAGAAGGCTGTCAATAACCTGTTTGAGAAAGTGAAGGATCTCAAGCTAGCCTTGGCAGAAGCACATGTCGTGATGGACAAGCAGCACGACAAGATCGAGCAGCTGCTGTCGGAAGGTGCAACACCACCGGCTTCCAATAGCCATCCTCCCCTTGATCGCCGGCAATCATCGCTACAGCAGAATGCGAGCGCCGAGCGGGAGGTTTCGCGGCAAGACGTGGGGACGCAGACGCATCCCATGCTTGCGTTCGCACGATTGGAGACTGTAAAGGCTCGGCTTGCCGAAGCCGGGGTTATATGGACGTTCCCCAGTGCCAATCGACGAGGATCTCAGGAACTCAAAGACCAACCTCCTGCGTCACCATTTTCTTCGGATTCAGCAAGTACTCAAACACATGAACCTCGGCCTAGTGACCTGACTGCCCTAGAGAAGCAAATCGGGGCTTTGGCCATGTCGCACGCCCAGCTGCAAGCCGCGCATGAGATCGCTCAAGCCCACATCGCCTCCCTCGAGCAACGGTTGGGGCATGCCAAGAAGCTTGTGGTGGCATTATCCACCGGGGATATCAGTCAATCGGGCGAAGATGAAGACGATGCAGCACAGGTTAGCGAAGACAGAGTGCGTCTGACGACCACACTAGTTGCGCAAATGGCGCAGATCCGGGAACTGGAGGAGGATCTCAATGCCTGGCGGGCACGATGCGAGGAGTTGGAGGAGATCGTAGAGGAGTGGTCGCTAGGGAGCGCCGGAGGGCCGTCCAAGACTGTTACAAGTCCGCAATCAGCGTAGATAACCGATTTTTTGAACCTCATAAGCAAATCCTCGATCTGAATCACTCTCGCGTATGTAAATCAATAAAATTAGATAATGTTATGATGCAGACAAAAACCCCCTTCAGTGCTATGTACAGAATTTTGATTCATCTAAGCAAAAACTCAAGCGACCCGTCGCTTAAGATGATAAGGCCCCGGAATCGCGCAGGGCGTTCTTCACCACTTGGCATTTGTGGATCAACAATTTGGCGGCTTCGGTGAAAAGAACTTGTGGTGGCAGGATTCCGGTTGATTCGATGCTGACTGTGAAAGGGATTAGCGTGTGTTTACCGTACGATCCAAAGCGCTTGATAACCGCTTACATAGGAAATGGTCGCGCACACGCGTCAGCCGAACTTTGTCTTCAAACTCTGGGTGCCGCAATACTTCACGGCTGACTGTGTCTTTACGGGGGTTCACGACTCGAGCCTCTGGTTCACCTGTCATACAAGACCTTGTCAGGTCAGCCAATCAAAAGAATTCGCATCGAAAGAGGTTTCTGCACCTGCTGCGTTCTCATCGACAGCCACGACGCCTTCTGGGAAACATTTTTGGAAGCGGTACGCCGAATCGCCAGTGATGGGTTTCAGGATTTGAATATCGGGAAGCAAACGGTACGATGCAGTCGCTGTTGGGAACACAATATCAATCCACAAGCTACAGATTCTCAACGAAAGAAAGACTTTCCGGGTTTCTAAACTCACCGACAGGTGACCACTTTGCGTGCTCTTTCCCTATTCCTTTCTGACAATGAAGCTCAACGTCGATAATCTGGAGAGACGGAACAGGTTCAGTCAGCTGAATAAAGCTTGCTCTGCAAAAGCATTGCGCCCTACCTGGCCCGGTCGCATCTTTGTGATGAGAATGTCGTCAATCACGGGTCCAACGGGCCTATTGGCGAACCGCGTGCTCTGCAGGCCTTGCGGGATCCATTCCAGATCCCCAGAAAGAACTGTGAACCGTTCGCCTCTGATTAGATCCACGCTGCCCTGTGCCAAATCGCTGCGGCACATTCGAAACCCGTACCATTGGAGTGAATGTACTTCACACTGGGGTCCACCGCAGACGTCGGTGCTTCTGGGTTCTTCTTGCATTCCACAAATAGTTTGAACACCAGCGTGTTCTCGTCCGTTGGCGTGTCCTCCGTACCCAATCGGAACTGGAATGCCCGAGGGTCGCATTTGATTGGTATCAACCCAAGGCGCTGCGCCAGAATCTCGTCGTGCATGATCGATGTGTTGTTCAGGACGTAAACTTTTTCGATGGCCATTGTCGGCACCTAGATGGAACCGTCCAACCCGCAGTGAGCCGCTTGCCCTCCTCCTTCAACACCATCTCCGCACCGCAGATTCGTCCGACGCACCTCGCCAATCAATATCCTTCGGAATGCGTTCGCTATCGACGCGTCCACCCCTATCATATCGAACTCCATGTCGTCCTTCCCAATGAATCCAACGACGATTTGAAAGTTCTGGAGAGGATTGAAATGTTTGGTACAGAGGTCGTTGTTGCACCTCTCGGGTTCGTAGTAGAGATTCTCACCTGCTTGAACTTCTCCAGGTCCCAAGCGAGATCCTCACCTGGGAAATTTCCCGGAAATTCCAAGGACGACGGCTGCATGGATGTGGAACGACATTCAGCGTAGATTCAGTGCACCAGCGACCTTTCGCTTCCGGCGGTCATCCCTGAGCCAATTCGTCGTTGCTTGCGGCCGGTTTTCACACTGTAGGGTGACCAGTAGCTATGAGTGCACTTGGTGGGAACTTACGTGAGCAACCCTGTCCTTGTACAGCACCACGCGGGAGCGCATCAACTTGACGGGGTCTGTATCGGGCATGGCTGTCTGTTCCTTTGCCAATTGCCTTGTGGTTCAGGAACGCTTTGGCCGAGTCCAATGTCAAATTTCGAGAGTCGAAGTGCGAAGCCGAAAGGGTCTCTGCCAGATGTCCAGGGGAGAAGCCCGATCACGTGACTAATGTCGCTGTGACGATGCCATTCACCATTCCCAACGCAACATTGAACTTGCAGGAAAGCCCACCTTAACAACACCATAAACAAGCAAGCAGCGATGGGTGCCTTGGACAAGTTCTTGACCCATCACTTCGGGGGCATACCAAAGTCCTTCAAGGACCTGGAGTGGATCATCAGAACGGTATGTTCTTGACTGCCACGCGCAACCTCAGTTTCGAACCCGACCGCTAAATCCTTGTCTTCGCAATTCCAGCGGCCAGATGTGCCACCTATCATGGTGTCGGTAAGTCCTTTGGTGTCTAGGTTTGTCTTCTCTTTCAGCAAAAACTTAGAGCCCGTTGTCTTTGCGCGGAATTTCAACTAGGCCGATGAATATCGTTCGGTGACACCGGGGTACGTGTGCTGCATGGCTTCTTCCTAGAACTCCATACCCTAGAGCGTCCCACGTCTTTCCTCTTACGAATCCTTCATGTACAGGTCGCAACCGACGTACCAGCCTTACAAAAACGAGAAGCTGTCGAAGAACTACTACTTTACTCGCGATTACAGGCGAGCGTATCCGCAGACAGTCGTGTACACCTCTGCAGAAATCTCCGGTCTGCTTCCTCCTGGTATCGAGGTTAAGAGGTTGGTTTCCGTCAGCATGAACAAAGGAGAAATGGGATCAAGGCAAAACGAAGGGATCCCTTATCAATATTCTGACTTCGTCTTGTCTTAGCATCGCCGCCAGCTCCGAGACCGGGGAACTCAGCTCAGTCTCACAAAACGCAGCATACACAGCCAGCAAATTGCCACCACTCGTAGACCGAAAGTACAGGTGGAAGCCGGCGATGCCTCATCTTAAGCCTGATGCTGTCAACTCTGAATATCCTCTCCGTGGAGCTACATAAAGACAGTAGATTGAAGACGTTTTGGGCCTACAGCTGTCTTTTTATCCTTGTCGTCAATGAAGCATTACTATACCCACATGACATTTACTTTTCAAAGAATCGGGGGAGCATGCAAAATGCAGGATTTGGGAGGTTGAGGAGGTTGGAAAATTTCTGCCGAGTTGAAGTCATGACGATTGCGCCAGGGGATCAAGGAGGGTACACAGGCGAGCGTCAAGCTTACGATTGAGGGCAATGTTCTTTTGGCCGAAAGAGGAGAAGCAAAGGAAGGCGCGAGAAGCTTTCACGGTTTAGGGTTGCTTGGAAGGTTTGAAATGCTGAAGATATCAGCGGCATCTTTCTTGATGGGGCAATTCACCACTCTCCGGCGAGATTGGTGAACTGCGGAGGACCGCAATGAACTTAACGTAATGGTCCATACAGAACGCGATTACGGTGGATGCTGATAGGTGCAAGTGTAACGAGGTGTGACTGCGAGCAGTTTCGTGACATTCCATCTCTTAACCCTGAATAAGCCCGGTGGACTCGAACTGGGCGGGGTCGGAAAGCCCACGACAGTATATGACTTGATCTTCACATGGTTTCCGCTTCCGTAGCTAGATAAATAACGTGCCATATGGCGATACATAATGAGCCTACAGTCAACCATTTTGCAGGCTATGCCCACCCCTACGGACCAAGGAAAAGGTTGGCGGGAGTCATTGTTCGGTGTTTTGCCCGGTTCAGCTCCGTCCAGCGGACGCGTTGCCACGCGTTCTTCTTCCACCGAAACCCTTCCTTCTCCAGGGGTACTCCGCGATAACAAACAAGCACGGCAATTCATTTTTTTTCAGACATCAGCCTTCTTTCTCCATGGAACCTCCCTAGCGAATCACTAGTGGGTTTTCCCTTACAGTACGAAGGCACTCGCGTAAGCGTAGAGGAAAAGAACATGGGAGGGGATGGGGTCGAACGTGTTTTGGGGTTTTCGTGTTTGTGTGTGGGCTTGGCGAGTCGTGCCGCGTTCCCTTCCAACCTGCCATATAAAGCCAAGGGAGAAGGTCCCGAACCACTTTGCATCCTGTTTGGCTTCTTCCTCCCACGTCGTTTCACGTCGGAGTGCGTTTTGAAAAGCCTCATCGATCTACGAACATAGTCGAAACATCGGAAATTGTCGTGGGACGCCGAGCAAGGACATCCGTACATCCATATCCCGTCAACGTATCCGTCTGTCCCCGAAACCTATCTCGACGCAATGCCATCACACGCGCTCGTATTAAGCCTGGTCCTGTCCTTCCTTGCCATCCCCCGCATCGCGGCTCGGCCACCTCCGATGCAACTCATCCCACGCGAAATTCCCGTCGTCACCCTCGCACCCATCATCGACCCGCCCCCCGTATCATTCACTGTCCTGCCAGAAGTTCCGACTACGGAGCCGACGGCGACGGCGACCTACGCATACGGCTACGCGTCATCGTCGAGTGTGGCTCTGACGGCTACGGCAACGTTGATTGCGACGCCTGTGTGCGATATCCCTGACCTGGAGGGGACCTGGCTTGATGAGGAGTTCGGACAATCGTTGGATAACCTGTTGAAGCAGGCTGCGAGCGCCTATAATCGCATCATTTACCCTATCGTTGGCCCGTGCGTTGAGCTCGATGCTGAGATCAATGAGGATTGTAAGTATCCTGAATTCCACCCGGCCATCCTTCCATGGGCGCTTGTCAACTCCAGGCTAACATCTTTAACCCTCTCGTCATCTCACATCACAGTGCAAAAGTTCTACAACTACTACTACATCGCCGAAGCTGGCATTCACGGCCCTGCATCCCTCAGCGACGTGCATAAGCAAGGAATCCTCACCGACCAAGTCTGCGACGCGCTCGAGGCCGTCGAGGTTGTCATCTCCCAGATTGGCGAGCACAAGGAAGAGTCTTGCATCCACTACGGTGGACTTGGCCAGATCACGGCCATCTATCCCTGCCTCGCGCCGGCTTACCCGAGCTCACCTAGGTAAGTTTTCTGTCTGGCCGTTGTCTATGTCTTCTCCTTGACCATTCACTCAAATCGCATCTCCTTTCACGCGTCCAGGCCATACTTGATCCCAGAACTGGACCTGATTGAAGCGCCCAACATCAAGAACGTGCGGCAGGGTCTCGGATGCCGTGGTGAAGTCGTCGCCAACGGATCCCGAAAGCGGGAGATCAAGGAGAGTGTGCGCAGGGTCTAACCAACCGGCCGTACAACCTACACACCGCTATATACCTCTTCGCCATTTACCAGCTTGCAGTACTGAATGAGCCGGCTTCATTCCTACATGTTCCTTTCTCTTCTCTTTCTTCATACCCGTCTTAGATGGAGTGTACATTTTGCACATATGTGTCTCTGGGATGCTCCCCTTCCAGCTCTTGGGACGTTTTCTTCTTGTGTTTTATTGTGAATGTAACTTATTTGGAATGACGATATCGATAAAAAACGCGTTGAAGTTGATGGGAATGAAATACATGCGATCAACCAGCGGCACAGCGAAGGTGGCGAGCGACCAGCGTCTCCACAGCGGCATCCGTTTGGACAATTGCCCACACCCCGACAGCCCATTTTCCAACGAGCAGACAGACAGACAAGCCTTGGGACCCATCACCACCCACCGCTCGTAACGTGTCTTCTTGTTCGGCCAACGCGCGAAAGAGGCTCTGTGAGACAAGAACCTTCCTTCGCCCACGCCGACTTTCCCGCCCAAAGACGGGCAGACCGCCACTTACGCACGCGCAGATAAAGTAAGTGGTGAATATAAACGCACGCTCAGGTGCCGGCCATATATAGATGCATGCGGACCGCTGTTCTCGTGCCGCAACGTTGAATTAGAAAGTGTCGCTTAGGCCACTTCCGTTTGTGTTGCGCGATATCGCTGAGGTGCTCACTCCGCAATCTCCCAACTTGTCTCAGCGTTTGACTTAGTGCAGACCATACGCGCCCTTTCAACTGCACCTCCTTCACACCTCGTCCTTTCGTTGACGGTCAAACGCCTTCCTTGCTACGGTCCAGTCTGAGCACAACCATCGCCTCCCACGCCCTATAACTCCTCGCCATTCGCATCAGCAGTCTTAAACAGCAGTCATGTCGAGAGTAGCCTTAGTACGGGAGTACAAAATCGTCGTTGTTGGTGGAGGTGGTGTTGGGAAGGTAAGAAGTTTCCTTGTTTTGAGAAATGCGAACTGCTGCCGTGGGAACTTCGGCGGCTGGGAGAAAATTACCGGCCCGAAGGTGGATGTGATGCCCGAAGGTGGATGTGATTTCGTTGGGTCTATCGAATTTCGAAACTTGGTGTACCGTACCCAACCGTCGCTGAAAATCTGTTCTCCTACCATTGCAGAGTGCCCTTACGATCCAGTTTATACAATCGCAATTCGTTGACGAATACGATCCGACTATCGAAGATTCCTATCGCAAGCAGTGCACCGTCGACGGAGAGAATGCCGTTCTCGATGTGCTTGACACCGCGGGACAAGAAGAATACTCAGCGATGAGGGAACAGTACATGCGATCTGGGGAAGGTTTCCTACTGGTGTACAGCATCACGTCTCGATCGTCCTTCGATGAAATTCAGACGTTCCACCAACAAATTCTGCGAGTCAAGGATCGGGATTGGTTTCCCGTGACTTTGGTGGGAAACAAGTGCGATTTGGAGGGCGAGCGGGTTGTCGGCACAGCGGAAGGAAGGGAGCTGGCCAGGCTCTTCAAGTGCAAATTCATGGAAACGTCTGCGCGCAGCAAGATCAACGTCGACGAAGCATTCTACTCATTGGTTCGAGCGATCCGTGACGAGAACAAGAAGACACCTGGAGGAGGCACGGCACCCGTGAAGAAGAAGAAGAAGACAAAGTGTCTCATCATGTAGACAGCCTTCACGATCCCTCTTCCATGCTACATTCCGGAGGACTGTATGCACGCGAGTCTGACCGCGACCTGTAGCGCTCCGCAACAGCGCTGAGGCAACTATTTCCTAGCTGGCTCGGCTCTCTCTTCCCCTCAGAGGCCCCTCCCCCCATCTTCTCGTAAACTCTCCCTTTCCCCACCCATCCTCTGTTCCATCTCTTGATGTCTTTGCTGCCTGATTTCCTCTTTAGAAGCCCACATCACGGAAGCGGATACCCGCTTCAAGAATCGTGTAAGCGCCGATGTAAATTTTAATAGATCCTTATTTCTTTTTCTTTGCCAACATGAATCACTTCAGTCGAAAGAAAACACCGGCTCGAGTGATATAATATTGAATTGCACTGATGTGCCCATGTACAAAGTGATTACGTGCGGGAAGAATGTTTATACTGACTACATATACAGGGCATCTAAACTGTCTATATACGCTAACCACCAAGTCCTTGTCGTAAGATCACGTTCATCCGGGAAAGAGGAAGCCTGGACGGATGGAGAAGGTCGTCGGAGTCAATAGATGGGCGGTCGTTGGCGGGAAGCGCAGGGTTGATATGGAGGATTGGACGAGCAGTCCGGCTTAGTCTGCCAAATGCGCCGCTCGACAGATCGTTTTTCAACAATGACAAGCTCCCTTCGGGCACTTGCAAGCATCCCCGCAAGAGCATTCGTGATGTGCAGCCTTCCTCTCCGGCTCGCCGCAAGCGCACCTAACAAAGAACCGAGAACCTGTCAGTCACACCTGTCAAAGTGCAAAGCACACCACAGAACTAGGCACACTTACTTCTCATGCTGGGCCGGACAAACGCAGTCACTCCCACACGTGCAGTGCGCGAGCTCTCGCCTACTCTCGGCTTGCGCCTTGACTGTCGCCGAGTCGCACGGACAAGCCAGACCCTGTGCGCCGACGCATCCGCAACCGACGCCGCATTGGCAGATCCCGAGCTGGGTTTGGGTTGATGACATCGTTGATGCTGGCTTTGCTTTCTTGAGTGGTTTCGTTGGGCTTGCTGGGATCGGAATGCGAGTTTTTGGTTGAGCTGTCAGTGGGGAACTGTGATGATGCACGCAAAAATCTGGAAACCTCCACCCGTATTTATAACGGCTGGCTATCGGGATTCAATCACCGCTTTCTAATGAAATTGGGATGCGCTCATTTTGCAGCCCTACCGGTCTCCTACGGAACAGCATGGGTTGCGGAACAATCAATATGCTGTGAAACCAATATGGTGGCGTCGCTCTGTGTCAAATGCTCTGTCCAATCGTTGCGGCTTCCGGACTCTGACATTCTTCATCATACGTACACATAACGAAAGCTGGTATTGCCCTCACCCTCTGATATGCTTCTGATGTCAGGCATGAGCGTTGGCCCTCTCGGCGCAAGCTGCTCGCCAACATCCATTGTCCAACTTGAAGCTGTCGAAAAAATGAAACACATTAAGCACATGACCAAGAGACACACGGAAGACGGATCTTTTCCATTGTATTTTCGTAATATACCTCATTCAGAGACGAGCTCTCTGAGGGATTTTTCAGGTCTGATGAACCGTCAGCTTTTTCACATTGGGTGAATGGGCATGCGCATTGCGCATTACCTTGCCGGTTTCGCTATCCTGTCATACATGTACGTATGTTTTCCAAGTCGCGACACGTCACTGACGCGAAGTTTGGTAATCGCGTCGGCTGCACTGGACATGCATTCTGAATTTGAACCCCGTCCATAAGGGTCGGATGTGCAAACTTACGAGGTAGAAAGCAACAGCCTTCGATCAACAGTTACTCGAGGCAGGAAAAAATCTGCAAGCATGCTCAACGCGGAGAGCATCTTGCCAGATCCTCCTGGTCAGCAGGGGGGCCTCGCAAACAGCGCCGCCCGACCCTCACCAATGGTACCGAGGTCTTCTGATACCAGCGGAACCGGCCTACCAAACGTTATACCCGCCAAGCGGAAATCGATTCCATACGTCCCTGGTGGACCCGAAGAGGAACACGCTCTACAGCGCGCTAGCGCACTGAAAGGGCGTCTATATACCGTCGTCAAGAAGGGCGAAGTCCCCCGCTTCGATGTCAAGCGTGTCGATCCAAAACGGGGTGGGGCAGCAGCAGCAGCAGCACATCGCTTCGGCTCCGGGGCGAGGTTGGAGCCGATAGAAGCGCATGAGATTGGACGATCTGATGGGGCGGGTGCACGTTTAGGAGGGAAAACTACAGATGCATCGCGACTGCGAGCGAGACAGGCGCAGGTTATCCCGGCCAGTTCGGCCCGGTCTCATTCAGCGAGGCGGATGCTTGATAGGGCAAGACAAATTGTTGGAATGGAGGAGATGACTCCGGCGCAGGCCAACCAGGCTGTCGAACTCGGAAAGCCTGCACTTAACGTGATTCCACCCATCGCTGGTGATGTTGACCGGGAAGATGACTCCAAACGTTTGAGGGTGTCAGGAGTTGCGGATGATGGCTCTGATCGGGAACTAGTCTCCCGGCAGCGGTCCGGGACCGTGGCAATTGAAGACGAGACGCAGAAACGACATGCGAAAGAGCTATTTGCATACATCAAACATCTCGAGAATCATCCGCAGGGCAAGGAATTCCAATATATGAACCCAATAAAGACGTCGGTGAAACGGGGTCAACCGACGTTTAATCCATATAATCTGCAACTAGTAGAATATGCCGACACGGATAAGACGGAGGGATACTATACCATAAGTGCAGCGGTAAGCCCATACTTTTGCCTGGCTTATCGTTCGTCCATTCTTGTTAGCTGATGCATATTCCACTAGGGGGTGACTCATTTCGATGTTCATGGGCACGGCGACTTTACGCCTCTTGCGCAATGGAAACGCGAATACGATCTTTTCCACTCTCTCCTTCGCATTCCATTTTTCGGACACTACCGACTGTGGAAATGCTTCTCCCAATGGCGCAAAACGGTTTTGCAAACCAAAATCGCGCAGATTCGTCGGAGATTGGCAAAGAACTTGTTTGTTGTGCATCCAATCTTGCGCACGGCACTACTCAAGATTCGCGCTTGCTGCGTTGATATCGTCCTGACGAAGAGGCTGGTCAAGATCGAGCCAGATAGAAGCTATGAGCTTCTGGACTTCGTGCGCGAGCAGAAGGACTGGATTGATCAAATTAGTGGTGGCACACTGAAGGAATGGGAAGATCAAATCCGGAAGCTGGTGGAGGACGCCGGAGTGGCTTGTTTGAAGGAGAAGGGTTTCGATGTACAGATCGATCAAGAAGAAGGCGAGGAGGAAGAGAGCATGGAGGTTACGGAGCAAGCAGTGCCGGACGTAGACGCTCCTGTCTTGGCTATAGTCAAGAAGGCTGAGGGAGAAGTCGCCGAGCCGCGAAAGCTGACTTACACGGAACAAGCAGCGCGGCGAACAGAATGCCGCAGACTGCAACGCTTTGTCAAATTGGCAGATTACATGATCGTGACAACCTTGCATCTGCTCACACTGGAAAGCGTGCGTGATCTGCTTCGCTTTGTTTTCAAGGGCTGCGTTGATGCCGACGTCGAGGTAGATGGCGCTGGGGGCGGAACCATTACCATCAGCGATCCCGCCATGCTTGGCGAGAGTGATGGCATGCTGCTTTTGCAAGAAGAGGCAGACAACAAGAACAAGCGCACGTTAGAGCGGACGGCATCATCCAACGGAGTTGACATGGTTGGCCTGGGTGCCGGAGGAGTCGTGCAAGTGGGCGGAGCTGTCGTCGGTGAGAACATCGGAACCGGCGAGATCGGCGAGGCGGGCTTTGAAGGATTCTTCAATATCCTCAGCAAAATCGTCCGGCAAAGCATCCCGGCAACAGAGCTCATCGAGGTGATTGAGGAGACCGGCCCAACAAACACGGGTGGTGACATGATGGACATTGACCTCCCGGAGCGTCCATCTCTCGGAGAGACAGCAGCCAGATCCGCGCAAGTGGCTGATAAGACTGGTAAAGATGCTGGAAAGCACAGTCAAACGGACAGTGGCGCAAAATACCATCCGCTGTTCAGAAATGAGCTCCTATTGCAGCTCGCCACTGCCACCCGCAACTTGTATTTCGCCCCGTCGCTCCCGGATTTCTTGACGGCGGTCGACATTTTGTTCAAATCTTACCTGGGCATCATTGACAAAGTGGACCTCCTTACAAACACCATCGAATATCTGGATCCAGCCAATGTTGCTGGAGGAGCCTACTCATCTGTGCGCGGTCTCGAAGAGGGCGAGTACGGGGAGGGACCACAGATTACCGCCATAGTCAGTGATGGCGCTTACTTTCGGGAACTCTGCGGTAGGATTCGAGGCGTCCTCGTCGGAGTTTTCGCCAATGCATCAGAATGGATGCAGACATGGGAAGAAGTTCGAAATATGTGGGTGGAGAATGAAGGGTTCGATACTCTCTCATCGTTGGAGGCAGCTGCGGGACCGGTCGCCATACTCTTTGCAACAGCTGGCGAAGCCACACATGCGGAAGAAGGCGGGATTGCCAATATTCTGCTGAAGCGCTATGCGGAAAGGGAAATCCCTGCGGAAACCGCTCCTGAGACCCAAACGGAAAGCAAGCCCGAAGTGAAAACGGAAGGCGCATCAGAAACCGCTGAGGCCGGAGAAGGTGGAGCAGAAGCTAAAGAGCCGACCATTCTTGAGCTCGGCTCGACTATCCTTACCAAAGCCGATGGAACCACCTACTCGCCAGTGGTGGAATTCTTCGAACATCATCTAGCCAAATTCGCACTTCAACGCCAGAAAACTGCTGCCATTCCAATCACGTCAACAATCAATAACTTGATGGTCGACACGACAAAGCTGAAAAGCATACTGGTCCCCAGTCCCGAACGGTGCTTCTCGGAGGTAGCTAGCTTTCTTCCTGGCTTGTCCAGAGACAAGAACGAGCTGCTTCTGAACGAAGTTCAAGTATGGGTCCGAACGCTCAATACCCAGCCTGCGAACGTAGAGGGCTTCGTCGAGTACCTTGGATGGTTGGAGAAAGTCAAGGGATCGATGCCATTAGTCGAACAGCTGTATGATGAAGTCTCAAGGCTGTACAAGTTGATGGAGCAATACAAGATCAGCATCCAACCGACGGACCTTGCCATGTACCAGACCCTTGGCCCAACCCTCCGTCAGTTGAAAGAGGTTGTAGACATGGCTTCCGACACCAAGGATGAGAACATCTCCAGGTTCTCTGTCGAGCTCGACAAATCTCTGAATGACTTGATGGCGGAAGTATCCGAGGTTCGGAACCGCGCACAGGACCCAATGGTTCTCAACGCCGGGGCCAAGAGTGATATGGTAATCAAGTTCCTCGAAGAACTGCGGGAGCAACTGAGTAACGTGGACGCGACGAAAGCGCGGTACGAGCAATGGGGCTTGCTCTTCAAGAGTGGAGGGAGCCTGTCAGCTGTTCCTAAGGGCGTGGCCGAAGGAAAGCAGCCAGCGCCCGGGCTACCTACTAAGGGCGGGGATCTGGAGGAAACAAAGGCTGAGGTCAACATGAAGCGAACCCTGTGGATGAGCTTGAAAGATTGGGACACAATCACCAAGTAAGTATCTAAAGCATTTTTGCAGCAAAGAAGACAGTGTTGCTCATCAACACATCACACAGGCGCTGGCGCGAGGGTGCATTCGAGTCTCTGAACACCGAGGAGATGAATGCTGATATTCAGGCATATGTGAAGATCGTGTACAACCTTGACAAAGGGTTACCTCCAAATGAGGTTGTCCCCCGATTGAAAGCAATGGTCGATGAATACCGAGGTCTTTATGCCACCATTGTAGATCTCCGAAATCCGGCTCTGAAGGCGCGGCATTGGGAAAAAATTCAAGATGCCCTCGGCAAAGTGCTTGTCCGAGACGAGACGTTCACCTTGGAGAAGCTGATGGAGCTGCGCGTCTTCGACTTCAAGGATGAAATCAGCAACGTTTCTAGCCAAGCCGGTTCCGAGGCGGCCCTCGAGGAAATGTTGGGCAAAGTTGTGAAAACTTGGAACGAGGTGGAATTTGTCGTTGCAGCGTATCGCGACGCTAAGGATGTGTTCATTCTGGGATCGGTTGAAGACGTTCAAACACTCCTGGAAGACAGTCAAGTCACCATTGCCACCATCAAGAGTTCACGCTTCATCGGGCCCATCCGAGCGGAAGTGGAGCGTTGGGACAAACAGCTCAGTCTTTTTACTGAAACCTTGGATGCTTGGCTGACGTGTCAGCGGAACTGGCTCTACTTGGAGAGCATCTTTTCTGCTCCAGACATCCAGCGTCAGCTGCCAGATGAGGCGAGAATGTTCTCTCAGGTCGACCGCAGTTGGAAGGACACGATGCGTAAGGTTCATCGCAACCCGAACGCGATGAAATCAGGCACAACACCAGGATTGCTGGAGACCATGCAACAGAACAACGTATTGCTTGACCAGATTCAGAAATGCTTGGAAGATTATCTCGAGAGCAAGCGCCTTCTATTCCCTCGTTTCTACTTCCTATCCAATGAGGAACTCCTCGAAATCCTTTCGCAGACGCGTAACCCGCAAGCAGTTCAACCGCATCTCAGCAAATGTTTCGATGCGATCAAGTCTCTCGAATTTTCGTCTACTGATCCTAAGAGCATTGATATAAATGCCATGAACAGTCCGGAAGGAGAAAAAGTTGCATTCCTGAAGACCATCAAAGCGCGCGGAAACGTGGAAGCCTGGCTCGGCAACGTGGAAGAGGGAATGGTGGCTGTCCTGAGGAGGCTAGTCAAGCAAGCGCTCGCCGAGTTCGAAGATGGAAAACGGTCTGATTGGGTGAGAGAGCATGTTGGCCAAGTGGTGCTCACGGGAAATCAAATCCTTTGGACCCGGGATGTCTCCGAATGTCTGAAAACGGCCAACGCGGTAAAGGCGCTCCAAGCTTTCAAGGATAAGTGCATCAAGGTAGGTTCAACAATTGGCTAGTAAAATTGCTCCGACTCCCAATCTCAGCCGTTCTTCTGTAGAACTTGTCTGGCGTTGCCGCACTCGTGCGTGGAGAATTGACCAAAATCCAACGAGGCATTTTGGGTGCTCTCATCACGATGGATGTTCATAATCGTGACATCGTTCAGGGTTTGATCGACGCAGGCGTAACAGGGATGGGGGATTTCGAATGGACAAAACAGCAGAGATACTACTGGGACGTAGATAACGACACTTGCCTCGTGAAGATGTCCACTTCTACGTTCATCTATGGATACGAGTATCTTGGCTGCTCGCCGCGGCTCGTCATTACACCTCTCACGGATCGCTGCTATCTGACATTGACCGGTGCTATGCAACTGAACCTTGGTGGCTCCCCACTTGGTCCGGCCGGGACGGGGAAGACTGAAACTGTCAAGGATTTGGCCAAAGCTCTAGCTCGGCAATGTGTTGTGTATAACTGCTCGGACGGCATGGACTACAAGATGATGGGCAAAATGTTTGCGGGACTTGCACAATCAGGAGCCTGGTGCTGTTTCGACGAGTTCAATCGGATTGACATTGAGGTCTTGTCCGTCATCGCACAACAGCTTCTGACCATCAAGAACGCAAAGGACATGAAGGCCACGCGGTTTATGTTTGAAAGCAGGGAGATCCGGCTGATTGACACATGCACTGCATTCATCACGATGAATCCTGGATATGCGGGAAGACAGGAGCTCCCGGACAATCTCAAGGCACTTTTCCGGCCCATTGCCATGATGATCCCAGATTACGGCCTCATCGCGGAGATCATGCTGTTCTCCGAAGGGTTCGAGAACGCGAAAGTGCTGGCTGGAAAGGTAGTCAATCTGTACAAATTATGTTCCGAGCAGCTATCTCAACAGGATCACTACGACTTTGGAATGAGAGCCGTAAAGTCGGTCCTCACAATGGCCGGCGCACTAAAGCGAAATAACCCGGAGCTCAGCGAAGAGGGCGTCCTCATCCGCGCTCTGAGAGATTCGAACTTGCCCAAGTTCTTGGCGGAGGACATTGGACTTTTCCGGGGTATTCTTTCGGACTTGTTCCCTGGAATCATCATTGTAGAGCAAGATTATGGAGCTTTGGTAGCCACAATCAAGGAAGTCATTATCGAGCGCAAGATGGAAGTGGTCGATAGTTTTGTCACCCGTATTTGCCAACTTTACGAAACGAACAAAATCAGGCACGGTGTTATGTTGGTCGGCCCGACAGGAGGTGGCAAAACTGCCTGCTATGAGATCTTGCAGGAAGCCTGCAACAGATTAAAGGAGCGCGCTGTGGCGGAGTTCCAAGCTATCAAGACTTGGGTCCTCAATCCAAAGGTACTTTCACTGTTGTGTTATGTTCCAAACGCTATAGCGGCTAACTTGGGTCTACCAGTGCATATCCATGACGGAGCTCTACGGTGAATTCAATCTTGCCACGATGGAATGGAAGGACGGGCTTATCGGTTACATATTCCGACAGCAAGTCCAAGACAACAGCTTAGACGAGAAGTGGACTGTGTGCGATGGACCGGTTGATGCTCTTTGGATCGAGAACATGAACACCGTTCTAGATGATAATAAGCTTCTCACGCTGATCAATGGCGAGCGCATCAAAATGAACAACACGATGCACATGCTGTTCGAAGTCGCCGACCTCGCAGTTGCGTCACCTGCGACAGTCAGTCGATGCGGAATGGTCTACATGGATCCCACCAATCTTGGGTGGCGCTCTTACATTCGGAAGTGGATGGCCCAGTTGCCTGCAAATGTCAGCGAAGACCTCAAAAATATGTTCTGGGGCTTCTTTGACGTGTATGTCGATCCTGGTCTTCGCTTCATTCGCAAGCAATGTCAGGAGTACATCAAGTCTGTTGATCTGAATCTCGTGCAAAGCCTTAGCAAGCTCTTGCTTACCTTCATCGTTCGCAAGGAGGTGGATCTGACAAGGTCAATAGCCGATGTCAGAGCCTTGTTCTCCAACCTCTTCGTCTTTTGCTACGTCTGGGCACTGGGAGGCAACTTGGCCGACGGCTTCCATGACACATTTGACACTTTTGTTCGCGATCTCATCGACGCAAACCCAATTCCAGATGTACAGCTGCCTTCGGCAAACAACATGTTCTGCTACTACGTAGATTTGAAGACGAAGTCTTTCGCCTTATGGGATGATCTGGTGCCGGCCTTCAAGTACACACAAGACGTTCCTTTCTTTCAAATGACAGTTCCTACAAGCGACACGGTGAAGTACGAGTACTTCCTGGAAGCGTTGCTGATGAACGGATTTCCAACCATGTTTACGGGAAACACGGGTGTGGGAAAATCGATTATCGTCCAAAGTCTCTTGAACCGTTGCTGCAAGACTTATGGCTGGGTACCGGTCGCGCTCAACTTCTCTGCACAAACGAATAGTGCGCAAACGCAGCAAATCATGGAGCTCAAGCTCGAAAAGAAGCGGAAGAACATCATGGGGGCCCCCACCGGGTTCAACAAGATCATTCTCTTCGTCGACGATCTCAATATGCCGAAGTTGGATACTTATGGATCTCAGCCTCCGATCGAGCTTCTTCGGCAATACCTTGACTTCCACGGCTTTTACGACCGGGAGAAACTCACATGGAAGGCCGTGGAAGATATTGAGATAGTAGCCGCTTGCGCACCGCCTGGAGGAGGACGTAACAATGTGACACCGCGCCTTTTGCGCCACTTCAACCTCTTCAACATTCCGGCACCCAGTGAGCTAACGCTGGGCAAGATTTTCCGTGCAATCGTGGAAGGCTTCTTGCGAAATGGTTTTGTGCCAGAAGTAAAAGGCGTGGGCGATGCCATCGTCAACTCTTCTATCGAGATCTACCACAGGATGTGCGCTGAGCTGTTGCCCACACCTGCAAAATCGCACTACACGTTTAACTTGAGAGATCTATCGAGGGTAGTGCAAGGTGTCCTGCAAGCCCGGCCACAGGTGGTGCAAAACAAGCTTGACATCGTAAAAGTCTTCTGCCACGAAGCCTCTCGCGTGTTCCATGATCGTTTGATTGACGAATCGGACAGGTCGTATTTCAATAAGCTTCTTTCGGAGCTGGTTGAGAAGAACTTCGGAGTCGCTATTCCGAAGGAGACGCTTACCCAGAAGCCGATCTTGTTCGGTGACTTTGGAAAGCGAGGCGTACCTCCAGAGGATAGGCTGTACGTCGAGATGGCGGATATGAAGGTCATGAACACTCTCCTAGAGGAATATCTGGAGGAATACAATGTCACAAACAACAAGGACGTGCGCCTCATCTTCT
This sequence comes from Fimicolochytrium jonesii, assembly GCF_025526975.1. Lineage (NCBI taxonomy): Eukaryota > Fungi > Chytridiomycota > Chytridiomycetes > Spizellomycetales > Powellomycetaceae > Fimicolochytrium > Fimicolochytrium jonesii. The sequence goes on from NW_026515687.1 coordinate 70,646, forward strand.
TCATGGATGCGAAGCAGCACATCACCAGAATCAACCGCATCATTCGCCAGCCGCGCGGAAATGCCCTATTAGTTGGTGTCGGCGGAACGGGCAAGCAATCCTTAACCCGGCTTGCATGCCACATTTCAGATTACCAGTGCATACAAATCGAGTTGACTAGAACGTATGGTCAGACCGAATGGCGCGAGGACATCAAGAGACTATATCGATTGGCGGGCCAGGATGGGAAGAATACGGTATTCCTGTTGTCCGACACGCAAATCAAAACGGAGACCTTCCTCGAGGATATCAATAACATCCTCAACTCCGGGGAAGTGCCAAACTTGTTCGAATTTGATGAGAGGGAGAAGATTCTGGGCGAATTGAGGTCGGTCTGTAGGGAAAAGGGTCTACCAGAAGATCGCGACAGTGTGTATCAGTTCTTCATCAACCGTGTTCGGGACAACCTCCACATTGTCTTTGCGACGAGTCCTGTCGGTGATACATTCAGGACTCGATGCAGGATGTTCCCGTCGCTGGTGAACTGCTGTACGATTGATTGGTTCGATGAATGGCCGCGGGAAGCTTTGCTGTCCGTGTCTCGTCGGTTCTTGGAGTTCGTAGACCTCGGGTCAAATGCGATGAAGGAAAAGATTGCAGAAATGTGTGTGGACATTCACGAGTCCGTCGGACTGCTAGCGCAGAAGTTCTGGGACGAACTGCGTCGTCGGTACTACACCACGCCGACGTCGTACCTCGAGCTCATCAACCTCTACACGGCCATGTTGCAAGAGAAGCGAAAGGAGCTGGGCTCCTCCCGTGATCGACTTCGCAATGGTCTGAACAAGTTACTGGAGACAAACGAGCTGGTGGCAAATATGCAGGTGGAGCTCGAGCAATTGGGGCCGGAACTGAAGCAGAGGGCACAGGACACTGAGGTGCTGATGGTGAAGATCGGAAAGGATCAGGAAACCGCTGATGGCGTCCGAAAAGTCGTTTCTGAAGAAGAGACAGTGGTCCGAGCAAAAGCCAATGAGACTGAAGCAATCGCAGCTGAAGCGCAAAGGGACCTCGATGAAGCTCTCCCGGCATTGAACGCCGCCTACAAGGCTTTGGATGCCTTGGATAAGAAAGATATTGCAGAGTTGAAGGTGTTTACCAAACCTCCAGATGCAGTGCTCATGGTGATGGAAGCCATTTGTACCCTATTCAAGACTAAGGCGGATTGGGACGGTTCAAAAAAGCTTCTTGGAGATCCTCAATTCATGAAGAAGATGGCTGAGTTCGACAAAGACAACATCGAGCCAGCTGTTTCGAAAAAGCTGAAGAAGTACATCGAGAATCCGAACTTCAATCCAGACGCTGTAGAGAAAGTTTCAAAAGCATGTAAAAGCATGTGTATGTGGGTCATCGCGATGGATCTCTATTCGCGAGTGAACCGAGAAGTCGCGCCAAAGCGGAAGCGCCTGGAGGAGGCTGCTGTAGCCTTGGAATCAACGCGGGCCAAGTTGGCTGAGAAGGCGGCGGCGTTGGCAGAAGTGGAAAATCAGCTTGCCAAGCTCAAGGCTCAGTACGAGGACTCCATCGCCAGCAAGCGTGAGCTCGTCGAAAAGATGGAAGAAACAACGCGACGTTTGGCGCGTGCCGGGAAGCTCACCACAGCTCTGGCTGATGAACAAGTACGATGGGCGGAGTCCGTCGAGAAGTTGAATCAGCAAATAGAGGATCTCGTTGGAAACATCTTCCTGAGTGCAGCCTGTGTGGCGTACTTCGGCGCCTTTACATCGACGTTCCGCGCTGAACTAGTAGCGGGATGGATTAAAAGATGTCAAGAAATCGGCATCCCCGTTTCCGAAAACTTCAATCTATTCGACAATCTGGCGGATCCTGCCGTCGTCAGAGATTGGAATATCCAAGGGCTGCCAGCTGATCCGCTTTCCACGGAGAACGGCATCTTGGTGACGAGGGGACGACGATGGCCTCTTATGATCGATCCGCAGGGTCAAGCTAACAGATGGATCAAAGCAATGGAAGGCAACGAGCTGAAGATTGTGAAGCTTAGCGATCCAAAGTTTTTGAGATCGTTGGAAAATGCAGTCAGGACAGGTCAGCCTGTTCTCATGGAAGATGTCGGCGAACAGCTCGATCCATCACTCGAGCCACTGCTCTTGAAGCAGACGGTGAGACAGGGAGGTCGACTTCTGATCAAGCTTGGAGACTCCTTCGTGGAGTATGACCGCAATTTCAAGCTCTACATCACGACCAAGCTCGCCAACCCACATTACTTACCGGAAGTCTGTATCAAAGTCACAATCATCAACTTCACGGTCACGAAGGTTGGATTGGAAGGACAGCTCTTAGCAGATGTCGTGCGCTTGGAACGTCCTGAGTTGGAAGAGCAGCGGAACACATTGATCGTCAACATTGCAGCTGACAGGAAGGCGTTGAAAGACATTGAGGAGCGCATCCTGAAGTTGCTTTTCAATTCTCAAGGCAACATTCTGGATGACGAGGAGCTGATCAACACCCTGAACCAATCCAAGGTCACCTCTGCTGCTATCAAGGAGCGTGTGGCGCAGGCCGAAGTCACTGAGAAGGAAATTAACATCGCTCGTGAGAAGTACCGACCAGTAGCTATCCGAGGCTCGGTTCTTTATTTCGTGATTGCGGATCTTGCTGGGATCGATTCGATGTATCAGTTTTCCCTTAAGTACTTCAAGAACTTGTTTTCCACATGTATCCAGCACTCCGAGAAAGCCAACGACCTTCAAAAGCGGATCGAGATTCTATGCAAGACCACAACCTATAGCACGTTCGCGAACGTCTCCAGGGGCTTGTTCGAACAGCACAAAATGGCATATTCGTTCATGATCTGCGTTCAAATCCTTCGGGAAAGCAAAGCCATTCTCGACTACGAGTGGAACTTCCTGCTTCGCGGCGGAGGTGGAATGCTAGGTTCAGACCTGCCTTCAAAACCCAATGTCAGATGGCTCTCGAACGGGATGTGGGAGAATCTGTGCGATCTAGCGCGAACGATTCCCGAATTTGGCTACGCCATCGAACATCTGCAGATGTACACCATGGAGTGGGAGGCCATCGTCGAATCTGACAATCCTTATAGCATGCCAATACCGGGAGGGGCCGAGAACCAATTGACCGATTTCCAGCGATTGCTTTTGATCAAAGTGCTTCGTGAAGAGAAGGTTGTGCCTGCTTGCGTCGAATTCGTCAAGAAGAATCTTGGACAGGAGTTCATCGACATACCACCGCTCGACCTGGCGGTCGCCTACAAGGACATCGACAACCGCACACCCTTCATCTTCATTCTCTCGACGGGCTCAGATCCCGTGTCCGCGTTGATGAAGTTCGCGGCGTCCAAGGAATTGAACATGCAAGATCGCCTCCACATGATCTCTCTAGGACAAGGCCAAGGACCGATTGCCGAGCAGCTGTTGCGGCGGGCAATGGCATGCGGAGACTGGGTGTTCTTGCAAAACTGTCACTTGGCAGCGTCGTGGATGAGCCGTCTGGAGACAATCGTGAAGGAGTTCTCGCAGCCAGATGCAGAAATCCACGAAAACTTCCGCATCTTCCTATCGTCAATGCCTTCGAAGGTGTTCCCCATCGCGGTACTGCAAGACGGTGTGAAGGTGACCAACGAGCCACCCAAAGGCCTAAAAGCGAACGTGGCACGAAGCTTCGCTGACATCTCCCGCGACCTGTTCGATGAACATCCCCCCCAAGGACCACGGTTCCGCAAACTTCTGTTCGGTGTCTGCTTCTTCAATGCCGTGATTCAAGAGCGTAAAAAGTTCGGACCGCTGGGATGGAATATCTTGTACGACTGGAGTAACTCGGACCTCGAAGTTTCCATCACCATCCTGAAAAACATGCTTCAGGAGTCCAAGACGATACCATGGGATGCGCTATCTTACCTCACCGGCGAAATCACCTTCGGAGGCCGTGTGACGGACGACTGGGATCGACGGACCTTGCGCTCAATTCTCGCGCGGTTCTATACACCTCAGATTCTGGATGACTCGTATAAGTTCTCGCCTTCCGGCATCTACCATGCCCCGCCCGACGGCGATCTGGCCAGCTATCGCGCGTACATCGACAGGCTTCCCTTCTCGGAGGAACCTTCAGTGTTTGGCATGCACGAGAACGCCGACATCAGCTACCAAATACAAGAGACTCGGCGGTTATTGCGATCTATTCTGGAAGTCCAGCCAAGGCTAGTTACTGCGGGCGGTGGCAAGTCCAGTGAGGAGATCGTCACAGGAATGGCAACGGCCATCTTGAACGACTGGCCGGCCCCTCTCATCTTGGAAATCCCAATAGAGGGTGAGAAGCGGCCGAAATCCGCTCGCTTCGCCGGGGGAGCACCTCCATCCGAGTCCGGCGGCTCCACGATAGACGACAGTAGCCCCAACCCCGTCCTTCTGGAGCTGTTCAAGAAGGACGAATCGGGTCGCATGCTGAACTCGTTGAGCACCGTTCTCTCGCAAGAGGCGGTGCGATTCAACAAACTCAACAACATCGTCCGCAACTCGTTGCAGAACCTTGTGAAGGCTGTGAAAGGTCTCGTCGTTATGAGCTCGGAGCTGGAGCTGGTTTTCAAGAGTTTGCTCAACAACGAGGTACGAGTCTGCCTGATCTATTCCCATGCATTTAAGAGCCCATCCACTCACGCATCTCACATTCATCCAGGTCCCACATGCTTGGTCCGCCCACGCCTACCCCTCCCTCAAGCCGCTCGGCGCCTGGGTCAAAGACTTCCACAAACGCATGGCCTTCATCAAGGATTGGGCCGACAACGGCCAACCCACCGCCTTCTGGCTCCCCGGCTTCTTCTTCCCACAGGGATTCCTCACAGGAGTCCTGCAGAACCACGCGCGCAAATACAATATCCCCATCGACACGCTCACGTTCTCGTATAAAGTCCTGGATTATGATGAGGGCGACCCGCGAGCGTACGGCGGGGGCCAGCCTGCGAGTGGGAGTGATCCGTCGAGGGTTGGGACGGCGGCGTCGGATACTAGCCGCCCGATTACGGCCGCGCAATCGAGTCAGGATGGGGTGCTGGTTCATGGGTTGTTTATGGAGGGTGCTCGATGGGATCGGGAGAAACGGTTGTTGCAGGATTCGTTTCCTATGGAGATGTATTCGGTATGTTTCTGATGTCCTTTTCCTCTACACATCAAATGTTGAGTCTAAAACTGACCACCGCTCTCTTCCGCTAACAGACAATGCCTCTCATCCGCTTCATCCCCGTTCCCACCTCGCAAGCCCAAGGCGGCTCCGGCATCTTCGTCTGCCCGCTCTACAAGACCTCCGCCCGAGCCGGCACACTCTCCACTACCGGCCATTCGACGAACTTTGTCGTGCCGTTAAACATCCCGTCGGATCGGCCGGCTGATTATTGGATTTCCAAAGGTGTCGCGCTGCTTTGCCAGCTTAACGAATAAGGGGCAGGAGCATGGATCGCTAGGAGAGGGATGTATGTAATCTGCGTGTATATAAGAATTGTATTCTTCATAACAATATGAGAGAGATCGTTACGCCGAATTGTGTGCTATCCTGCGATCAACGCCGTTTTCTTGACAATGGACTAGGCAAAATGGGGGGGCTATTATACAAGTTATCTACAAGCTTGAAAATCGCAAGATGTCTGTTTTGCCAAGGGATTCTATCTACTTTTTCTTAAACTCCAAGCTAACCTTCCTCCACACCCTCTTCACAATGGACCCCTTCCTCTTCGCCGGTTCGGCTTTGGCCGGGGATCCTGCTTCGGGAATGTTTTCGACGGAGGGCTTGTACTTGATGCCGCTGTTGCTGGAATGCCCTGCTTGTTTTTCTATTTCGGCTTCTATGGCATCAGCTACGATTCCAGTGAGGCTGCCTTTGCGGCCGATGGGGGTGGCGACGTCCGATCCTGCGGGTGTCGCCTGGGGAGTTGCTCCGTTTGTTTGTGCTGGCGGCGGGGCAGCGGGTGTTGCGGGAGTCGATGTTACGGGAGTGGCCACGCTGGAACCGTCCGGGGCGAGTTCCGTCGACTCCTGAACGGGTACGGAAGGCTTGGTCGGTTCCGGCGTTGTTGGAGTAGCAGGCTCGTCAACAGGCTGTTTTGCGGCTTTGTCGTCTGTCTGCACAGGTTTACCCCTATTTGGAGGCGTAGAAGGAGGTGTAACCTCTAAGCCGTCCTTAACAGCCGGTATCGAGGTTTCTGATGCGGCATCCTTCTTCGTCGTTGTGGCAGGAGCATCGACATCGACAGCCTTGCTGGAATCATTCAAAAGCGAAGGGCTGGACGATGTCGTCGGTTCCACTCTGGGTTGCGGTCTTGGCCGATTACGTCTTCCGGAGGCAATCAAAGTCACAGTATCATCCAAAGCCACTTTGACCCCGTTTGTAGTGCCATCAAGGGCGAAACGCGGAGACGCATTGTTCACCTTTGGGCTTGGCGATTCTGACGATTGCTCGGATGCGGCGGCGTCGTTGGGCATCGGGCGGAGGTTGTAAAGCGCGGCGCTAGCTTTCGCTGCCGCGTTTTCTGGTGCCGCACGGGTCAGTGGCGTCGTGTGCCTATGTATTGGATCAGGGACGTCCTCAACTTCGTCTTTGGGAGACGAGAGGCTTTCCAACTCTGCGCCGTCGCGTTCTTCGTCAGCCGTAGGGTCCTTAAGTGGCACGGTCGAAGCATCACCGTCGCCCAAATCTTCGTTGCTATTGCTGTCGTCGGTAGGATCCTCGAACTCGTCTTCTGTGTCTTCCTCGGTGTCCTCATCTTCGGATAGTGATGCTCTCCTTCCATTTACGGGCGGCGTACTACCCACCGACCGTCCTGCGAGTCGCCTCGTGGCGCGAACAACAGCCAGAATGTCTTCGGGAGAAAACGAGAAGTTTGCCGCGGTGCTTGAACCCTCGCCCTTAGCCTTCATCTGTACGTCCTGTTTGGCAAGCTCCTTCAGCCACTCTGCCTCTTTCCATTCCAAAGCATTTCCATCCTCGTAATCGAATCCCCACTGAGCAGCGCTTTCGCGGATGACTTCTCGTTTGAGGACAAGCTCATCCCATCGGACGGATTTCGGTGGCGATGAGGTACCAGCCTCCTGAGTCGGTAAGGAGCCAACTTTCTGCAGTGTCTCGGTGAGGGTGGTGACCAGCGTGCGTACTTGCTCTCCTGCGGCCCAGAGTGCTGCCTGCAGAGACGATCGTTCCTGCTGCCATAATGTCTCACGACTAGCTAATGCGCCGATCATGACTTTTGCAGCGTCCAGTGCGTCCGATTTGTTGACGTCTCGTGGCGACCCAGTCGATTCGCCACTTCGGACGGTGACCTGCCCATTGGAACTCCCACTGGCGTCTCCCTCCTGCCCCACAGGCGACGCGCCGCTAGACGTGTCAGCCAAGAAAGGCACGTCGCCTCCATGTCTTCGTAACAGGAGGCGGAACGAGTCCCAATCTCGAAGATCAGACAGAAATGCGGGAAGCACGTTGGGATTGCGGACGAGCTTTTCCGCCAAAGGGTCTACGAGATCCGCCTCCACGACTTTGGTTTCGGTGGCAGATATTTCCGATGTTTCAGGGGAATCGGCCGTCGTCTGCCAAGACGAATCCCCGTTTCCGTCAGCTAACACAGTGTTTGCAAACTGCTTAAAGCGGAGACCATCAGGCGCACTCTCCTCCCAAAAAGCTCGCAGGACTCGGAGGGCATCTCTCGTCCGTCGTTGCGCCTCTGCGATAGACCCTGCGTCCTCTCCTATCGACCACTCCACTCGACGGTCGCCGTCATAGCCAGGAAGTGATCCGGCACGCTGAGCGGTAATGTTTATGCGGAGGTACGTAAGAGGCATCGCTAGTTCCTGCTCTCACACTCAACACTCGGTGGGAGCTCCAGGTAACGGTGCCGACAGAAAGGCTACCTGACGAAAAGGCTGACTGACGCGAGGGACGTAACAGACTGTTCGCTTGTTCGCAACGTAGCAAAACAACACCTGAAAACCAAAGGTGGCTTGCCGTCTCCGAGTGTTCACAAACGTCCTAGCACCTACAAATTCGGCGCGGAGTAGCTTCAAAGTACTGGTGACTTCGACCGGCGGCGATATGAGACGAGCCCTTGACAAGGAATGCCGCGGACTGCTTGGTTCTGGAGGAGTTGGAGGCGAGGACTGGTCCAGAACTCGGAATGGTGGGTGTGTGTGAACCTGAGGTTCCTTGCTTTTTCCCCAGACGGGAAAGAAAGTGCAGTACTTTTGGGCAAATCCCGTGTCCAACATGGAGTGAGGCCGAACCTTTTCCTCAGAGGTGGGAAGTTCAAGTTTACTGTACGTAATAAATGGAATTATTATTAGCCGCCAATTGGAGGCATCGCCCCCGCGCCCGCCCCCCTTTGCTCAAGTCAGTGTCACAAGCCTGTGATGCTCCCATGTGAAACCGTCGCTACTATGAGTCACCCACGGTAACTTATAGCGTTTGGGGAATTCATTTTCGACGGCGACACTCTTTTTCGCACGTGGACAGGATATGGCATTGATGACTCCAGCCAAGTATACTTAGCAGATATAGCCCGCATCCAAGGGAAATTTGCGAGAAATCGCTCCGAGGGACGCGTCGAGGCCTAAAAATCGGCCCGAGGCTTGGACTATTTGCAAGGCCAAGACAAGGCCCCAAGGATCGATTTGAGCGATTTCCCGAGAGGACAAGGGTTATATCGTATTTATCGCACACACCGTACAACAAATATTCTGCTTAAGATTTATAGTTGACACAGTTGATAACAGTCATGTGGCCAACCTTTGCATTGGCCAGGAAACTACCAAAGCTACAGGCTACATGGGCTGCATCTGATTCTACTCCGTCAGGAAGTTTGGATGCTTCATCAGCATCATCCGCATTGGCTGATTTGGGCCTGGCAGGAATCTTGACCTTCAACCGCTTGATAGGAGACTTGGCGGGATGCGCCATGGTGCTGGCTTTCGTCTCGGTAGCCGTCCAGGAATTGATGGTTTGCGTGCCAACAATGATGGGCAGCTCATTCTCCTTTCTTTTGGCACTTGTTGGATCGAGCACTTTAGCGACAGCAAGGCGATGAGTTTCCTTCATTCGAGAGTACGAGGCAAGGCCTGCGGCGCTGCGGTGTCCTGAAGTTTTCTGGGTGATATCCTGATGGACCCCAGCTTCAAGAAGTGCCGTAATTGCTGTGGCGCGGCCAGAGTGCGGGACAAGCTTTCGGTGGTTGCAATCGATTCCAGCCTGAATGAACGCTTCTTTCAACCACTTTGAGATGGTATTTTTGCCAACGGGGGCATCGATGTACCATTTGCCGGATGCCAAGAGGTTTTTGGCTGAGTTTGCACGGACAAAGAATCGTGAAGTGTTCAGTCCAGAATGCTTCTCAAGGTATTTCCGAATGTCGGCAGAGGGTCCTGATTGCCCAACGGTGAGCGGAGTGACATCGACTCTAGCAACGAGGCCTTTAGCACGGCGGTGAGGTAGGCAGGGATATATAGATGTATTATGGGTAAAGAAGAAAAGAGAAAGCCGGCGCAGTCGCGCGCGAATATGTACAAGTAGAAAAATCCAACAACAAGTCATGTGACCAAGGGATATAAACTAGCTACTGGGTTAGGGTTACCGCGTTACCGCAGGGAGCTAGGGTTGCGGGAATATGACTCGGCTCCCCACCACACCACAGCGGCCGCCCTGGTGATTCGTTTCGACGGTCATGGTTCTCTCAAAATAGTACTCCCCAGCAGCCATCATCTTCAGCTTCAGATCTGGAACCTCCATGTGGCTTGCCTCTCCTCTGCGCTCAACGAGGAAGACTGACAGGTAGAGGTAAACGCGGTGGAGAAGGCCTTCCGGCGTGTCCACCGAGCAGAAGGCTGAACCCAGCATAGTGCGAAATTCTTCAAGGCTGAGGTCAGAGGCTGCGTTGGTCCCACCATTGCCCATCTTCTGTAAGTTGGCCATCCTCACGTTGAGAATAGTACGTGCACCACGGAACTCAGTGTCAGACTGAATATTGACAACCCGGTTGTTTTCCTCCCCTTTGAGTTTGAGATAGCGGCCAAGACTACCAAAGCCAGTATCCAAGCTGGAGTCACGAAACTCTTCCCCATTGTCCATTTTGACCTGAATGATGAAGGCCTCCAAGTCCTAGATGGTTTGCGTGAAGTAGGTATCAGCTTTGAGGTCAAACAAATGGACCGTGCGGAAGCAGTGTGGGTTCTCACCTTGTTCAATTGAGCAACGTTGACAGTGCCATCTTCATAGGTCAAGTGGCACTCTTCCTTGTACTGGTTCCATTTTTTGACCCACGTCTTTGTAGAGCGGACGGTGTTTGGGTTGTTGTCTGCCTCCTTAATCCTCTGTATCTCCTCCTCGGACAACGGTGGAAATCTCGGCGCAAGATTCCCAGGAATCAGCTTCCTCTTCAAAGGCAAAGTGATGGCAATGGTATCGTCAGGGCCTGGTTTGCAAGGCACGGCACTGGGCTTATGGTCCTGGTCCTCAGCCTCCTTCGACATTCTCTGAGTGTAGTCCCACTCTTCCTGAAGCCGGTCAAAGGAATTGCGGCGGCCTCTATTGTAGACTTCAGGCTCTGGCTCTTCCTGGCCTGCGGGGAACTGTGAGAGGGCCTCCTCTGCCTCCATTGGAGTGAGGATAGGGTAGTGATCATCACCCATGTCAGACAGCATGTCGGAGGTTGGGGTGCTGATTGCAATGCTGATCTCAAGATCTGGGACGTAAGTTGGCAAGGCCGGGGTGACGACGGGAGACGTGGGTGTACCTTGGCTGTCGCGAGTGCCAAAATCCAGGCTGCCCCTCAAGCGATTGGCTTTGGTAATGTTCTTGAATTGAATTGCCCAGTCCTGTGTTTTCAAAAACAGATGTACATACAACCACGTACTGCTGGTCCTGGAATAGCACTGGTGTGCTATTCCAGCGCATAGGTGCGTCGCAAAGTTGGTGCTATTTGACTTTCGAATAGCCCTGGTCTCCAATAGCACCGGTGTGCGATAACATGTGCGCTTGTACATAACTGAGTTTTGATGAGTGCAGGCTTGTCAATATACAGTACAGCGATGAATGCATTGCCATAAAAAATGCAACTTGCTCAACGGATAGTGTTGGGCATTCGGCGCTGAACAACAGTTCCAACGGTACTCGGATGCACGAATCTTGACAGCACCGCAGCACGTGAATAGGGTAACCAGAGGGGCGGGACATCCTTGACAATTGATGCCAGGATACCACCTGCGACCAGGCAATCCATGAGCCCGGGTTGATTCAAGAAAAAAAGAGCTTCTCGTGATGATGGCGGATGAATATCGATCGGCAAAGATGATGATCGCGTATACTATACACTTCGTATAGAGCGCGCGGTAAGCGGACGAGGGGAGGGCCATTCCCTTCACCCGTTCCAATCGAATGCCAAATAGTACCATTCCATTCATAATTCACGGTCAAGTTTCCGCTTCCATACCGTCCCTCGCGCGAGAGACACAACACCCCAGCCGTGGGACTTATTAGTACATACTTACGCCGAAAGCCAGAAACGACCGTTGCCCCTCGTGGAGAAAGCCCCTCACCTCACCGACGATCGTTATACAGAAAGCGCTGTTGACGAGCTCCGAATCCACTCTAGCCTGGTTTCCCAGGCACACCGCGGAGCATCTCCCTGAAATCAGATTCCCACGGGACTTTTGCGCAAGCGGACCGCAAATGTCTCGACTGCCCACATACCACTACCATGGGTCTTCGGCTTCCAACAGTCCCAATAGCCGTGAGCAGCAGTCTCAATACCCTGGCCCATACCCGTACGGCCAATATCCGCCGGCATATCCGACACATCAGCCAAACCACCCACATTCCCACCCAGGCGCGCCAATGCCATACCCCGCTCCGTATCCTCCCGCATTAGCGGGCCACCCCATGTATTCCCATCAAGATCTACCAGGCCACCTTGCAGACCCTCATAGGCAGTTTCCCTCTGGCTATCCTCCCCCCTCGCAACCTTACCCGTCGCGGCACGGGAGACCAACGAACTTCAACCCAGAATTCCAAACGTATTCAGGGGAAGATCAACAGAACTTGCGCTCTGCGGAAAAAAGTCAATCGGCCGAGGACATAGACGGACCAGGTGGGGCTTTGGGAAGACATCCGTCTGACGATAGCCTCACTGCGAGCGATACGCCTGAAGCAAAACCTCTTGCGAAAGGCGACAAAGCACAGGGAGGAAAGGCGGACGTAAAAAGTGCAAATCCTGCACAGGAAACCAATAAGGAAGCGGATGGGGATGCGTCAGACGAGAAAGCTGCATTCGGAGAGACCACCACGGCAACTTCGGGCACATCGACCGGGGTCCCAGACTTTGTGAGAAAATTATTCCGGTAATTTTGGAGTCTTCTTGCTATCTGCACACACGCTCATCGCATTGACTCTCATCGTCATCTTTTCATAGCATGTTGGAAGACTCTACGGAGACCGACATCGTTACATGGGGTGTAAAGGGGGATACATTTGTGATCAAAGATCCGAATGAATTTGCGAAGGCGGTGCTGCCAAAACACTTCAAACACAACAACCCGGCCAGTTTCGTCCGGCAGTTGAACAAATATGGGTTTCACAAAATAAAGAGTCAGGACGATGGACGGCTTTACGGTGACTCGGTAAGTCTTCCGTTAGCGGTCCGATTTCTTTACCCAACGCTGACCTGATTTCAACTCGTTCATCAGGCGTGGGAGTTCCAGCACCCGAACTTCCAGTACAACAAACGCGAAATGCTGGACTCGATCCGAAGGAAGACCTTGATAAAAGGGAAATCAACGACGAACGCCGCGTGCCCCACAACCGTTGCAACCGTGGACAATCTGGCAAACGAATTTCGCCGGGACACGACTGATCTGCAATCGCAAGTCAATAGCTTGGCTAAAGTGCAGGGTGACATAGCCGCCTATTTGGAGAGTTTGAGTCGGAACTACATGATGATAGTGGAGGAAGTGCTGAGCTTCCGGAAAAACATGATTGCACAAGATCAAGTAATTCGCAACCTGGTGGGATATATTGCAGACAATCAGCGGCCAGGTAGGCTCATGTCGCAGGTATTGCTGAAGCGTTCTATCGAGGCTGACTTCCATATTTCTCCTCCAGATACAGACAGGAGTAAGCTGATGAATTTCTCGCGCCCCGAGCTGCCTACGTCGTCAATGGCTGCAGCCCTCCCTGGTATAGGCGGGTTTCCGTCCCTACCGGCTCCGTCTGTAGATGCCGGAGGACCCGGCAATGTGTCCAGCGGTAGCTCAAACGACGCACTCCAGGAATTCAATAAGACTTACCAGGCAGTTGCGCGAGCGAGCTTTCACCAGATGGACGAGATCAGTCGCCATGTCAAGGAGGCATACGGGTCAGTGCAGAACCCGCCCGGTTCCGTTGAGGAGACGGTGGGGTCAGCGCCATCCACTAGTGCCGGTGCGCCAGCGGGGTCGATAAACGACTCCATCCGAGACACCGCGGCCGTCAGCGCCGCATTGAATGAGCACTTTGGTGAACTTCAAGACCAGAACGGCGGCTTGACCGTGTTCACAGTCGGAGGGCTCACGCCAAGACGGGAGGAGCCAGTTGGACCGTCCAACGGAAATGCTGGACAATGTAAGAGTGTCAGGGTCACCCGAGCGACGTTTGTGCCCCCATGGTCTGTGCCGCCAAAGGTTTTGCTTGTAGAAGACGACAGTACCTGTCGGAGGTTGTCCAGCAAACTGCTCCAAATCTTTGGTTGTGCATTCGATGTGGCTGTTGACGGCTTGGATGCGGTCGAGAGGATGGGAATTGGTAACAAATACGATATTGTGCTCATGGTAAGTAGGCGAACTTCGATTCTTCAGCTCCGTAATGTCGATGTTGAACTGCTCTTCGCAGGATATCGTGATGCCGAATCTCAACGGAGTCGCCGCAACAAATCGCATTCGGCAATTTGACCGAACAACACCCATCATTTCGATGACGTCCAACACAACGGCAAACGATTGCCTCACATATTTTGCGAATGGAATGAACGATGTGCTTCCGAAGCCTTTCAACAAGGATAGCATGCTTTCTATGATTGAAAGGTTGGTATTAACATGATCATTCTGTTTAGCGGGTAGACTGATGTGACTGATCGCCCTGATTTGTAGGTATTGTAATCACCTTGTCGGCCAGCAAGCTGCCGCAATGGGCATTCCAAAGGCCATTTGCGCCAGTGATGGCTTCCGACCGAATGACTGGGAGAGAGGGTCTGGACGGATATTCGAGATGGAGAATCAAGATGGATACCCGTCATCGTCGGGGAATGGATCCCATGCCCAAACTTCGCACGTCGGAACAAGCTGCGCATCAGCTCCTCCGGCTGCTGATGCCACCACGGCAGATTACTCCAATCTGCTCAACCTTCCATTCGCCGAAATGCCCGAATTGGGAGCGGGCGGATTCGGCACCTTGGGCGACAACCCATTCATGAACACACTGGAGAGGGACACGTTTGCAACTGCTGGCGGTCAGCGTGCATCTCAACCGCAACACCCACAACACCCACAACGACAACCACAACAACAACAATTCTCGTTGTCACCATCCCCAGACGTCGACAACACACCGTCCCCGCAGGTCGTCGCGGAGCTGGGCATGGGCGCGTTCGCATCATCCGGCATCTACGGCCACCCCTCCGGCGGCGCGCCAACCAATTTATCGCGAGAATCCGTCGCGAATAAACGATCATATGACGGTGCGGGGCAGCAGGACCAGCATAACCTCCACCCGCAATCGGCAGACAACGAAAACCCGTATACCAGGTCGTTCAAGCGCGCACGAGGTACATGAGCGCCAAGCGAATAGTGAACAAACATTCCAGCATCAGACGATTGCCCTCCCCGTTACGTTGCTCCATCGATTGATATGTGAATGGAGTGTACGCCGGCGCCGGGCCTCACTTGCGCACCTTCGATATTTTTTGGGATCTTTCTCTACTTCTTGTCGGGTGTTTTTCCACCCTGTATCCTTCCCTTTGTGTTTGTCATTTAGTGTTCTGTAGGATGTGCGGCTATACCCTCGCTCCTTCCTTCTTTACTTAAATACATGATTACTACAAGTGTATTGATGCAGGACTCTCGTGCACGTCCCATGTACGTAGTTAAATGCCAAACTATGTGCAAGCCGACATGTGATACATATCTGTGGATTTTGAAGACACGAATCAAGTACGCCGGGGGAACTACGTATGAGCTGAATGAGCTTTCCACGAAGTCCAAAGGGCAGCCATCACACATCTCGCAACGGGTGACTTGCAGATTCCCCCGTTCTGAGAAACTCAAACGCGCGCTTTTCAAAACGAATTAACCAATGAGAAAGCAGAAAAAACAAGCGGGAGAAGGACAAAGAACGAATAAGCCCATAACACGAAAGGAAGGGGCCAATAATACGCAGTTCGCCTTCCGTACCTGCTGAACACCAATATCCCCCGCCCGCCTGCACTCGCCCACAAGATCCCAGAGATCTGCCGGGATCTCGTAGCCGCGCGCCATCAGCCTATTGATGCAGTATAGGAGCTGCATGATTGCTAGCGTTGTTGATGATGCTGTCGTGGGTGGAGTTTTTCTGGAGGAGGTTGTCGTGGTCGTATCTGGGATGGCGGGATGGGGTAAACAGTGGCGGGAAGGGGTTGCAGGTGAGTAATGAGACATGTTACGGCGTGAACAACATGCAAAAGGCGTACATACCGTTACTGAGCGCCCTTTGAAGGACGTTGGACAATGCCGCAAATATCTGTGATGTTGACGAAAGGTACTCTGCGATGACCTACGACGCCCAGATCACATATTTTGAATCACTCTAATCTAACCGGGACAAGACTGGCACTCCGCAAACCTACCCAAGTGACAAACGACAGCAGATTGATTTCTCGCACGTCCAATTCAAGTAGTGAGTTGCGGCAGAACGCGTCCAAGGCAGGTATGGTGGCCGCCGATAGTGGATTTCGGGAAATGGTTTTGGTCAGTGACGAAATGATCCCACGTCGTGAGCCGTCCGGAAGGAGGGGCAATAGTTGAACAGCATGCGTAATGTATTGTTGTTGATCTGTGTGCAAGGAGAGTGTCAGCCGCCTTTGAACAATGGGGAACTATGGACGTCCGCAGGAAAGAAGGTACCCAATGTGGGAATGCTATCAAGCACATCCATGGCTTTTGCGGTAAGCCGTTCCTTGAAGGCAGTATCATCGCTCGTTTTGACGATCTTTAGTACTTGGCTGAGGACGGCCTCGTAAGTGGCTTCTGACACGGTTCCCATGAGTATATCCAAGGCCTGCATCATCGCCATCAGTTTCTCATCGCCACGCATCCCTCCATCGATGGATCATCCGCCGATATCGGAAAGTCACCTTGCGCTGTATAGTCTCATCTTCACTCTCCAGCCCTTCCTCTACAACAGCTCGGTGCAAGCCCACAGCTTCCGGATCCAGTTTCGCCCACATCTCCAGCCCCCAAAGACCCACATATCGCAGATTGTGGTTTTTCGATCCGAGTAACTGCGATATGGATCGCCACGGTAAGGATGGAGGATCTCTCGTTAGTGGCGGTACTAACGAACGGACGGTGGGCTTGGTGACTAGGTGGTCCAGCCCCCGTATGCAGGCGTAGGTGACAGCGTAGGATGCTTCACCACCCTTTGATGCACGTTCCAGTGTTTCCAGTATGATTGTGTAAATTTTCTGATTTGTGCTGTTTGTAGGGCCATCAGTATATAAGTAGAGCATGTGCTAGGACATTGCATGCTCCTAGCTCCCAACATACGCTTGATCGTCATTGTCCAGCAATGTAATGATCTCGAGAGTCCGTATCAAAACCCAAGGCGCTGGGACACCATGGAAGTCATGTGTGCTTGATAGTCGGCCCGCGATCGCCTGCCGCTGGATGTGGATGAACGCATCCAATAAAGGCAAGCATTTCGCAGGATCAATCTGGCAACAATGCATGAGCATCAGCATTGAGATGGATTGAACAGCAACTTACGGTGCCTGCGAACCTGCGCTGCATGAAGATAGACGCTCAACGTCGCTGCCATGACACTCGGATCCGCATCGGCCAACGTCCGCTTTAAGCGCTTCATCTCGAATGTAATCAGATGCGGGGCTACTCTGAATAGCCTTCGCAAAGCTGTAACGGCGCTTTTTCTGACTAGGAGACTGTTTCCGGCGGCGATTCCATAGACAGGTTAGAAGTGTGAAGCATGACGATCTTGGAACAACCAAATTACACACACTCTTCATGACGGAGACATCCGGTCACCATGGGCAGTAAGGACGGGACCATGTCTGTGCTTGCGATGGCGCTCACGACTTTGAGTGCCATTGCTATTATGTCTTGATTATCACTGGCCAAGTCCTGGGATGCATGGCATCAGTATATGGCCATGGGAGCAGATATCAAGATGTGCCTACCCTTTGTATGGTATTGACCATCAAAAGATTGAGCTCATGATCCTCGTGCAAGAACATTGATACACAAAGATATCCTTGGGAGCGCCCACAATCCTTGTTAGAAGGATCTTCTCATCCAGGAAAGCGGACCTGTGGGCTAACCGATGTGCTTCTCAAACAAGGTCTGCGCGTCCTGGACCAGCGTGACAGCCTTGATATGTGCAAACTCTGCCGTACTGTATCCCATCGTCTCGCCGTAAAGACACAATGCCAGCAGCTCTGCAGTTTTGGCCTTCAACAGCTGTCCGTCAGCCTCCAATCGCTTCGCACCATGTGCGTGAGAACGTAATGTCATGGACGCTACCGATGTGAGATCATTTGCACCTAAGTCGATCCGCAGTGAGTTGACTTCGCTCGCCAGAAGGTCTCGTTCTTGCTGGGCCGTCTTGGCGCCTGCGACAGACCGGAGGAACCTCCTAAATCGCGGGCTGAACGAACGGTTTTCGCGACCGTTAGCTCCCGGAGATGCCTCCCTCGACATTGCGAAAGTTGCTTGAGATTTAGCTAATAGCCGATGCTTTCAAGGTCTTCAAGCCCGTTCCCAGGTCCTGCTCCTGCTATGAAACAGTGTGGGTATGAAGTGAAGGACGTCCACAGACGTTCAAATCCACAATCCAAGCGTCAAAGACACTTAGGCAGAGCAGGAATAAAAAAGGGCCACGCATCACGCAGCTGGTGAGGCAGGGTGAGGGGGGTGAATTCAAATCGAGAGACGCGCCGATGTCCGAAAGCCTCGAAGGGGAAATCCATCCGAACGGCACACTCCCACCAGCCACGATTAGCACACCCCTCCACACCCTGCCCCAATCCCTATCAGAGGTTCAGAAGGAAAGCCGTGATCTGGAAAGGGCATCGTTGCTGAATGTGGCCGACGTGGACGAGTTCCGGCATCCAATACCAAAAACGCGAGGAAACCCAAAACATCCCAGAGCCTGCAAGCGTCGAGATGGCGGACCCACTCAACGACGACTTTTTGAACGATTCTTCACCGCTGGATATGAGGAGCGGGCAGACGCCCAAAACTCCGCTAGAAAGGCAACAGGTTCAAGATGATTTGGCTATGATATCCTGCGGTTCATTTTTTGACCCTCCAATGATTTCAGTTTGATAGATCATCACAAAGCCGCCCACCAACCAGCCGCATCTTCTCGCGCGAAATCGCGGACAAACCACCCCTCCATCCATATGACGACTTATACACCATGCCTCCGAGCTCCTCCACCCCACCACCCAAACAGTCCATCTCCCTCAAACAGAAATCCAGCCCGGCACGCCTTTTCGTTGCACCCGTGAAGTCCTTCGGCGACTGGATGAAAGATAGAGGCCGCGTACCCAATACCAAAACGAAGGAAGCCGTACCTGCTGGAGATGACGTGCAGGCTAAGACTGCGTCGGAAGGAACTGCTGTCGACCGGGTTCGGAAGGAGGAGAAAACAGAGCCTGCTGCTCTTCCGCCGCCACCAATAGACGAACGCGTGCCGTCCCCACCTTCTGTGGTGCATTCAGCCGAATCCCCACACGACACTCTTGAGATCAAACGAGAGCAGACGATGTCGCCTCCTTCCGTAGCCTTGGCCGCAGAACCAAACCATACCCCGACGGCCGCCACAATGAAGTTGGACGACACCCCAGAGCCCGAACCGGAACCGGCGCCGCAGAAGGCGCGCATTTCGCCGACATTCCCGTATCCCAATGAAGAGGCACTGATTCCGCAATCACCGATAAACGCAATGCCGAAACCGCAACGACAACAATCATCATCGGCCAAGATCAAAACTGAGCCAGTTGGTGAGAAATGGACCGCGGGCCAGCCTTCTCCTTGTGTCAACCCTTCACCGTCTAAACCAGCCCTCGGATCTGCTGCAATCGCCCGCGACTCACCGACCATGATGTCCCCAGGCTTTCTGCACGGAACCGCGCCACCAAATTCCTACAAAACCGTCGACGACAGCGCACTCGAATCCGGCCACACTTTCACAAAGAAAACCGCAAACGTGCCCGCACGGCCCCAGTCGGCCTACGGCATACTGACCCCGGTAAAGCCGGCGGCAATGGACCCGAAAGCGATCGCAGACTTTGACCCTCTTCAAAAGAACACATCCGAGAACGACTGGTTCCTGAAATGGGATTCGCCACAGGCGGTTCCTCCAGCTGCTGTACCACAATCTTCTCGGACACCTGCGAAACAGAGATCGATGGGCAACTTGACGAGTCCACCGCCGTCACTACTGGATTCCGTGATCGAGTGTCCGACGCCGAGGAGTATTCCAAGGTATTCGGAGAAGGATGTGCAGGAGAAGATTCGGATATTGCGCGAGAAGGTGGGTGAAAGAACGTGTCAGTGTGAATCAATTTGGGCTGCTAAGATGACCTCCGTACAGTATGAATCCCAGTTCGAGATAGTGCGCGCATCAATATTGCAGGAGGCGAAAGACGAACATGACCGGAGGTGGAATAAACTCAATGAGGACTGGGAACAGTTCAAGGATCATGTGAATGGTTAGCCTGCACAGTGGGCAGAGCGGATTCCATGTCGCAATGCGGGTTCTGACGCCGTCTCTTATGTTTCCGTATATCAGAGCTGCGCAAAACGGAATTAGAGAACGCGCAGATGGAATACGAGCGCCTGTACACGCAAATGAAGACCGTGTACGATGACAAGCAACGGCTCGCAAAAGAGAACGAGTTGTGGGAGGTCAAGAACAAACAGCTGCAGATGGATGTAACGGATATGCGTGAGGTGCGTGGGGGATGTTTTGTGCTTGGCCTGGTGGGGTAGATTGAGGAAGGACTTTTTCTTATGTGGGGTTTTGTTGGGTTGCGCAGTCTACGAAGAAATTGATGGCCCAAATCGATAGTCTGAAAGAAGACTTGAGTGGCGCTGAGGGGCGGTATACGCACTTGCGGGAGTATGCCAACCAAAAACTTGAAGAGTGAGTTCACTTTGCTCAAACTACATCCCTCACTGAAAGATGGTTGCTAATTCATGTCTTTCACAGAGCAAACACAGAGTTAGGCCGCATGCAAGACGAACACGAGCAGGAGGTTTCGACCCTGAAAGCTAAATCGATGCGGCAGGAAGTGCAGATGCGCACGTTACAGAGGTCGCTGGAGAGTAAAGAGGCGGAGAATTCTCAGCTTTCGAGCATTGTTGATAATTTGGTGATGCGGCTTGAGCGGAAGTGACACTGGCCTGTTTTTATACAAGTTGCCTTCATCGGCGACGCCTCAGACAGAGGTACAATGATGTGGATGGCAGATAACCACCACGGAAAATGGGATGGGGTGAGGATTCTAGACTACCTACGGTTACGGGAGAATGCGTCTGGTCTGCGGCCATCAACGCCAAACACCACCGAACGCACAATTGAGAGGAAATTCTTGGTGCTTAGGACGTCCCGATTGTGCACTTTCATCCGTAGTGGTCGTCTTCCAGCAATCTCAAATGGCGTCCAGTCTTGGTTGATACATTCGGGGTTGGGGCAACCCACCAATCCATGGACGAATTCCATTCTTCCTTTTCTAGCTTGCCACGGCCGAGATGACAGCCGGCGTCGGATGTTTTTCTTCACATGGCCGTGGCAGTCGGGGCACATGGACGACGTTCGATACTCATCTAGCAAGTAGCATGGAATGCTGTTTCTTGCAAAGAGTGTGCGGAACCTGATTTCCATGATGAGTTAGCATATTATAATACATAAAAAACAACGATGGCCACTCACCCTTTGGTCTTTGTTGACTCCTGAAAGCGCATGGTTCTTCCAGCGTCGCTCCAATCACCCAAGATGACCGAAAAATGCTTTCCATACAGGCGTCGCATGTTCTTGATGAGTTTGCTCTCAGACTTTTGCCGCAGTGAAAACGCCTTGAATCTGCGAGCCACATGAATCTCATCCTGGTAAAACTCATCCAGGGCGGGATCTGGGATATGGATGTCAGCCCATGTATTACCAAAGTTGAAAATCAAAGTTGAAGTAGAACATCATACCCGCATGTTCGTAATCCACGATGAACGCTGAGAACGCCTGAATGTTCATGCTCTTGTGCGACGGAATATGTGATTCCATCTCAGCAATGCCGGGCATTGATCTTTCGCTCCGTCATGTCTCGTTAAAAATGCCGAGACTTTGTCTCGACCGCCCGTTGATTGGATGTGTATCTGATATGGGGTGATGCATTGTGAGAACGCTGCAGTGGAATGTCGCTGCAACGGGGATGGTGGGGAAGGTGACGGAGGGGATGGTGACTGGGGGGATGGTGACGGGGGGGATGGTGGGGACGGGGATGGGGACAGGGTTGAGGAGGGCGTTGATGGGGATGGCAGGGATGGCGGAGGCGGCGACAGCGGCGACAGTGGCGACAGCGGGGAGAGCGGGGATAGCGGCGACAGCGGGGATAGCAGCAACAGCGGGGACAGCAGGGCAGTAGTAATCAACTGAGACGTACCGAAATGGCCGCTCCTTCTTGATGTCTCGACAGAACAAGAGGTCACGCTTGCCTGGATCAATGCAGACGATGTTTGGAGCCTCCCGTAGTTCGGCGATGTGGTGCTCAAAATACAGCTGCTTGACTTCTTCCTGCATTTGGGCCTTGCTGCGCTTCCGGGCCCGATGCCCATACTTGAGCCCTGGCTTCTTAAAGTGGATGGAAACGGAGTACCCGTTTGTGCTGATTGACCCATCAAATTTGAGACTAAGCTTCTTTCTATGCTTGAAGACCTTGTCCTACAATCCGTCATTCAGCAAGGTAATCAGATTGAAATAAGCGCAGAAGGATACAGACTTACATTGATATTGAGAAACTGCCCCCACAGCTCCCGCTTGCGTTCATCGGTGAATTTCCCCATGCAACTTCGGCCCAAGCCCAGGATATGGGTGCCTAGGATCAGCGTGTCGATCCAAACAGATGACTGGATTCGAGATTTGTGCAGCAGGATAGCCGAAAACAGCCGCATTCCACGGCGCTCATAGAGACGTGACAGCTCACAATACGCACCTGTGATGAGGCGAGGCAGGTGCGGACCATCATTAGACAAAAGAGGAAGCGGGGGGGGCCGGAAATATACTAACTCACCTGAATATGGCGTTGCGTCCACCGCAAGGCTGTACGCAAGTGGCTCATCCTGGGGAGGAAACAGAGCCCATAGCTCGTCGAGGACAGTCCGCTCAAGTCGTGTGAGGCGCGCAAACTCCTCTTCGGTTGGAAACTCTTCAAACGTCGCATACTTTGTAAACTGACGGACACGCTGATAATAGTGTCGCCGCTGCGCTCGGTTGACTCCGGCTCTACGGAGATGCAGTACGACTTGCTTCAAACCAAGCCTTTCATTGACATAGCGCAGAAACATTTGCATGAAATGCTCCTGTACGTTAACTTTGAGGTTTGTGAGGATGCTCTTAGCTGTGTACGCTGCAGTCTGTTGGCAGTTTTGCATGCGGATGGGGGCGAATCCGTGAACATCACAGTAGCCTTGAACCCGTGGACGCAGCTCTTGCGCGATGACTGGATTGCCATTGTAGCCTGGATTGTTTAGCAGCTCAAATATCACACTTATGTGCTTGTCGGTGATGTCTGGGAAATTGTGTAGAGGATGATCGGCTGTGGTGGGCAGACGTAGCAGTCAGGACATTGTTTGATGGGAAATATACAGTTTAGTGAACCTCAAAAACTCACCAAGGTAGAACTTGAGAAAGAAGGTGGTGCGGCGCGCAAGGATGTGAACATTGCCGATGAATGTTGTCAAGCGCTCCCTTTGAACTTGATTTTGATTATGGATGATTTGGTGAAGCAAAACCTTGGTGCTGGCATGTGTCTGCGGGCGGGGTCGTTGAATTGGTGGTGGTGGTGGTTGGGGCTCATACACCAGGGATCCACCCGGTGTGCTGGGAAAACGGAAAGGGATGGGAGCAGGGAGGTTCAGCGGACGCTGCAGACCCCTGTCCACGGGTGAAAGCCCTCGCTGCTGGCGCTGCCCATCTTCATCGCCGGAACTCTTGCTAACCATGTCTGCAATTGCTTGGGGCAAGTGGCGCTGGACAGAAGGTGGGAAATCAAATCGCAGGGGTTGCAATGGTGTCTGCACAGCGGTTGGCAGATGCAGGGTAACGGGAGTAACCTTCCTCCTCTTCCGCCGTGGTGTGGTAGCTCCGGTAAAGATGCCACACCACAGGCGCCCCTGGAGCGCCTGGTGTGATGACATGATGGCTGTGCTGTGCCGAGACAGGTGTTGCAGGCGATTGCCGTGATAGCTGTGTGTCAAAGAACTCGCATCAGTGCTGTCTGACAGCGGGGAGGATTTACAGCCTGGCGCAGTCGTGGCGCAGTCGTGGCTTGTCCACTGCTGATCGCCGCGCCTCCAAGGCCGCACTCTCCTCCTCTCACACGAAACGTCAAGCGCTCGCAGCTCACGCAACTCACGCAGAGCGCACTCTGAGCATGGAAACGTCAAGCGCTCGCAGCGGACAACAGGCCCCTCACCCCCCTGGCCAACACCCACCTCCCTCCAGCTCAAGCGCGGCAACTCACGCAGAGCACTCTCTGAGCATGGAAACGTCAAGTGCCAATGAGGTGAGTCACTCGGCTGCTGTGCAGCCGCGGGCGTCTCCGCTGGGTGTTGACCGCCTGATCTCGCGGCCCATGTTGGGCACAACCGCCGCTTGTGGGAGGTCGACCTGCATGGGCTGTGCTGTCTGGGCGTGTTTGCCATACGCTGATCTCGCGGCCCATGTTGAGCACGACCGCCGCTTTGCGGGAGGTCAACCTGCATGGGGTGCGCTGCCTGGGCATGCTGCTGTGCGCTGGCCCATGCTGAGCACAACCGCCGCTTGCGGGAGGTCGACCTGCATGGGATGCGCCGCCCTGGTTGCGATCGGGCTAGGTCTGCTAACGCCTTCCCTTCCCCCACGCCCCCGGTCGCACCCACCGCGGTCGAGGCTCTTCTGATGGGCATGGGCGAGACCCGCGCCACAGCTATCTTCGGTGACACGGTGGCCTTTTTGTATCCGCTGCTGGTAGACGCCGGCCTTGCCGCCCGGAACGCCAGCCTAGAAGACAAGGCTAAGGCGATTGGCCTTTTTTCACAGAAGATCAAGCAAGACAACCCCACCCTTTGGGGTTGGTGGATCAATAGGCCAACGCGCTCCCGTCACCAGAATAAGCGCGCCAAGCACCACATTGGGCTCCAGTCCGGCATCATCACCGCGATCAGCGATGGCAGTCTGACCACGGCCAACTTCTCAGTCGACCCCCAGCCCTCCGCTAGCCGCCCGGCTGTTCACATTGTGGTGCCAACGCCCGCCTTGTGCGATGGCTGGGAGGGCAAGATGGTCTATGCGGGGTTTGGGAAGAGGCCGGCGAAGGGGAGGGGCCTGGATGGGCTTGAGCAAATTGAACCCCAGGCGGGGGCCCACATCCACATCCGCGACGAGCACGGCGCCCTTGTGGCCACAATCTCGTACAATAGTGCGGGTCATCGCAAACACGATCTGCGGCTGGGGCTCATCGTCAAGTCCTGTGGATCCCGGTCGGCTGCGGTTCGATGGAGGGCCTCAAGGGGCACAATGCACGCCGCGGGGCTTCGTCGTGGCAACAAGAACTTGGGATATGCCAGGGGGACATCGCACTATTCAATGAAAGGAGGGGCAGACATGTCCGCAAAGAAGTTTCTCGTCGCAATGGAAAAGGCCTTCACCAAGCGACTGCTGCAGGAGCTTGCCAACCGCAACCCCACCGCGGCGGCCTACCTGATGATGGCCATGCCAGAGGTGTACGGGCCAAATTCCGATGAGTTCCCCCCGCTGTTCGCCACCACCAACTATCAAGTGGTTGTTCACTCCGACCCGTCGGACAACGGTGCAGCCGTCAAGCTGAACCCGCACACAGGCCGCGCCATATGGAAGCTGACCCCCAAGGAGGAGCTTCCGGAGGAGCTTCAAGCCCGCAAGCTATGCGCGCAATGGGCGGGAGGCTACGCCGCTGCTCCGGCAACCGTCATCGGCGAGTGGGTATTTGCGCTGCCAGAGCAAGGCTTCTACTTGGTGCTGCAGCCCGACTGCATGTGGACGAGGATGCCTCACAAGCTCCACGGAATGGCGGTGCTTGACACGTCCAGCGGCAGTCGCCACACGGCTGTTGTGACGCTGCCCTTGGCGACGGCCGCGGCCATCCAGAAATACGGCCTCCCTGATGAAGATGAATAATGTTATGATCTCGACGACTGAGGCGGAAGTGAAGTAGAGAAGACAGGGCGAGAGTGGTAGGCGACAAGAGATTGTATTGGCGAAACAAGGAACAAGGACTAGAACAGGAGATGAGAAGAACTGGTGTTGATCTGCTGGGGAGGAAGGGAATGGACGAAGAGAGGCCGGCTATTTATAGACAGGCAACCCGGCAGATCAGAGAACAACAACAACAAGAGGGGACTGGGGGGGCGCCAGCTATGCTCCTAGAGCGTGCGTGGCGAGCGTAGAGAGCATTGCTACAGCTGCTGGCTATGGGGAAGTAGTGGAGGGTGTGGAGAAGCCGAGGGGGGATTGGCGAAATGAGAGGAGAGAGGAGGAGTGGCGATACTGCAAGAGGATTGATGAAATGAGAGGAGAGAGGGGGAGTGGCATTGACATTGACATTGACACTGACATTGACACTGACATTGACATTGACATTGGCGTTTGACATTTGGCGGTTGACATTGGCGGCTGTCAGTAGGTAAGCTTATGGTATGGGCGCATTGTCCATAACATCACCCCTCTCTTTAGCGGCGGCGGCGGCGGCGTCGAGTTTGGTGTGGCCGCAGAGGAAGTGCTACGGGGACAGAGGAAGGCTTGTTGGGGTACGCGCTGTGGAAGTCCTGGAGGAGTGCGTCGGTATGGGTGAGGTGTTCCACGGGCTCCCAGGTGTTCTCGGAGTCAGGCCAGCCCTGCCATTTGACTAAGTACTGAAGGCGACGACAATGGATGCGAGAGTCAAGGATGGCTTCGACAACCCACTCTTCTTGACCCTCAACGGTCTCTGGGGGCGCGGGTTCGGGTTCGTGTCGTTCGGGGATGGTGAAGCGGGGTTCGAGGAGAGAGACATGGAAGACATCGTGGATTTTGTACGTAGGCGGGAGCTTGAGCCGGTAGGCGACAGGATTGATTTTTTCAACGATGGGGAATGGCCCAATCTTGCGATGGTCGAGTTTCTGAGAGGGCCGGGTTGTCTGGAGGTTTTTGCAGAGGAGCCAGACGTGGTCGCCAGGCTTGAAGTCCGGTCCAGGAATTCGTTTAGCGTCGGCGTAGCGCTTCATTTGATCTTGGGCTTCCTTGAGCTCGAGGGAGAGCTGTTCATGGACTCCCCTGATTTGTTTAGCGCGGGCTTCAGCGGCGGGGTTGACGGATTCGGAGGTAGCAGAGGCCACGAAACTGAAGCGGGGGTGGAGACCCTTGTTGGCGTAGAAGGGGGTGGTCTGGGAGGCGGACTGGTGGGTGTTGTTGTAGGCGAACTCGGCGGACGACAGAAGCTGTTTCCAGTTGTCCTGTTGGTGGTTGCAAAAGCATCGGAGATACTGCTCCAGGATCTGGTTGGTGCGTTCCGTCTGGCCATCGCTCTGGGGGTGGAAGGCCGAGGAGAGGTTGGCTTTTGCCCCAAGGAGTTCGAGAAGTCGACGCCAGAACCGGGACTTAAACTGGGGTCCTCGGTCAGAGATGACGTCGTCGGGGAGGCTGTGGAGACGGATGATGTTGTGGAAGACTAGGTCGGCGGTGGATTCGGCGGATTCTGACTCGCTGCAGGCAATGAAGTGGGCCATCTTGGTGAGGCGACAGTTGACGTTCAGGATGGAGTTGAACCCGTCGACGGGAGGCAGACCGGTGATAAAGTCTAGGGACCAAGATCCCCAAGGGCGGGTAGGGATACTGTTGGGCTGGAGTAGGCCATATGGTTTGTGTCGACTGGATTTCGCTTGGCTACAGGTATTGCAGGACTTGACGTAGGCCTTGACGAAGCGCCACTGGCTGAGCCACCAGTAGTTGCGGGAGGCAAGTTCGAGCGTCTTGGACATCCCAAAGTGGCTGGCTAGGGGTGTATCGTGCATGTCGTGGCAGACTTCAGCTCGGAGCTCGTTGGTGGGGACATAGACCAGGTTATCGTGCAGCAGGATCCATCTCCATCTGAGAACCGCTTGATACAATCTTGGGTTTGCTCGGTTCGTTGGGCGAGGGGTATCTTGAGCTTCTTGCGAATGGTCTTAGCGAGGGGATCAGAGGCCTGGGCGGCCTTAATCTTGTCAAGCAGCGTGGTATTCATGGGTGTGAGGTAGGCCGCGGCGAGTCGAAGGCGTTCGGGAGTCAGAATTGTGGTTGCCTGGGAGCGGAACGCTCCTTCCCCCTCTTTCAGCTCATGTTCGGAGCGTCGGGAGAGGGCATCGGCTTGGTGCTGCTGGGAACCGGGGCGATAGGTAATGACAAAGTCAAAATCCGAGAAGAATATCGACCAGCGGGCTTGGCGGCGGTTCAGGGTGCGGGTGGTCATGAAGTACTGAAGGTTTTTATGGTCGGAGTAAACGGTGATCTTGTGACGGGCGCCAATGAGATGGTGTCGCCACTGGGCAAAGGAGTCTTGGATGGCCAGAAGTTCCTTGTCGTAGATCTCGTAGTTGATCTCTTCGGCCGTGAATTTGCGAGAGTGGAAGGCCACGGGGTGGAGCTGATTGTCCTGGTCAGGTTGGAGGAGAACTGCGCCAAGAGCGAAGTCGGAGGCGTCAGTTTCGACGACAAAGGGCTTCTCTGGGTCAGGGTGATGTCTTTCCGGGTCAGGGCTGTGAGCGGGGTAGCGATCTTGGAATAACCTTGGATGAATCGGCGATAGAAGTTGGCAAAGCCGAGGAACCGCTGAACGCCTTTGACAGTCTTGGGAGGTTCCCAATCCGTGATGGCAGCGATCTTCGTGGGGTCCATCTGGATGCCTTTCTCGGAGATGATGAAGCCTAGGAACTCAACGGATTCGCGGTTGAATTCGCACTTCTCTGGTTTGGCGTACAACCCATGCTGTCGGAGGCGGGACAGGACTTCGCGGACATGTTTGGGGTGATCTTCGGGGTTCTTGGAGAATATCAGGATATCGTCGAGGTAGACGACAACAAACACATCGAGAATGTCGCAGAAGATGTCGTTCATCAGGTACTGGAAGACGCCAGGAGCATTGCTGAGTCCAAAGGGCATGACATTGTATTCGAATAGACCGTAGCGGCAGCGGAAGGCGGTCTTCCATTCATCGCCCGGGCGCATGCGTAAGAGGTTATAAGCGCCGCGGAGGTCGATCTTGGTGAGGCGGCGGGCGCCGCGCAAACGATCCATGATACCGTTGATCAGGGGCAGGGGGGTAGCGGTTCTTCACCGTGATGCTCTTCAGGCCTCGATAATCGACGCAGAGGCGGAGAGAACCGTCCTTTTTCTTCACGAATAAGACTGGCGCACCGGCAGGGGACTTTGAGGGTTTGATGAATCCTTTGGCGAGGTTTTCTTCGAGGTATTCGCAGAGTGCCTTCATTTCTGGTTCGCTGAGGCTGTAGATCGGGCCGAAAGGTGGCTGCTTGCCTTCTTCCAGATCGATTGGACAGTCGTAGGGCCGGTGCTCGGGGAGAGTGTCACCATTTCTCTTTTCGAAAACGTTGGCGAAGTCTTGATACTCGGGGGGCAGGAAGTCTTTGATGTCTTTCTCGGGTGTCGGGGGGTTACTGGGGATAGGCGAGGCCGGGAGATCGGGTTTCGCAGGGTTGACGTAGGTGACAAAGACCTGGTCATGCCTTGCTGCGATCTGGAAGGCTGGGGCGGAGATGAACGAGACTCGGAGCGGCGTGGGAGCCGGTTCTGGGGTGCTGGAGCAAGATACCTTGGGTACTGGGATCGACCATGTTTTGGCGACGGGGACTTCATCCTGGGGGATGCGGATCAAGGGCTCGGGGGTTCTGGCGGGTGCTGGGCTCGGGGGTGCTGGAGAGTTGTCCCAATTTGCGAATTCATGGTACTGACAGTCGCAACGGAAACCGACCGAAAGGTTCTTGAAGTCAACGTTAATGTCGTGGAGGCGGAGCCAGGGGAGACCAAGGAGGATTGGAGCATGGGGTGATTTGGTGACATGGGAGACGAGTTCTTCGAAGTGGTTGTCGACCCACATGCCTACTGGTTGGGTGTGATGGGTGATTGGCCCAGCAGAGCTGGGTTGACCGTCAACGAGTTCAATTGTCAGTGGACGCTGATGCGGGACTAGGGCGATGCGGTGTTTGCGGGCAAAGTCTCTGTCGATGAAGCAGGACAGGGCACCGTTGTCGATCATGGCTGAGGTAGGTATCCGGGCGCGGCTGGATGATACCATGATGGTAACGGGGTAGTTGAAGGGTTCGACGGGACCCAGCGCAAGCATGGCGCGGGGGTTGATTTCGGAGTTTTCGACATGGGCAGCGGCTAGGAGGGTTGTGTCGGCTATAACGGAGTCGGGAACCAGGGGGGTGGCCTCTCCCGTTGCAGGAGCTGCGAGGTTAGGAGGCCCGGGGCGGTGTGTGTTGTCCAGTCGCTGGGGCTTTACTGCGGCTGGACTTTGGGAAAACCCTGTTCGGTGAAGGGTTCTTTGATGTCGACGTTGGCGGCACGGGTAGTGGTCTTGTTCTTGACGGGGCAGACTTTTGCAATGTGCCCCGCGCCACTGCAGTAAAGGCAGAGGTTGTTGGAAATGCGGCGTTGGCGTCCCTGAGGGCTCAGAGGGCCGCGGGGACGAGCGGCATCAATCTGCATAGGCTCGCTGTGGTCGACAGTGGTGGTAGTAGTAAACGAGGTGTGGGGGACCGGGAAGGTCTGGCGGCTTCTGCTTTGCTCCAGGCGGCGCTCAAACAGCCGGTTATCGCACTGGATAGCCTGCTCCATCACCACATCAATGGTGGCCGCAGGGGGCATTGTGAGCGTCAGGTCTTTGACGTCTTCTTTGAGGCCGCGGCGGAAGGTAGCAATCAGGGCCTGGTCGTTCCAGGAGACATCGCATTGTAGCTGGCGGAACTCAGCGACGAACTTGGTTGCTGCATGGGTTTGGCGAAGGTTCTGGAGCTTGTTTTCAGAGGTGCGGACCCTGTCGCTGTCTCCGAAGACCGATTGCATCTGACTGATAAAACTATCGAAGTCCTGAAGGCTGTGATCTTGGCGTTCGACTAGGGGCGCCATCCAGGCTTGCGCAGTGCCGGTGAGGTAGGTGCCAATAGTTTGGATCTTGATGATGTCGCTGGGGTAGCGGCCGGGCTGGAGAGCAAACATCAACCGGATGTTGTTCAACCACCCACGGAATTTGCTGCGGCAACCATCAAACTTCTCGGGCGAGCTGATTCTTGGCTCCAGAGCAGGGTTGGCGACTTGGGGACGGGTGTACGTATCGGCTTGAACCTGGACGGCGATGCTCTGGGCAGCTTGTGCGTCGGCTTGGGCTTGCGCTAGGTTGGCCTGCAAGTTGGCGTTTTGGCTTTGCAAGGCAGCGATGGCTTGGCACATATCGTTCCATTGCTTGGCGGTGAAAGGTACGGATTCGGGTTGGGACATGGCGAAAAAGGTTTGTCGGATGCAGGGCTGGACAGGGATCTGAACTTCGCAGTGTTGGAGCAGATCAAACTGTTATGATCTTGACGACGGAGGCGGAAGCGAAGTAGAGAAGTACAGGGCGAGAGTGATAGGCGACAAGAGATTGTATTGGCGAAACAAGAAACAAGGACTAGAACAGGAGATGAGAAGAACTGGTGTTGATCTGCTGGGGAGGAAGGGAATGGACAAAGAGAGGCCGGCTATTTATAGAGAGGCAACCCAGCAGATCAGAGAACAACAACAACAAGAGGGGACTGGGGGGGGCGCCAGCTATGCTCCTAGAGCGTGCGTGGCAAGCGTAGAGAGCATTGCTACAGCTGCTGGCTATGGGGAAGTAGTGGGGGGTGTGGAGAAGCTGAGGGGGGATTGGCGAAATGAGAGGAGAGAGGAGGAGTGGCGATATTGCAAGAGGATTGGCGAAATGAGAGGAGAGAGGGGGAGTGGCATTGACATTGACATTGATATTGACACTGACATTGACACTGACATTGACATTGACATTGGCGTTTGACATTTGGCGGTTGACATTGGCGGCTGTCAGTAGGTAAGCTTATGGTATGGGCGCGTCGTCCATAACATCACCCCTCTCTTTAGCGGCGGCGGCGGCGGCGTCGAGTTTGGTGTGGCCGCAGAGGAGGTGCTACGGGGACAGAGGAAGGCTTGTTGGGGTACGCGCTGTGGAAGTCCTGGAGGAGTGCGTCGGTATGGGTGAGGTGTTCCACGGGCTCCCAGGTGTTCTCGGAGTCAGGCCAGCCCTGCCATTTGACCAAGTACTGAAGGCGACGACAATGGATGCGAGAGTCAAGGATGGCTTTGACAACCCACTCTTCTTGACCCTCAACGGTCTCTGGGGGCGCGGGTTTGGGTTCGTGTCGTTCGGGGATGGTGAAGCGGGGTTCGAGGAGCGAGACATGGAAGACATTGTGGATTTTGTACGTAGGCGGGAGCTTGAGCCGGTAGGCGACGGGATTGATTTTTTCAACGATGGGGAATGGCCCAATCTTGCGATGGTCGAGTTTCTGAGAGGGCCGGGTTGTATGGAGGTTTTTGCGGAGGAGCCAGACGTGGTCGCCAGGCTTGAAGTCCGGTCCAGGAATTCGTTTGGCGTCGGCGTAGCGCTTCATTTGATCTTGGGCTTCCTTGAGCTCGAGGGCGAGCTGTTCATGGACTTCCCTGATTTGTTTAGCGCGGGCTTCAGCGGCGGGGTTGACGGATTCGGAGGTAGCAGAGGCCGCGAAACTGAAGCGGGGGTGGAGACCCTTGTTGGCGTAGAAGGGGGTGGTCTGGGAGGCGGACTGATGGGTGTTGTTGTAGGCGAACTCGGCGGACGACAGAAGCTGTTTCCAGTTGTCCTGTTGGTGGTTGCAAAAGCATCGGAGATACTGCTCCAGGATCTGGTTGGTGCGTTCCGTCTGGCCATCGCTCTGGGGGTGGAAGGCCGAGGAGAGGTTGGCTTTTGCCCCAAGGAGTTCGAGAAGTCGACGCCAGAACCGGGACTTAAACTGGGGTCCTCGGTCAGAGATGACGTCGTCGGGGAGGCCTGTGGAGACGGATGATGTTGTGGAAGACTAGGTCGGCGGTGGATTCGGCGGATTCTGACTCGCTGCAGGCAATGAAGTGGGCCATCTTGGTGAGGCGACAGTTGACGTTCAGGATGGAGTCGTACCCCGTCGACGGGAGGCAGACCGGTGATAAAGTCCAGGGACCAAGATCCCCAAGGGCGGGTAGGGATACTGTTGGGCTGGAGTAGGCCATATGGTTTGTGTCGACTGGATTTCGCTTGGCTACAGGTATCGCAGGACTTGACGTAGGCCTTGACGAAGCGCCACTGGCTGAGCCACCAGTAGTTGCGGGAGGCAAGTTCGAGCGTCTTGGACATCTCAAAGTGGCCTGGCTAGGGGTGTATCGTGCATGTCGTGGCAGACTTCAGCTCGGAGCTCGTTGGTGGGGACATAGACCAGGTTATCGTGCAGCAGGATCCCATCTTCATCTGAGAACCGCTTGATACGATCTTGGGTTTGCTCGGTTCGTTGGGCGAGGGGTATCTTGAGCTTCTTGCGAATGGTCTTAGCGAGGGGATCAGAGGCCTGGGCGGCCTTAATCTTGTCAAGCAGCGTGGTATTCATGGGTGTGAGGTAGGCCGCGGCGAGTCGAAGGCGTTCGGGAGTCAGAATTGTGGTTGCCTGGGAGCGGAACGCTTCCTTCCCCCTCTTTTAGCTCATGTTCGGAGCGTCGGGAGAGGGCATCGGCTTGGTGCTGCTGGGAACCGGGGCGATAGGTAATGACAAAGTCAAAATCCGAGAAGAATATCGACCAGCGGGCTTGGCGGCGGTTCAGGGTGCGGGTGGTCATGAAGTACTGAAGGTTTTTATGGTCGGAGTAAACGGTGATCTTGTGACGGGCGCCAATGAGATGGTGTCGCCACTGGGCAAAGGAGTCTTGGATGGCCAGAAGTTCCTTGTCGTAGATCTCGTAGTTGATCTCTTCGGCCGTGAATTTGCGAGAGTGGAAGGCCACGGGGTGGAGCTGATTGTCCTGGTCAGGTTGGAGGAGAACTGCGCCAAGAGCGAAGTCGGAGGCGTCAGTTTCGACGACGAAGGGCTTCTCTGGGTCAGGGTGAGCAAGGATGGGGGCGGTGGTGAATGCTTTCTTCAGGTTCTCGAAGGCGGTGTTTGCGGCGGGTGTCCAGGCGTACGGGATGTCTTTCCGGGTCAGGGCTGTGAGCGGGGTAGCGATCTTGGAATAACCTTGGATGAATCGGCGATAGAAGTTGGCAAAGCCGAGGAACCGCTGGACGCCTTTGACAGTCTTGGGAGGTTCCCAATCCGTGATGGCAGCGATCTTCTTGGGGTCCATCTGGATGCCTTTCTCGGAGATGATGAAGCCTAGGAACTCAACGGATTCGCGGTTGAATTCGCACTTCTCTGGTTTGGCGTACAACCCATGCTGTCGGAGGCGGGACAAGACTTCGCGGACATGTTTGGGGTGATCTTCGGGGTTCTTGGAGAATATCAGGATATCGTCGAGGTAGACGACAACAAACACATCGAGAATGTCGCAGAAGATGTCGTTCATCAGGTACTGGAAGACGCCAGGAGCATTGCTGAGTCCAAAGGGCATGACATTGTATTCGAATAGGCCGTAGCGGCAGCGGAAGGCGGTCTTCCATTCATCGCCCGGGCGCATGCGTAAGAGGTTATAAGCGCCTGCGGAGGTCGATCTTGGTGAGACGGCGGGCGCCGCGCAAACGATCCATGATACCGTTGATCAGGGGCAGGGGGTAGCGATTCTTCACCGTGATGCTGTTCAGGCCTCGATAATCGACGCAGAGGCGGAGAGAACCGTCCTTTTTCTTCACGAATAAGACTGGCGCACCGGCAGGGGACTTTGAGGGTTTGATGAATCCTTTGGCGAGGTTTTCTTCGAGGTATTCGCAGAGTGCCTTCATTTCTGGTTCGCTGAGGCTGTACATCGGGCCGAAAGGTGGCTGCTTGCCTTCTTCCAGATCGATTGGACAGTCGTAGGGCCGGTGCTCGGGGAGAGTGTCAGCATTTCTTTTTCGAGAACGTCGGCGAAAGTCTTGATACTCGGGGGGCAGGAAGTCTTTGATGTCTTTCTCGGGTGTC
Organism: Fimicolochytrium jonesii; assembly: GCF_025526975.1. NCBI lineage: Eukaryota > Fungi > Chytridiomycota > Chytridiomycetes > Spizellomycetales > Powellomycetaceae > Fimicolochytrium > Fimicolochytrium jonesii. The sequence continues at coordinate 105,358 of NW_026515687.1, forward strand.
GGGGGGTTACTGGGGCTAGGCGAGGCCGGGGAGATCGGGTTTCGCAGGGTTGGCGTAGGCGACAAAGACCTGGTCATGCCTTGCTGCGACCCGAAAGGCTGGGGCGGAGATGAACGAGACTCGGAGCGGCGTGGGAGCCGATTCTGGGGTGCTGGAGCGAGATACCTTGGGTACTGGAATCGACCATGTTTCGTCGACGGGGACTTCATCCTGGGGGATACGGATCAAGGGCTCGGGGGTTCTGGCGGGTGCTGGGCTCGGGGGTGCTGGAGAGTTGTCCCAATTCGCGAATTCATGGTACTGGCAGTCGCAACGGAAACCGACCGAAAGGTTCTTGAAGTCAACGTTAATGTCGTGGAGGCGGAGCCAGGGGAGACCAAGGAGGATTGGAGCATGGGGTGATTTGGTGACATGGGAGACGAGTTCTTCGAAGTGGTTGTCGACCCACATGCCTACTGGTTGGGTGTGATGGGTGATTGGCCCAGCAGAGCTGGGTTGACCGTCAACGAGTTCAATTGTCAGTGGACGCTGATGCGGGACTAGGGCGATGCGGTGTTTGCGGGCAAAGTCTCTGTCGATGAAGCAGGACAGGGCACCGTTGTCGATCATGGCTGAGGTAGGTATCCGGGCGCGGCTGGATGATACCATGATGGTAACGGGGTAGTTGAAGGGTTCGACGGGACCCAGCGCAAGCATGGCGCGGGGGTTGATTTCGGAGTTTTCGACATGGGCAGCGGCTAGGAGGGTTGTGTCGGCTATAACGGAGTCGGGAACCAGGGGGGTGGCCTCTCCCGTTGCAGGAGCTGCGAGGTTAGGAGGCCCGGGGCGGTGTGTGTTGTCCAGTCGCTGGGGCTTTACTGCGGCTGGACTTTGGGAAAACCCTGTTCGGTGAAGGGTTCTTTGATGTCGACGTTGGCGGCACGGGTGGTGGTCTTGTTCTTGACGGGGCAGACTTTTGCAATGTGCCCCGCGCCACTGCAGTAAAGGCAGAGGTTGTTGGAAATGCGGCGTTGGCGTTCCTGAGGGCTCAGAGGGCCGCGGGGACGAGCGGCATCAATCTGCATAGGCTCGCTGTGGTCGACAGTGGTGGTAGTAGTAAACGAGGTGTGGGGGACCGGGAAGGTCTGGCGGCTTCTGTTTCGCTCCAGGCGGCGCTCAAACAGCCGGTTATCGCACTGGATAGCCTGCTCCATCACCACATCAATGGTGGCCGCAGGGGGCATTGTGAGCATCAGGTCTTTGACGTCTTCTTTGAGGCCGCGGCGGAAGGTAGCAATCAGGGCCTGGTCGTTCCAGGAGACATCGCATTGTAGCTGGCGGAACTCAGCGACGAACTCGGTTGCTGCATGGGTTTGGCGAAGGTTCTGGAGCTTGTTTTCAGAGGTGCGGACCCTGTCGCTGTCTCCGAAGACCGATTGCATCTGACTGATAAAACTATCGAAGTCCTGAAGGCTGTGATCTTGGCGTTCGACTAGGGGCGCCATCCAGGCTTGCGCAGTGCCGGTGAGGTAGGTGCCAATAGTTTGGATCTTGATGATGTCGCTGGGGTAGCGGCCGGGCTGGAGAGCAAACATCAACCGGATGTTGTTCAACCACCCACGGAATTTGCTGCGGCAACCATCAAACTTCTCGGGCGAGCTGATTCTTGGCTCCAGAGCAGGGTTGGCGACTTGGGGACGGGTGTACGTATCGGCTTGAACCTGGACGGCGATGCTCTGGGCAGCTTGTGCGTCGGCTTGGGCTTGCGCTAGGTTGGCCTGCAAGTTGGCGTTTTGGCTTTGCAAGGCAGCGATGGCTTGGCACATATCGTTCCATTGCTTGGCGGTGAAAGGTACGGATTTGGGTTGGGACATGGCGAAAAAGGGTTGTCGGATGCAGGGCTGGACAGGTTCTGAACTTCGCAGTGTTGGAGCAGATCAAACTGTTATGATCTTGACGACGGAGGCGGAAGCGAAGTAGAGAAGTCAGGGCGAGAGTGATAGGCGACAAGAGATTGTATTGGCGAAACGAGAAACAAGGACTAGAACAGGAGATGAGAAGAACTGGTGTTGATCTGCTGGGGAGGAAGGGAATGGACGAAGAGAAGCCGGCTATTTATAGATAGGCAACCCAGCAGATTAGAGAACAACAACAACAAGAGGGGACTGGGGGGGCGCCAGCTATGCTCCTAGAGCGTGCGTGGCGAGCGTAGAGAGCATTGCTACAGCTGCTGGCTATGGGGAAGTAGTGGGGGGTGTGGAGAAGCCGAGGGGGGATTGGCGAAATGAGAGGAGAGAGGAGGAGTGGCGATATTGCAAGAGGATTGGTGAAATGAGAGGAGAGAGGGGGAGTGGCATGGACATTGACATTGACACTGACATTGACACTGACATTGACATTGACATTGGCGTTTGACATTTGGCGGTTGACATTGGCGGCTGTCAGTAGGTAAGCTTATGGTATGGGCGCGTCGTCCATAACAGTACGGGGACATGCCTGTAGAGGTCTGGGGCATCCTGTTGTAGTTGTACTCGAGGAGGGGAAGCATCTCGCGCCAGTTCGAGCCGGTGTAGTTCAGGTAGGGGGCCATCATCTTCTTGATTGTCTTGATGACGTTCTCCGTCTTGCCGTTGGTCTGTTGGTGTCGTGCCGACGAGAGTTTCTGCTCTACGCCGGCGCACTTCAGGAGGTGCTTCCAAAAGCCGCCGGTACATTTGGTGTCCTGATCACTGATGATCGTGTGGGGCATGCCCGTGATGCGGAAGGCCTGGTCGAAGAACAGCTGGGCGAGTTCCTTTGCCGTCGCCTTGGCGTGGGTCTCAAGGAGGATTACGCGGCTGGATAAGTAGTCCACCAGGATGAGGACGACTCCCTTGTCCATGACGGACTCGTCTTCCACTTCCCCCCCCTTAGAGTTCGTCGTGGGGAAGTAGATGTCCAAGCCGACGCAACGCCAGCGAAGTTGATCACGATCACCCGTACACCCGTCTCTACAAGGACATCGTTGTTGTAGCCGACAGGCAAACGGATGAGATTGCATTTGCGGCAAGGTTTCATCCGTTTGCGGATATGTCAGCGGATGACAGGACCCGCTTTGAGGAGATTGCGCTCCACCTGGACCACCAGCGTCAGTTAGCTTACCCCGTGACGATAAACGGTGCGCAGACGTCTGGTACCATGATCGGTGTTGGCTGGCGTGCGGGTACAGATCGTAGAAAAAGCATGGGGATCTACCAACCACGAAAGAAGGATTCCATCAGCGTGGAGAAGTGGCGCGCTTTACAAGCTGAGTTGCCAAAGATCGAGGTGCATTACATTCACTTTCTCAATAAGCTTTCGCCTTACCTCTTGTCTTGCATCAAAAAGCGGGCAAAGGAACTACGCGTCCCAAGCATTTCACAAGCGGAATTCGGCAACCTCGTTGCAGACGACTCCTTCGCCAGCAACATCACCGCCACATGGGATGATTTTGTCAATAAATTCCACCGTGATAACGATAAATCGAAATTCACATACGGAATCTGGTTCCCAGTATCGGACAAGACGGGCAAGCTGAAGAGCAAGGCGGATGGATTCGCCTGTCATGGTGAAGTCTTTGTGAATGCGGACTACCGTGTGTATGTGGATTTGATGCGTGCGACAGCGTAGTCGAGATCGTTTGGCGAGGGCCTGAGGATGCACATGCAACCACATCATCAGTCAGAGGCCCAGACTCGAATCACCTTGGGACCTCCGTGCAAATCAATGAGAAGCTGGCAAAACGAGTCGAGCGGTTGTTGCAGTCACGGGAAGAGGAGGGCATCAAGGCCGCGGCGGGACGCATCCGTGGGGTTGCAGAGACTTTAGAACGATCGCGAGGACCCCTTCTGATTTGCATCTAGTACCATAAACTCTACATATATACAGTATGTGTGTTTTTTTTCGTACGCCGGTCGGACATTTTACAGCAAGATCCGCCCCCCCCCCCCCCCCCCCCCCGGGTAGCTTGTCAAATACGGCGCCTACACAGAGAATGGACGGGGCACGGTGCCCGGGCACGTTCTGGTTTGACGTGCGGGGGACGAATTTCTCCCCAAAATCCATTGAGGGCTGACTAGTACAGCGTGGGGCGAAAATCGTTCCCCCGACGGCGTGGCGGAGAATAGACGGAAGCAAAGCCCGTTAGGGTTGGCCTTACAGCCTTCACGCTCGGCCTAACGCCCTTCACGCTCGGCCTTACTGTACATACGCCCTTCACGTTCGGCCTTACGCCCACGCTGGGGCTTACTGTACGCCCTTCACGCTCGGCCTTACTGTACATACGCCGTTCACGTTCGGCCTTACGCCCACGCTCGGGCTTACTGTACGCCCTTCACGCTCGGCCTTACGCCCACGCTCGGCCTTACAGCCTTCACGCTCTTACTGTAGAGCCTTCACGCTCGGCCTTACGCCCACGCTCGGCCTTACAGCCTTCACGCTCGGCCTTACAGCTTCACGCTCTCAGCGCCATGGTTTGCCATTTAGGTAGGCACTACTACCCCAGCATTCATTTCCCACAAATACTCATCATCCAAAAAACGAATCATGGCTCGAGTCCTGCAACATAGGGCACTCAACTCTCCTGTTCCGCTTATGCAGATACCGATAGACGTACAGTACATGTGCAGTATTCGTGTTCAAACCGGAGATGAGATATGGTGGGTGATCACTGAGGAGGCTTTGCGACAAACCGGAGATGGAGCGGGAACAGAGGAGTGATGGTGGAGGAGAGGAGAGGTAGCTGGCAGGTCGTGCCGGGACTCCAGGACTCCCCACTTGCAGAACACTCCCACTCGCACATGCTCACTCGCACATGCTCACGCACATCCTCACGCTTTCATGGCTCTTGTTTTACAGACTGAGCGACGAAACAAATCTGAAGGGGAGGGGAAACAGACAAAGCGGGCGACAGCGGTACACGGATTCAGTCGTTTTAATACACTTCTGAAGCAAGATGGAGTCAGAATCATCCCACGCTTCAATCTCAACGTCGAATCCGCAGAGGAATATGCCACAACAATTGCGCACCCCGACACAAGCCGTATCCGGTGGGTAAACGCCCGGAAAAAACATCTAGATGACCAGCTCGGAGCGGGAGAGAAGGAGGCAATCGAAGGGATACCATTGTCGCCAACTCCTCCAACTCCGGGCAATGCGGCCAATGCCCTTGACGCGTTATTGAGTGCCGCGAAACGTCTGCTCACCTATGTAACGTCAGAGGAAACGTAGACGATATTGGGCCCTTCTGAGAGGGCTGAGAGCAGTGTATTGTAGTGAAGAAAAAAGTAAGAAGCTCTTCACAGCGGCCGCTCGACTGACAGCTTTATATATGGGCTGCCAGTGGGGCTTGCGTGGCTTCAGTGAGGCTGGGCGCCTTATGTAATGTATCGCTGAGAACTCGGGTGGCCAGCCCTGGTCTCGAATCAAGTAGAAGTAAAGGGATATAATATGGAATACAAGTGAAGATGAGATATCCCCGACACCTCCCTCACATCCTGAGGAGGGCGCCGAATAAATAAGAGGTGAACTACGAGGGATATGTGAAGAAAGGGAGAGCTCATGTTCATTTTAAAGTGTTGATGCACTTGTTCATTTTATAGTGTTGACGCACTGTGTTGATGCGTGTGTTTGAGGCAAAGGCGTCCCTAAGCCGACGTCGTGTGTTATGTGTGTATATAAGGTCGGTTCTTGCGTCGCCGCGCGTGATGTGATGTAGTTTACGTCGCTATTGTCAGCGGTGTGATTGATAGTGAGCGGTTCTTGCAACGTCGCGCGTGTGATGTGATATGAGATGCTCTATGCTGCTCGTCTCCGTATCCACAAAGATTGTGGATGAGCTTTTCGCCATCGTTTATAAACAGGCGTGTAGCGAAGTGCGGATTCGGGTTCCCAAGTATGGTCAGGATAACCGAGCCATTTGACTAGAAGATTTGGTACGGCGCGTCGCTCGTCGATGATATCTTCTACAACCCATTCAGGTTCTCCGCGTTCTTTGATTGATGGAGGAGGTTGTGGAACTGCACGTTGCGGATATTGCTCTTCGCGATGTGCTCGTAAAATATCGACGTGAAAGACAGGCCAGATGCCGCTGATCTTCGATGGTGATAGATCGAGTTCGTAGGTATCAGGATGTGCTGCCAGTGCGATGATTTTGAATGGTCCGATCCACATAGCTGAGTATCAAAGTCCTCTTCGAGCGTCTCCTTCTAGGTTGATTCCTTGTCGATTTAGATCGACGAGGTCGCCAATTTTGTATGCGATTGGTGTTCGACCTTTGTCATGTTGATGTGCGAATTGATCTTCCGATCTCTGAAGGTTTTCCCGTACGATACGGGCGATGTCTTCCTGCCCTTTCTTGAAGAGTTCGATTTTGTTTCGATCTACAGCTCGAAGTTTGAGTCCTTGTCCTTCGAGTGTTGGATTCCAACCCAGAAGGGTTGGAGAGCGTCCGAGATCTACTTCGAATGGCGATAAACCTTCATATTCCTCCCTCGGAGCGGCATTGTATGCAACTTAGATTAAAGGCAATAGTTTCTTCCAATTGCTTTTGTTGTAGTTGAGGTATTGCTTCCAAATCCTTTTCAGGGTTTGGATGGCTCGCTCAACTTTGCCGTCGGTTTGTTGATGACGACCAGTAGCGAATTTGTGTTTTACACCGAGGAGAATATCAAATGCAAGGAAGAAGTCAGAAAGTGCGCGAGGTTCGCGATCCGTAACGAAGACTTTTGGCGTACCGACATGTTTCCAAACATGATCTAGAACGACTTGGGCTAGTTCGCGTCCAGTAATTGTCTTCTTGATCGGTGTCAGGATCACACGTCCGGAAAGGTAATCGATGCAGACGAGACAAGAGTTTGTTTCATCTACTTTGAAAATGTCGAATCCGATCGTGTGACATCTTCCAAAACGTATAGGAAGAGGTCGAAGAAATCCATATCGACAATGACCAGGTTTGAAGTGTCGACAGGATTTGCAAGTTCCAACGTATTTGATAACGTCGGAGCGTACGGTAGGCCAGTAATAGTCCGTAAGAATTCTCGCGAGAGTCTTCTTAACGCCGAGATGTCCTCCGGTGGCAAGTTCGTCATGGAATTTCCGCAAAATCTTTGGGCAAATGTTCTCAGGAACGTATAGACGTCCTTTGTGTTGTACTAATCCATTTTCAAACGTATAACGGAGTTCTTTCAAAGTTTTCTCGTGTTGAGGTTTTCGAGAAATTTCATCGAGATAATCCGAATATGGATCTTCGCATAGCGCTTTTTTCCATTCTTCTTCTGAGCAGGTAGGTGAGTTTTGTGGATCGTCTGTCCTAGCATTGGAGGAAGGTTCATTGACAAGCATGTTGCTGATCTGCGTATGCATGTCGAGGCGTCGTTGACAATCTACACACCGAGGCGCATAGATTGGATTGCGGGAGAGCATGTGAGCGATATGATCCCATTGTCCAGGATGTCGAAATCATACTCTTGTAGCTTCTCCACCCAATTAGCTTGTCTTCTGCTCAAATGGGGTTGCGTTTGGATGAATTCGAGTCCCTTGTGATCGCTAAAACATCGGAAGTAACAACCATTAAGATATGGTTGATTGGCGACCAACATCTTGACAAGAGCTAAGAGCTCCTGTTCGTGCGTAGGATATCGAGTTTTTGCGTCCTTCATCTTTCTAGAAAAGAAGACCACAGGCCGGAGCCGAGGTAACTTCTTCCATTGTCCGACAAGAGTAGGCAGATTCGTAGGGATCGTTTCATTGCCAGAAGGTTGTCCAATCCAGCCAGCGATAGCGTAGCCTGATGAGTCGGTACAGACATAAATCGGCTTGGTTTCATCGATTGTTGCTAGGGTAGGCGCAATGATCAACGCTTCTTTCAACTTTTGAAATGCCTCTTGTTGCTCAGGACCCCATCGAAATTTGACTTTCGAAGATTGAATACTTGATAGGGGCAGAGCGATGTCCGAATAACCTTGTACGAAGTTGAGGAAGTAGTTCGTGAACCCGAGAAAGCTTTGAACTCCTTTTGTTGATTTTGGAGTAGCCCAATCCTTAATAGCTTGGATTTTCGAGGGCGCGATGCAAACACCATGTCTTCACAATATGTCCACACCATTCGAGTTCTTCTTTAGCCCATATGCACTTTGAAGGCTTGATGAAAAGGGCGTGTTCTTCAAGTTTCTTCAGGATACAATCGACATGTTCCCGATGATCGGCTAAGGTCTTGGAGAAAATGAAAATGTCGTCCAGGTAGGTAGCAAGGAAATCGTCGTAATCTTTATGGAAGATCTTATTCATAGGACGTTGAAATGCAGCAGGTGCGTTGGTAAGTCTGAACGGCATGACCAAATACTCGAAATGTCCGAAGCGAGTTCGTATTGCCGTTTTTTCTCGATCTTGTTTTCGTATAAGAGGACAATGGTATGCTTCTCGAATATCGATAAGCGTAAACCATTTACAACCTTGAATGCGATCCCTCATCTCACGGATATTGGGTAAAGGAGTGCAATCTTTCTTGGTGACAGCGTTGAGACCTCGGTAGTCCCAACAGATGCGTAATCCCCCATCTTTCTTTTTCGCAAAGACGACACTAGCTCCCCAGGGACTTGAGGAGTGTTGTATCCATCGTTTTTCGAGCATCGAACTGATTTGTTTCTTATGTTCAGCGAGTTCTTCTTTGTTCATGTGCCGAAGAGGTTGCCAAACGGGGTCAGCACCTTCAGTGAGTTCGATCTTGAACTTATCTTCTCGCGATCAGGGGGTAAACCTTTCGGTTCCTTGAAGAGCGTATTGACGTATTTATTTAGGATATCTTTAAGATGTCCTGGATTTCCTTTAAGCTCTTGAGGAGCGTCCAGTATTTCGTTAAGAGCGAGGCGACAGACCGTGTCTTTTTCAAACTTGTTCCGTCGCCAAGCCTTATCGAATCGCTTAGAAGTCATTTCTGTGACTTGAGGATTGCGAAGGGCATTGGCTTGAGCGAATCAAGAAACATAATGAGGTGCAGCTTGTAGAGGACGTGTATCCACAGGTTTAATGATCCGAACAGGTCGAACAGGTCTTTTATCGTAGACCGGATCTTGTTGTACATCGAAGTAAGGGTTGTTGTGTTTCGGGATATATTCGACATCTTCCCAGTTTCTTGAAGTTCTTTTGCATTTGATGGTGACAGACTGCGGTGCGTTTGGTATAGGGCCATGATTGGTCCAGCAAAGGATAGGTAAGGTACTCATCGAGAATTGTTCAGCGTAATTAAAGAAACGTCAAAAAGGCGTTCCAATAATAGCGTCGTAAGCCAGATTACTGACTAGCCAGGAGAGTTGTCCAACTAAGAAAAGCGACTGAGATTCAAGATCCCATAGATCTAACTTTTCCGAAACGACCGTGTTGAGAATCATGTAGGATTCTTTGTCGGCCAGCCATATCTGCTTTGGTTCAATACCTTTCTTGGAAAATTTGTGCTTTTCGACGAATGTCTTGTCAAGAAATAACCCAGTTGCGCTGCTATCGAAAAGAACACAAGCAAACTTGTTTCCGATGCGACAATGAGAGACCCAGAGTCCAGCAGACAGTGGTTCGAAGGCAGGTTTGTCGGTAGGATCGTATGTTGTAGGCCGAGCAGAGCTACCGAGGGGCTCTATCGACCTTGGAAAAAACTCAAAGATTGATTTGTAGTAGTATTCGTAGTATTCGCAGAGTTGACGGCGTCATCGAGAATTTCCGTAATGCGTGACCCAGCATCAACCTGCTTGGCTGAACCTTGTTGTTGATTAGGTTGGCGACTGCGCTGCGGAGTCTGAGCGCCACGACCGCGCTGTCGAAAACCACCGCGTCGGTTCTGGGTTTGCGAGCCTTGCTGTTGATTTTCAGGATTTGACCAGCATTCAACTCTCCAATGTCCCATTTTGTTACAAAGGGGACAAGGAGTTGTTGGACGCTGACGAGGAACGTGAGTAGTTTGCCATTGTCCACGTCGACGAAAGGGTTGTCGACATTGGTAGGGAACTTGACCTGCAGTGAGACGGCTCACTCCAGGGGGATAGTATGACGTACCGAGGGCATTGAGCCCAAAGGTCATATCATCTAAGTCTTGCTCGAATTCCGTAATTTGAGGATTGGTGTAAGGGGCGAATCGTCCGCCACAACCACCGCCACGACTACCTCGACCGCGGCTGGCTCCATGGCCTCCACAAGCACTCGATGCCGAGGCAATTGGACGAGGCGTATTGGCTTGGTTGCCATCAGTGAACCCGTGAGCCACATGAGCACGACGAGCTGCAGTGATAGCTTGATCGAGAGTGATAGCGGTGTTGATATTGGTAGTGCCCGAGACTTCGAAGTTCGTCACGGCTTCAGCAAGATAATGACCGATTACCGTATTCTTGAGAAGACCGGCCTTGAAGTATCGAATCTGATCGATAAGGGGAATGGTGCCTTGAGTGTTATCGAGACGATGAGCGGCTTCAAGCTCATTATTGGTGTCCTGAAACTCCTTGATATATTTTTCGAGAGAGTCACCAAGCTTAAGACCGGAGAGCTTGAGCTCAATAGTATTACGCAAGTTGCGAGGATAAAAGTGAGGGACAAGAGCCGTTTCGAAAGCTGTCCAACTTGCGGGAGCGCCAGAGGTGTAAGTCGTATTGTACCACTCAAGAGCAGTACCCTTGAGATAGGTAGTGAGCGTAGGGGCATACTCTGCCATAGTAAAGGGTATGGCGTTGGCAGCTCCAGTACCGTCTGATCCAGCTTGTACAGCCGGGACAGTAAGAGACTCGAGAAAGTTGTGGTGAGACGTAACGAACTCTTCGATCTTTTTGGCAGCTTTGGCGCCATCGTATTCGACGAGCTTGTTCTTGCGAGCGTCCATAAGAAGTCTGAAACGTTCGGCTTGTTGGACATCCTGCGTAACAGCACGCTCCCAAGTAGCGAAAGCAGCTGCGACAGCCGCAACGATAGCTTGAGTTTGTTGGTCCATTCTTGCTTGTGAACGAGTGTAAGTGGGACGTCCGGTAGAGGGGCAACGTTGACAAGGAATGTCTTGGTGATGCTAGCGGTAGGTGGTGCTACCATGTAACGTCAGAGGAAATGTAGACGATATTGGGCTTTTCTGAGAGGGCTGAGAGCAGTGTATTGTAGTGAAGAAAAAAGTAAGAAGCTCTTTGCAGCGGCCGCTCGGCTGACAGCTTTATATATGCGCTGCCAGTGGGGCTTGCGTGGCTTTAGTGAGGCTTGGCGCCTTATGTAATGTATCACCGAGAGCTCGGGTGGCCAGCCCGGGTCTCGGATGAAGTAGAAGTAAAGAGATATAATATGAAATACAAGTGGAGATGAGATATCCCCGACACTGAGAGCAGTGTATTGTAGTGAAGAAAAAAGTAAGAAGCTCTTCGCAGCGCCCGCTTGACTGACAGCCTTATATATGGGCTCTCAGTGGGGCTTGCGTGGCTTCAGTGAGGCTGGGCGCCTTATGTAATGTATCACCGAGAACCCGGGTGGCCAGCCCGGGTCTTGGATCAAGTAGAAGTAAAGAGATATAATATGAAATACAAGTGAAGATGAGTTACCTGACAACCTACGCCGACCCCAGTAACGAATTCGGGTTGTCTACCTTTGCTCACACTACGGCGCGCGCAACAGCAACAGGGACGTCTCCGATGCTGTCTGCGATGCTTAGTGACGGGTCGGGTAATGCTGATAATGTTTATCAGCGGATCGAGACCCATTTTGGCACACTTGCACGTAAGTTACAAATGGTTCAGTTGCCTTTGTCCTCATGTAGCCGGCCACTAATGTGTGGTATTATAGAAACATGCCCCAAACGCCGCATGTACTTTACCTCCAGGGAGGATGTCGTCGCGTTTGTCAAAGAACGCTACAATCACGCATTCATGAAGGAGTGTCACCAAACACGTTTTTGCGAGATATCGGCCTTCCATGAGGGATCCGTACTTTGCGGCGCTGGCCAAAGCAAAAATGGATTAAGGTCAGCGAGACATGTGGGGAATGTATGCCCCTTACCTGGAATTCAAGTGGCGCAAAAAGGGGCAGAAGCTGTCTCTAGGTAAGGTGACCGGACCGTGTTCCCGCATGCATTGACACAGCGCACTCATCTATGTATTATAGACAACATTTTTGCTCCGGTTCTCCCAAATGACCCTCTCTCTATGCGGCCCGGGGCGCGGATCCACCAGTTTGTTGACAAGGCTGCATGGGCACAGAACCGGGACGGAGACCACCAGCCCACACCAACACCTGGCCCAACCCACACTACCACACCCAGCGCCATCTCAAACCCCAACATTGGCTTTGCTTTCGGCGGAGTTGACGACGGCGGCGGTGGAGTTGAAACCATGGTGGACAGCGGCGGTGGAGTTGAAATCATGGCGGACAGCGGCGGTAGCAGTGGAGTTGAAATCATGGCGGACAGCGGCGGTGGCGGTGGAGTTGAAATCATGGCAGACAGCGGCGGTGGAGTTGAAATCATGGCAGACAGCGGCAGTGGAGTTGAAACCATGGCAGACAGCGGCGGCGGTGGTGGCAGCGGCGGCGGTGGAGTTGAGGGAGTTGACAAGGACCAGGCGCGACAGATGATGAAGACTACCTATGATGAAAAGCGGCTGCTAGATTTCGTTGCGCAAATGGCAGAGACCATCAACACACTCCGCACCCAGACAGATGACTTGGCAGCTCAGCTCTCTTCGGCAGCTCAGCTCTCTTTGGCAGAGCCCAACATCGAACCAGTCGAACCCGTCGAACCCGTCGCAGCCGCCACTACTGAATCTCCTACGCACGGGCGCGTCAACAATGAAGAGCTAAACCCCGACCCCTCTGCAATGAATATAGACGTTGACGGTTGGTGGAACCGGCCGCCGGCAATGTGGAAAGGCGAGCCGTGGCCAAAGGTGGATGAAAAGCAAAAATATGCCGGTGGGCCAGTGGGCTCTCGGTTGTGGCAGAAAGGAAGGAGAAGGAGACCTGAGGATACCGGCAGGGTCGTCGATCATCGAACCCGCTATCATTCGGCGGATTGTCAAAACCGATTGCTGGCTGAACGATCAAGCTGTCAACAGGTCCGTTCCCGCTTTCCCGTGCGAGTGTGTGTCATTGTTGTCACTCACTGATACTTGTCTCTGGATATATAGGTGGTGCGCGTTGTTACAAGCCAGGTCATCACGGCGCCCAACCATTTATCCGCCACTGCTAGCCGTTGGATCCACTTGGCTCCAAAGTGTCAAAATGGCACGGACATCCAATGTCCCTATTCGGCTTGTTCCGGTAAGAAAAGTTACTTAAACGTACCGTACTTAACTAAACTAACTTTCCTTTTTTGTTTTATGTTAAGCGGTCGATCAACGTTGCAGAGTACAACATACTGCTATTCCCATCAAACCCAGATAATCTGCACTGGGTCCTGTTTGCAATACTTGTCGCGGTGCCGGCGCCCAAGTCCGCAAAACCCCTGGCCCCCCTGGTTCGCCATTAACCAGACACGAAAACGTATTCCTCGTTTTATTTGACTCAAAGCCTCGCCCGAATGACGACGACTACGTTGATAAGATGGCCAATATCGGCTCCCTCTTGTGGGATTGGTACATTACGGCCACTGAAGCCCCGCTCAATCACACACCGACACCGACGGTTGACGCCCTCTTCACGCCTCGACAGACCGATGACCAGAACTGCGGTACATTTGTGTGCATGATGGCTAATGCCATTGCCCGTGGTACGGTGGGTGAGGCCTCGGAATCATGGGCCGATACGCAGACCGCCGTCAATGCCCGCCATAATATCGCTCTGAGCATCGTTTTGGCGACGTTTCTTAATGATGGGGATGCTCATCAGTATATGAATGTGACGAAGTGCTAGATCTCTGGTGACTGTAGCCGTAGTCCCTTCAACAGCATCATTGTACAGCAGTAGTCAAAATGCCGTACAAACATCCGGCACAAAATGGAGGGGCTTGCCATTGACAGTGGAATGACAGGAGGGGGTGAGGAGTTGCCGCTCTGATTCTCTGCATGATTGTTTTCGTCATTATACCAATTTTTGAAAGCGCATTATTCATGCCCGCAGAGCAAAATTCAAGCGGCGATGAACCGTCCATTAACCACCTCCGAAATTACGAACACTGTGTTTTATTACAACCTCAACAATTACGACCCTGCTTGGGAATTTTGGCTGACGGTAGGATACTGGTCTTTCCAAATAGTTGAGGTTGAATCCGGACTCGGGGACGTTTTAAACAGTCTCCCACAACCGTTTCCCCCTTCTCAGGACTTATCTGCGCAACGTTATAATATTAAAATGGTAAGGATCATCCGAGTCCCTCCAAATCGACAGGATGCTGACGATATAAACAGTCAAACACAATACGAGGCGCACCGAAATATGTGCCGTCTACAGCCCCAATCCGAGGGAGCAGCATTATCGCTAGTGTTACGAGGACATCAGCGGCAGCAGGATCAGGTGTGAATGGGCCCTTGCGCTTCAGGACAGAACAAGGACGATCATGTCATGGCTTAGTGTCGGTCATCTCTTTTCCAACATGTAGCTCAAATATCGCTGGTACAACCAGGTGCTGCCTCTGGACTCACCATCAGGCTTACATCACTGCCGAGCTGTGGGAGCGTAGCACCGTATTGACGTTGCAAGCATCTGGGGGCACTGCACTGTCTACTGTGTCCAGCACCTTCTCAGCCGACAAAGAGGTCAATATGATATCTCCCGCGGCTCCCAGCGATGCACCAGTCTCGGACATATGTAGATTTCAGTACACTGTGTCGGACGGCTCCACGACGTCCTCGGTAATGACCGTAAACGCTTACGTCAAGACGAATCGGAAACCCATTGTAGGCGATGGTGGCGGAGTCTTGTATTGCGACGGTAAGTATAAAAGCTCCGTCATAAATCAGTCATAAATCTGTCATAAATCAGTTAACATTGTAATCTACATGGCAGGGGATGACTACGCATACGCCAAGGTAACTTTTGCAAAGCAGTTTTGCTCAAATTGGAGGATATCTGACTGAAAGCTGCTTTCCAGGATTTTTCTTTCGATACTGCGGATTACGGAGAATACGTAAGAGAGAATCAACGCAATAATTCCCCTGAGAAGTTGACATTAATCATCGCTTTATTACATGAGACGATTGAATTTTGGTCATACCAATTCTATTCCGACAGCCACCCTGTTCTCTTTCGGGTTGGTTTCCAGGCGCAATGGACTTGGAATAAACGCTAACGGGGGTTTCCTTTGAACCCCACAGAAACAACAAGATTGGAGTAAATTACACAGGCAATTGGTGTCTTCGAAAAGAAAGTCGCTGGTCAAAATCAGACTTTTGCATTGGCCGGTTTAAATTTGATCAGTACTCGCCGAATCAGAAAGCGGAAGCTTACAACTCGTAAGTAGCTGAAGCAAACAATTCGACGGGTGTTGCAGAAAGTTTGACCTTGTCTTCCTGTCTGACAGATGGGATCCCACTACCGGAAACGGACTTCTGAGTCTTGATATTACGCCGGTCTTTGAGCAATGGTGCGTTCACTTCCCAACGTATACCCGGATCAAGAGGCTCGGAAAATATACCCACGTAGCTTCCGAACTCTTTTTTCAGGAAACACATGGCAATCGTTTCAACTAACACAACATTGCGGATGTATCTGAAGTGAGTATCATATAGGCAACGCTCAATCCACGTGATTCAGACTCTGAGGTTGGCATTTTTGTAGCGGCGAACTTCTTGGACAGATCGCGAATGTGCCGTTTTTCGGGAAGCGGGACGGGTTATACTTGTGTCATTGGTACGTGAGAGGCATAAAGAATATTTCAAACAATGCCTCCCAACATGTTTTAACAAAACATGCAATAGGCCATTCTGGGGAAATTACCACTACTATAAAGTGAGTGCCGGAAACGGTGTCCTGCGGAAGGTCCAGCTATCTTAACGCGTGCTTCTCCGAAGGGGTTCCTTGACGAGTTTAGAGTCTCCAATTACGCGCGAAGCCGGAATGAAATCCAAGCCGACATGCACACCACTCTGACGGGAACCAAACAGGGACTCAAAGGCTACTGGTATGGAAACAGTCGAATAGTTCTGTGGGTGCTCGTGATAATCAAAATGGTTTTGGTTTCAGGAACCTTGATCAGTATGCCGATGCCATAGCGTTCCAACAGCCTTATTCGCAAAACCGGTATCTCAAGGATTCAAGTCCTTTCAAAAACGACCTTGTCCCAGGTGGATGTGTTCCCAATAAGCTTCCTTATTGCCCACTGGGTGCCGGGCAATGCACAGCGACAGAAGTGCCTCAGGCAGATTGCTGGGACAAGGATGGGAGCACACAGAAAGCCGCGGCACTACCGGCGCTGTACCTGCCCAATGCTCCCGTCGGAGGGTATTTGGCCCCACTTCTGGTAGAGCCAGGCATCAACACTACCGTGTCCCTAACGGCTTTCGATCCTGATGGTGACGTCCTGACGATCAAAATTGTCACTGTTCCGGAACGAGGCGCATTCTACACGAGTAGCGGCAAGGCTGTAGCTGCTGGGGATGAATTTCTTGCGGGCACTGAGCTTACCTTTTACAATCCCAACGAGTATGAAGGCGGGAAGCCGGCATCACAAATTACTTATCTCGTTTCCGACGGATTGGACACGGCATCCAAGCAAGCTACCGTGCCTATACACGTCAAATGTCCTCCTGGAACTTTCTTGAACCTTGAAACAAACCATTGCGAAGACTGTCCACACGGCCAGTATATGCTAGGCAGCGGATTCCAGAATCAGTGTGTGCGCTACTCGAACTTTGTCTGGAAGTCTGGCCTCGGCGGAGTGGTCGCCGCTATCAAAACGGTGGCATTGGCATACGTGTGTGTCTTGGCCATAGCGGTCATCATATACAGAAAGAGCAATATAATTCGGGCCGCCAGCCCTGGGTTCTCTTTTCAAATTATCTTCGGAAGCATTCTTGGACTGTTGGACGTATACACCTACATCGACATTCCGAATGCCACTACCTGCATTCTGCAGCCTTTGTTCGTTGCTGTTGGGTTCACAATCGCGATCGGGTGAGAAAACTCCTCAACAAACCATTGCCTTGACGCAGCCTGTCGACTAATAGCTTAATGCTTTGTATGCTGTAGGAGCCTCGTGATTAAGACGCTACGTGTTCACATCTTATTGTAAGTCTACATTTTCATGATTCCGACACCTGTGTCCCATTGCATTGTTAACCAAGCTTATACTTCCGGTATAGCAACTTTCCTTTCACCGCCAAGCGGTTTCGCTGGGCCCTGCGAGACAGGTTCCTCTTCGCAGTCTCTGGAGCAGCAGTCGCAGTTGATTGGGTACGAATGGCTTGTCAAAGGTTCGCCTGGAGGAAGATCTGATCAATTGCTATAGATCATTTTGATAGCCTGGTTCGCACAGGACAAACCTCGGCCGCAACTGCTAACGGATGTTGGCGGTTCATTGTATTGTATGTCCGTGCTGTCCGTATATACTTCTCGGGGAAGCTTTGCCAACTCGCATCTTCCTTTTTAGGGGGTTGCACTTCGAATGATTCTTCTACTGCTCAAGCTTTCTCGACAACTCTGATTGTGTACAACAGTCTTTGGTTGCTTCTCGGCATTTATTCCGCGGTTCAAGTGCGCAATGTGAAATCGGCCTTCAACGAATCTCAGCATATCATTAGCTGCATCTACACCCTTATGCTGGTTTCAGTCATCCTTCTACCGATGAACTACGCAGTCGAGCTGTTTGGATTTCAAGTCCGCAGCCTCTTCGTTGCATTCCTGCTCATTTTGGGCTCCGTCTTCGTATCCACCCAGCTTTTCATCCCGAAGCTCATCGCTATCAGGGCTTTGGAAACGCGCGACAATAAAGAAGATGCCGATTCAGGGACACAATCCAGGAATAGGAGCCCATCCCATAAACCTTCAGCCAACGATTTGGAGGACAGCAACCAAACAAACTCCTTTGGCGTTGAAAGCATTTCGCACGAGCAGCAAATGGAGAAATGCATGTGTTTATCGGTAAGACTTCATGCAGCTTTGCTTTCGTGGACAAGTGGGCGTTGATAGGTTATTTCCGTGCAGGTCACGCTGGTTCAATCTCAAATTGGCACCGGGATTCTTGGCGCATTTTCAGCACATTCGTTGTTTTATCTTGCTAACAAAGGGGCTATCATTTTACGGAAGCTATGACATCTATGGGATTCTGCACATCATCGCGAACGCGCTCCGTACTAACCCTCTCCTCCCCTCTTTAGTATCGACAAAGCACGTCAAATTACTATGTGTATCAGCGAAACAGTGTGAAAACAGTCAACGATACCACCATCTCTCTTGCCACGCAAGATGGTGAGCATATCAAACTCAGATTTGGAGACAAAGAGCACAAAGATGCTTGGATGACCGCCTTGAAGGCCGGTGCAAAGGCGATCGGCCCTATATCTACCGTAGCGGCGACAGCCAGTCTCCAGCCGTAGTTGGTGGAAAGACTGGACGGTTTCTCATTCAATGTCTCTGCCCCGTCACATTTTCTTGGTATAAGACTTCATAAATTCAGTTGATCCCACACCATCAGGTCCGCATACACTGGCTAAAAACCAGGATCGACGATGCTAGGGTAGATTGTGGTAGAGATAACGGATAAAACCGATGGGGCCGGCGGGGAGGACTTAAAGGCATCGGAAGCAGAATTCAAGGTCTCCTGGTTTTCTGCGACTAGATGCGCTGGGTGAATCCCCTTTCCGTTCTTACGACAGAAATCACCCTGGAGACCAGATTTTGACGTACCTGTGTCGAGAGCGATGAATTAGGTCAATGTTGATGCAAAATGAGAGTGCAATGTTGTGAACAGAGTGTGCGCTTAGCCTGTTTTGTTCTAAGATCTGTGCAGTCGAGTGACAAAGAGAGAGTATATATATGATACATTTGATGCTGCGGTTCGGTTGAGGCGCGCTTCGGTTCAGCGGAAATGGATTTATATGGATGAGGAGAGGTTGTGCTTACTAAGCTTCTTTTCTTTCACTTGAGCGAAAATATAAAGATACAAGCTGGTAGCACAAAGCTCATGAAGTCAATACCAAGGTAAGACCAGCTGGCTCTGCCAAAAATACTTTTCGAGGTCCATGCAAAGCAAACATTTCTCCTGAGAAGCAAACATAATGCCAGCGTGCGCAACAAAATGCAACCTTTTTCAGCCAGTTCGCACGAAACGCAAACATTTTGCCCGAGGATGTTTGAAACGCAAACATTTCTTCCAAGGATCAAACATCTATTGAACCTTTCTTCCGAAGAGCAAACATTTCGCGTGTGGCGTGCATGAAATTCAAACATTTCCCCAAGGAAAAGATGTCAAAAATTGTCAGCGTGCCCGCTGCGCCACATAGCGTTCCCGTCACGTGCGCTTTTACGTGTTTTATCAAACATTTCCGCAAGGAAAAGATGTCAAAAACTGTCAGGGTGTCCCCTGCGCCACATAGCGTTCCCGTCACGTGCGCTTTTACGTTTTTTTCTTTCAACGGCGGTGGGAACTGACCATTCAGGATTTCGGCTATAGGAGCGACAGAGGAGCAGATACAAATACAGCTATACCACATTGGGACGGGGGGGATTGACAGAGGGAATACATGGTGGAATAAAGAGGGTGGAATATCGAGGGGAATATAGGCAGGGAATATGGCCGGTTAATTATGGGCGGGCTCCTAAACTGATAATTCACAGCAAGCTTGAGAAGGAGGGAGAAACGCTACAAAAGCCCATACGCCAAGGGTCCTTGACGATGGATTTCGGCCAAACCGTCCCAGAGGGGGCCGCCAAACGGGTTTGGGGACCGGGGGCTACCGTGCTCGTCAAGCAAGTCCGTGGGAAAGTAGAAGGTCAGCCGTTTGGAGCATGAGCTGTATTCGGGAAGCTTTTGGCCCTCATCCAAGCAAAAGAGGACGTAGATTCGCGTCGGGAATACGTGAGAACCCGTGATGGCATGGACGAAATTGTCCAGCGTCTGGTCCTTTGGAACTTCTTTCAATGCACATCGGGAGAGCTGCGCGGCGGTGTTGACGAGATCCCGGCTCATTGCAGATTTGCACGTGAATTCCAGATGGCGGGAAATCTCATCATACATGAGCAGTACAGGCGCGAATAACGACATGACGACTCCGCATGGGACCGAATGGAGGATTCCGACAAATTCCACGCCCATCCCCTTTACCATGTCGGCCATCGGGCCATCCCTACTTGCGTACAGCACGTGGTATTCGATCGAACGCGAATGGCGGTCGGCGTTTTCCCAGAACGTCCAGAGATCATTCCAGCTGCGGCGAAGCGGCTGCGGACGGTGTGCATCATTCACGTAAGTTGGAACATGAATAGGCACACCCAGTCGCTCAACGCATGCCCTGAGTCTACCGACGGAAGAACGGACTCGGTAAACCGTTCACTGAGGGCGGTCAAGAACACTGCAACGTCGAGTACATACCTGGCCTCCCATGTTTCACGCTTTGTTTTGCGGTCGATCCCCTTGTCACGCATACCCAACAGTACCTCGCCGAGTTCCTTGTCGAAGAGCTTCACCGTTTCCGCGGTGATCTGCCAATAATGGGGGAGGTGGATACCCGAGCAATTGTGGCTGTGGTGGAGGTAGTTTACAAAAGCAGGATGGAGCGTTGTCGGAACGATTCGAGCCCAGCGATAGGCACATACAATGACCCGCCCAAGCATCTCGTACATGCCGTCCAAGCGATACGCCAAGTTGTGAGGCGATGCCACCGGTAGCAGCATATCTTCGCCTTCAAACCACGGCGTATCCTCCTTGCCGAAGTAGTGATCGATCAGGGCATGAAACTTGGGGTTAGGGTTAGGATTAGGGTTAGGGTTAGGATTAGGGTTAGGGTTACAAGACCCCCTGGGTTGGGTTTTATTATTGGGTTGCCTGGAACCCTAGGGACTTAGAAATTTTCGAGTTTCTTGGTTTTGGGCAGTGTTCTACAGTTCAGATTCCAGGTTCCAAGGGGTAGGGTGCCGGGGGTGTGAGCTTTCTAGACGCCGACGAACTCTATGGTAGTATACGTGGTGATGATGGAAAATTTATCTGTCATCATATATGTAAACGGAGCGGATAGTCACAACCAGCAATCATGCGCGCGCTTGTCATCTCTTTGATCATCTTCGTGATCATTTTACTCATTGGTATCTTTGGTTGGACACAGGGTTGGTTCAAGGGCATCTTCAAGTCCGCTGCCAAGGCAGGATCAGGATCAGGATCAGTATCTGGCACAGGATCAGGTACCAACACGCCAACACAGTGTCTCAAAACAGATACATTCCCCGTCACCGCCGTCGGCAAAACGGGCCAAGGAAGCTGCCCAGCCCCCCAGACTGGCACCGTCACAGCCATGTGTCAAGCGGATGGAACCTTCGGCCCAACCGATACATCTGGATGCGTCACCCCGAACACCATCTCGGCTGGTGGCTATTGTGTTAACAATGGTGTCAACGTGTGGGACGAATGGCAATCAACGACGGGCAGGGCAAAATGCAACACTACAAACAACATGTGGACCGTGGAGT
This sequence comes from Fimicolochytrium jonesii, assembly GCF_025526975.1. Lineage (NCBI taxonomy): Eukaryota > Fungi > Chytridiomycota > Chytridiomycetes > Spizellomycetales > Powellomycetaceae > Fimicolochytrium > Fimicolochytrium jonesii. The sequence continues at coordinate 126,913 of NW_026515687.1, forward strand.
GCCCTGCTGGTACGGTGAAGACGAGCCTGTTCACCATGAGCAACACAGGTAGGGGCGGGGAAGGTGCGGTGTGTAGCCCAAAGGTTCAGGATGCCACAGCATGTCTGGGCGGGAAGCCAGGGATTTGGGACGAGCAAGCTCTGCCTCCGTCTGGAAAAGCCGCCTGCGACAAGACGGCCAACGTATACGTCGGCGGCTGTCCTGCAGGAACGGAGAAGCATACCCTATTCAAGATGACGTATGGCGGTTACGGCGGGGAGGCTGCTCTTTGCGACGCTGGTACCGCCGCAGGTGGGGTGTGTTTGTATGGGGTACCTAACAGATGGGACGGTATCACAGAAACGTATGGAAACGCGAGCTGCGATAAAACTACAAATATCTATAGCGTAACCTGCCCTCCCGGGACTACCAAGATTCCAATCTACAACATGACGAATTCGAACCGTGGCGGTGAAGGGGCTATATGTGTCTGAAGTCCATGAATAATAGTCATGTGACCTGCCGCGTTTCAGTATGAAATTTTTTTTGGGAATCCAAAAAAAGATTTGCACCAAACGCGTATCCTCTCTTTACCAAAAAGGCGCGAGGACACAAAGCGCGCCCCTTATACGCTCGCGAACACTACGAGTAATGGCCGACCTAGAATCGCAGTACATACGAGACCGATACCTCGACAATGATCCAATGGACCTGATAACTGAAGACGAATGCCGAGAGATCTGCTCATATATCCATCACACGCATGATGCGGACGTCGTGAGAGCCCTTCTCCGTCGTCACCCGGATCTATGTCGGTGGCCAGAGTTCCCCTACTGCTCTCCGGTCCACTGCTGCATCCTGAACCTTCTCGTTCAAGCTGGGCTCGATCACCAGCATGCCATGACGTCCCTTAACAGAGCCGTCGTTTGGGAAGATTGGAGGGCTCTTGCTAGCCTCGCCAAGGTGAAACGCTTACCAACGACAACACTATTCGGAATCTTCCTCTGGGAAAGGGCGCTGCGGCATATTTCTCAGGACACCTTGAACTTCATGGTTACGCTTGACGATCCGTCCCCTTTCCTGCCGTCGTGTAGCTATGTGATACAGCAGAAGGCGATCACTTACGAAAACGCTGTCTTCGTTAAACCGTGGTCTGCAGAGGAAGCTGCGCTTGATATAGGAGACGTACCACTTAGTGTAGAGGATGGATGCCGCGATGTGGATGAGTCTGATACACCTTCTATGATCAGGAGCCTTATCCGCCTTTGTCCTGACATCCTTCATGATCTCAAGCTGACCCCGCGATATCGTAGACCGTCGGTCATAGAGACACTCTCTGCTCTAGGTTGTTCCGGGCTGACGTATGAGGGCCACATCTGTGTAGACTTGTAGCGTTTGCCTCTAGGGGGAAGGCAAAGCAGATGTAGATGGTATATAATGCAGGCCCTTTGTGCTTCTTACGCCTTACACAATCCGATACCTAAACATGAAAGACGAGGATCCCCCAGCGTACAGTCTGGACCAGCTCAATACTCGTCCTGATGCTACCTCAACCCGATTGAGCTCAGATGAGCCGGAGACGGGCAACGCGAGAACTGATCTGAGCAGAGCGGCCGCAGCTGGGCGTAAACGTACCGCGTTGTTGTGCCTGCTGTTCGTTGCTATCGCGTGCTTTTCGGCGATTGCCCTTGTCATATCTTCTCGAGCGTTGAACGGAAGGGTAGACGACTATATTGCCGCCCAGCGATCCGCTTTGGAGCGGAGACTTGACACTGAGTATGACCATTGTGGTTGCCTCCTGCTTTCTTTAGGAGACTATGACACACCGGTCAACGTAAGCGTATCATGCAGTACGGCCGTACGAAGCACCGTAACAAGATATCGCGGCCAACCTATTCCCCGCACGGACATAGAACAATCATGCTATTGGCCAAAGAGAGTGGATGAGCTAGTCTACTTCGGTTCTCGCGCGTCATTCCTAGAGTACGAGGAAGATTGGAGATGGAGCCGTGCACATTCGCCGGACACCGGCTGGGGACTGATCAAGGAACCAGGGCTCAAGACGCTCTTTGCTATTGGGGTTATAGCAGCTGTGCTCAATCTCTTCACATTCTGTTGTGTTCTATGTAGCTTAGCTCATCAAACAACTGGTTAAACGGTTACACACACGATGGTGGCGCTGCGAGGCTCAAGCCTGTGGATTAGCCCCGGGCGTTCATTTGTGCGCTCACAGCTGTACTCGCATGTGGGGCTAGCAGCCGCGGACCTCAACATTCGCGTTGCGATACGCAAATGTGCCAAGACATAGAAACCTCTACTGTCGCAACCGTTGTTGCTTCCTTCCTCAAGCAACCGTTGTCTTGGCACGTTTAGATAAGAAGAAGGCCCGAGACGTTCCCCGCCCCAAAGTGAAAGGAAACCCGCAACGCAACACCAACCTTTCATCAACCTACCGCAGCATCATGCCTGAGAAGAAAACCCTGTGGCACATCGCCCCCGACCACGCTAAGAGTTCAATCTCGACTGGTGGTCTTCGCTCCGGAAAGAAGTAAGACGTGTAACTGTATGTATCAAACTGTCTTGCACGCTAATCATCGCCGATGTGCTGCAGGGGAATGTACGGTCCAGCCGTCTATGCCACCGACAGCGTCCAATCTTCTAGCCGCAAAGCTCTCTGTGGAAACAAGCGTGTCGCTGTCAAGATTGAGGCCGATATGGGCAAGATGGCTGTGAGCACACGTGCGGACCCTAAAGGCTATCATCGCAACGCCGGATACGATAGCCTCCACGCTCCCTCCGGAACGGACGTACGCAATTCCGAGTACGCCATCTACAACACAAAGAAGATTACCTCCTGGTCTGTGCACGAGCCGAAGAAAAATGGCGGCGGCTACAAGAAGACCGAGTGGGGCGGTACCAAGTTGGTTCAAGGGCCGGACGGGCGTACATCTCAGTATAGTCACTGGCAAGCCAAGTAGTGTAGAATACCTACGGAAGCATGGATACTTGTGCTCTACCATACTTGTGCTCTACATGTACTTTACGAGCCGAGCGTCATGGCAGCTTCAGATATAGTAAACATTGTTTTGATCCTACTCCCGAGATCTACAGCATCCACCAGCTTTGACTCTTCTGCGTTGTGGGGTGAGATATTGTTTTCTCAACGCTCAAGAAAGGCATCAGGCGGCCCTTCAAAGCCCTTGATAGTTACATGTCACGTGAGGCAACGATTGTCTTCAAGCCGCTTGGTGAGCACGATACTGCTCTGTTACGGGAGCTCGATGCCAAATCTGAGGTTGCCCTCTACATTGATAAGCTACGAGCGCAGATAGGGAAATCCGCAAGACAGGACAAAGCCGCCTATCGTGTGACACTCTATTGAGAGCTGCCGTGCCATGACGGACAGACCGTGTTACGTAATCGGAGACTCATAGCAGAGAAGTTGGAGCGAATCACGGCTTCCCTAGCGGAGCAACCAATCAGCCTTGATAATCTGAAGTTGTATGGAATAGTGGGAAAACAGTTCCTACTGTACTTATCCGACGTTGATCGGCGCAGTGCCCCTTTCTCGTCATTGCTCAGTATCAGGAGGACATCAACGCGGAACAAGCACAGTTCCTTAAAAGGGTCATACAGCGGCTGGCTTTCGAGAAAAGTGTGTAAAGGGGGTAACCTCCTCTCTCAGTTGCCTCCGTGGCGGTTCCGCAACATTATGTTTCAACAGGACGTACTGCGACACGTCTTTACACTGACAGACACCGATACGCTACACATCGTGCGCTTATCATGTCGTCTTGTCAAAGATCTGATAGCCAGTGTGATCAGAGCACGTTTGATCAGGCTCGCTTTGCGGCGATGGAAAAGGAAGCTAATGCAATGCGAAGGTACAGTGTTCAGCCCGGCTGATGTTGGAATCGTAGGATGGCCGTTTGAGAAGGACATGTACAAATCCTACTCCTTTGACGTCGATAAGTTGACCAAACCAACGGGAGCGCACGTGCCACGTTTCTGGAACGGTGGCCTCATTTTGAAGGAGTACTATATGACATACGCGCCTCCTTTCAAGGTGGACATGACGGATGGCGAGTTCATCGTTGGGGTGACTGAAAAGGGTCTACGATAGTATCAACGCCGGGGGACAGCTCTTCGTCACTTGCTCTCTCCTCAGAGATGCTTATATAGATCCTTTGGGTTTACTGCTCCTCGTCAAACTGCCGTGGATACTTTTGAAGGCCTTGTATAGAGGCTGCTTGTATGTACATTCACTTTCATAACTTTGAATAAGCAAAGCCAGTTCATGTGACATGCGTAAGCAAAGTAAGTTACTCCACTGCCATACGCTTCTTTGCGAGCTCAACGTATTTGGCGTTGATCTCAAACGCAAGAAATCTGCAGCCGGGAAGCCTAGAACAAGCCACCATCTCTGTCCCTGCCCCTGCAAAGGGAATGAGGACATTCGTTTCTATGCCTTCCTCAGTATGCATAGCGCTCTTTACAAGACGCTCGGTCAGTTGCAATGGCTTCTGAGAAGGGTGGGCAACGCCTTCCGATTTGCCGCAAGCCCCGCTCAAAGCTGAGACTTTGATGACGTCACGTGGTAACGCACCGTCCTCATGGATATTGTAGGCGGTTGCGACATTCCGCGAGTTTATACGCCCAGTAGAATCAGCAGCTCGGACCCTGCCAGGGCTGTACTTTTTGTACTCCTCAGTATAGGCTTCTCGCACTAGATCACGGTTAAACCTTGACCCTGGAAAGCGACACAAAAGGATGCTTTCATGCGATCGCTGAAAGCTCTTTGCCTTTGGATTTGTCTTGTTCGTATCGTGCCAAACAAGCCAGTCCACTTTCCACGTGATGGCTTTGTTACCATGTATCCGGGCGTAGATCAGAGCCAACGTGGTGGACAGACCATAGATGTAACATGTACCTGTCCTCTTGAGAACACGGTGGCATTGGAGGATCCAATCCTTGCACCAAGCGAGATACTCATCCTCTCGCCTCTTATCACTATCGTCCCAAAGTCCTTCCCAAAGTTGTACGGCGGGTCACATATGATGAGATCAGCTGACTCGGCCTGAACCGAATGGAATGCCTTTACGCAATCAGTGTGATGGACTGTATTGTCATAGGCGTACTTGACTACTACAGGTAGAGATGCAGGTACAGGAGTCTCTGCCATGTCTGATATCAGGTTCCTACTTTACCCTAATCCGCGCTGGGTTGTATACGTCAATAGGAGGATCCCTACTTTTTATATCAGTCTCAACGCGGACGCATATCTGCTGCTGAGTTCGTGTATCGTCTTCCCTCCTCGCCTCCGTGACAATGACTGATTGCCTTGCGAACCATCTGAGAACTCTCCATAGTTTCAACCCCACATAGGATGTGATCCCAACTACAAGAGGCCCGTTGATGAGGACGAATGTGATGGCAAATCCCTTGATCAAGCCGCTGCTCCACACGCATTCAAAGTGTTCATCCAAGGCCACCCCAAAGGAGGCCAGCTGAAAGACGAATGTAAAGGATGCCACCACGAGGAGGCCGAGTATGACAAACGCAGCAGCAAATTGAAGGGCAGGCCACTTTTCATACGGCGCAGAATTGACCAACGCAATAGAGGCGAGTGCAGAAACAAATATGGTAAGGTCAGCGACTCCAGAGGCGAACGGGGCGCATTCTTGCGCAGTCTTGGCGCGGATATGTTGAGCAATCGACTTGCGGGCATGAAGTAAAGCGTAACCGGTAAGGCCAATAGAGAGGGCGAGACGTAGTGTAGCAACGATGAAAGGCCAGTTAGGTCTAATGACTTGGGCTTTGAGAGGTTTGTATGGGGTAGCCATTTTGTGTGGGATGTTGGCAAGTAGGTAACTGCTTCTGGCTCTGCGATCGAGACGTATGTATGCTAGCACCATATCGGCTCCGTATCACGTGATTGCGCTCAATTGCGCTGGCGAGTTTATCGATAAACTTACGCAAGGAAGAGTGGCTGCCTGGTAGTTATCCTGGCACGACACACTGAACAAAGAGTTATTGAGTCGGCACATCGGCGACAATGGGCGTGGCCGCAGTTTAGCGCCACATTTACTCGATCCGTCAAACATACTGGGCACATGCCTATGGTAGGGGCCTCCTCCGCCTCCTCGTTGATTGCCAAGAGGGCAGCGGCCACGTCACTATTCTGACCCGGGTCCCTGTTTCTGTCTGTCATCGCCAGGTTATCCAGATCGGTCAAGAGATCTTCCACCGGGTATCGTCTGTGAGTGTATGAAGGAGGTTTCCTCCAAAGTTTTCCTTGAAACATGGTCAGCTGTATGGAGATACCTTGGGTGTGCACACCATAGTACACAATGCGATCAAGCTGGACGACAGCGGCTAGCTTGTCTCCTGGGCCTACTAGGTCACCTCTTGGATCTGTGACCTTTGAGGGTATGAAATCTTCAATGATGTCGCTGGTGTCTCCATCTCGCATAGCAAACTTGAAACAATCGTGTGCTTCCTGAGAGCCAGGGGGTTTGTAAGGTTGCAGGATGATACTGATTTCGGGAGGGTACTCCTCCAACTCGTTTCTTTTGAAGATGCTAGTGCCGTTGAGAAGCAGGTCGGGCCGCTGTGCAGACCTTCCTTGACTCCGGATGGTCCATGTAGGATAGGCCGCGTCAATAAGAACCTTGACGCGGCGCTCGAGATCCAATAGAAATCTATGTTCGCGACTCTGTAAGACAGTCTGGGCCCTCACTTTAATCTTACCCATGGTCCTCCAGTCGGTGGTACCGAATCGGCCACCAAGAGTAGTCAAAGAGTAAGCTGGTAAAGTAAGATCTTTCAAGACAAAGGTCAGCTTTACCGCGGAGGGTCCATAGAGGACATCGTGGATGCGGCAATTCTCGAGGGTGACAAGCCGACCCAGCTGGAGACTGCTGAGATCCACAGCATCGGGTTGAAGAACTCTTAGAGCGGGCATGATTACTCCCAAAGTAGTGATCCCGAGAAGTTTTCGCACCGCATCCTGGGATACTTATAGCGGCCTTGTTTATCGATAAAAGCATCAAATAGATGTAGATGACGAATACGTTTTGGAAGCTGTCGCCACATCCCTTTGCTCACCATCATACAACGATATGGCTTTCCCATTCCATCTGCTCTTAGCGCATTGCAAAGGAGAAGTCGTGGTGAATCTTCTCTGCATATCCAGTGTCTATAGAATGGTTACCCACGCCGACGTGCTAAGGGCCTACCCAACCGGTCAAGATATCGCCAAGTTGCCGAGGCCTCTATGGACAACGTACATCCGCCTCGGCATGGCAGACATGCAGAACGCGATAGAGAAGGCAGCGGAACATGCTCATCTGGATGCGATGAAGCTTCTTCTCCGGCCTTGTCACGATGCAACTTACGCCACCCTTTTGAATAAAGTTGGTCCCCTTGAGTGCTTGGACGATGATGGTGAGATTGAAACCATTCTCGAGTCTCCGCTCGCACACGCTAGCCGCTTGGGTAATCTGGATATGATCAAGCACCTCATATCCATTGGAGCCGACGTGAACAGTGACCCGTATGCATTCCGGGACGCATGCACTTATGATCACTTGAACGCTGTCGAGTTTTTTGTGCGCATCGGCGTCAATGATGACGCAAAGCGATCGGGATTCCTATTCGCTTGTTTTGAAGGACATCTGGACGTCATACAACATCTCGTAAACAAGGGCTGCCGGGTAGACGCCGAGTGCATTGGCTGGGCAGCACAACGCGGGAAGTTCAGCAAGAAGAATTCCCTTCAGATCATCAAGTATCTCGTTTCTTTAGGGGATTGTTTAGCCTTTGATGACATCCTAACAGACGCCATAGAAAGTGAAGCCGATCTGGAGACGATCAAGTATCTAGTATCGCTTGGCGCACAAAAAGACGAGATGGGCCTTATTGCTGCATGCGCGATGGGTGATACTGAGAAAGCTCAATTCTTCGCACTGCGTATACGGAGGGCCGAGACGCTAGTGGAAGCTGCGAGGCTGGCGCGTTCTCAGAATTGTGATGATATACATGATTACTGCATGAAGGTAGCGCGCCTGTTTGCGTGAGAAAGTATCCGATTCTTTTGTACCAATGCTTCCACAGAACATGATTCTTTCCGGAACGCTACGAGACCGGCTACTGGGTTGTTTCATCGGCGGCATCGTTGGTGACTCCTTTGGTGCTGCATACGAGTTCAAAGAACGTGACAGCTATGAAGTGTCTCCCAACATGGAAACCACTGTATTCAATATGCCACCGGGTTCATTTACTGATGATTCGTCCATGATGCTATGTCTAGCTGCATCACTTATTGAAACGGGTACCTTTTCCCCTACAGATCAGATGGAAAGATATGCACGGTGGCGAAAAGAAGGTTACATGTCCTCAGACGAAAAGAAAGGATGTTTTGATATCGGGGTCACAACGAGCAGGGCGATCGCACGTTTCCTTTTCAACCAAGAGCTCCGCGAGCGGAAAAGAGAAGCCGCAGAAGCCCCACCTTTGACCGAGTATCATGGCCTGTCTGACGAGAATGATAGTGGTAACGGCGGGATCATGCGACTAGCGCCGGTACCCATCTTCTATCATAGGGACATAGGAAGGGCCGGCTACTATTCTGCACTCTCCTCTAAAGTAACTCATGCGTCTCCAGAGTGCATCGAAGCAGCGGGTGTACTCGGCAAAATCATAGCAAGCCTTCTACAAGGAGTTTCAAAGGTACACGCTGTAGTAGAGCTACCTGCATCTCTCGTAAGCGGATTGACGTGTGAAAAGGTCATACACATCTGCCAAGGTACATTTCTCCGGAAGCAGCGAGACGAAATCAAAACAAGTGGGTATGTCATCGACACGTTGGAAGCAGCGCTGTAGGCTTTCTCTGTGACAGATTTCTATGAGCAAGGAATGCTTCTTCTGGCCGGTATGGGCTGCGATGCGGACACCGTGTGCGCCGTATATGGCCAGATCGCAGGCGCCTATAATGGTTATGAGGCCATTCCGAAACGGTGGGTAAACGCGCTCCAGCGAATGTCACTGATAGCGGAGATTGCGACAAGATTGCTTGAAGTTACCGAAGTGATGTCTACGGCGTTGGGGCGGTGAGCGGTTTGAGTTTATCGATAAAGAGGGGGTGTATGCATACGTATAGCAATGTGTCGCGTCGCTTTGCAATCATCCTCGCACCTACTCACATCAACAAGATCCCCTTGCAGCTATGTCCGGCGATGAAAGCATCGAATGGAACATTCAGAGCATCGCTGCAGCCCGAGGGCGGTTGTTGGAAAGTACCGGACCAACGCACATATTGTTTGCGAAACTCCTTTGGCGAACTGCGGAGATCAGTTTGATGAGATGCCAGCTTCGTTCCGGATGCATTCGTTGGACAAAGGCCGACGGGGGAGAAACAATCATGGCTATATCAGCACGTGCCCTGCAGCAAACTTACGAGAGGATTCGGACCGATGTGGGCATTGCAAAGGAAAACGACATGGAGTCGGAGGTGGTGTCTCAGGATAAGCAGGATGATACATACGACATCGAGAAGCAACTCTATTGCCTGACAGAGTTCCTGAACAGCCTCTTTGCAGGCGACTGTTTCGCATTGGTTGGCAAGACCTTTCTCGCTGACACCGTGGCAGAATGGTACAGCAAGTTGACCTTCATAGTCGCTACCATGGTGCGTTCCGTTATTGTGTACCAAGTCCTAGAACTGGGCTTTCCCCGCAAAGCGGACGACCAGGAAAAGCTCGCGCGCAGAGCGATGTCCGAATAACCTTGCACGAAGTCGAGGAAGTAGTTCGTGAACCCGAGAAAGCTTTGAACTCCTTTTGTTGACTTTGGAGTAGCCCAATCCTTAATAGCTTGGATTTTCGAGGGCGCGATGCAAACACCATGTCTTCACAATATGTCCACACCATTCGAGTTCTTCTTTAGCCCATATGCACTTTGAAGGCTTGATGAAAAGGGCGTGTTCTTCAAGTTTCTTCAGGATACAATCGACGTGTTCCCGATGATCGGCTAAGGTCTTGGAGAAAATGAAAATGTCGTCCAGGTAGGTAGCAAGGAAATCGTCGTAATCTTTATGGAAGATCTTATTCATAGGACGTTGAAATGCAGCAGGTGCGTTGGTAAGTCTGAACGGCATGACCAAATACTCGAAATGTCCGAAGCGAGTTCGTATTGCCGTTTTTTCTCGATCTTGTTTTCGTATAAGAGGACAATGGTATGCTTCTCGAATATCGATAAGCGTAAACCATTTACAACCTTGAATGCGATCCCTCATCTCACGGATATTGGGTAAAGGAGTGCAATCTTTCTTGGTGACAGCGTTGAGACCTCGGTAGTCCCAACAGATGCGTAATCCCCCATCTTTCTTTTTCGCAAAGACGACACTAGCTCCCCAGGGACTTGAGGAGTGTTGTATCCATCGTTTTTCGAGCATCGAACTGATTTGTTTCTTATGTTCAGCGAGTTCTTCTTTGTTCATGTGCCGAAGAGGTTGCCAAACGGGGTCAGCACCTTCAGTGAGTTCGATCTTGAACTTATCTTCTCGCGATCAGGGGGTAAACCTTTCGGTTCCTTGAAGAGCGTATTGACGTATTTATTTAGGATATCTTTAAGATGTCCTGGATTTCCTTTAAGCTCTTGAGGAGCATCCAGTATTTCGTTAAGAGCGAGGCGACAGACCGTGTCTTTTTCAAACTTGTTCCGTCGCCAAGCCTTATCGAATCGCTTAGAAGTCATTTCTGTGACTTGAGGATTGCAAAGGGCATTGGCTTGAGCGAATCAAGAAACATAATGAGGTGCAGCTTGTAGAGGACGTGTATCCACAGGTTTAATGATCCGAACAGGTCGAACAGGTCTTTTATCGTAGACCGGATCTTGTTGTACATCGAAGTAAGGGTTGTTGTGTTTCGGGATATATTCGACATCTTCCCAGTTTCTTGAAGTTCTTTTGCATTTGATGGTGACAGACTGCGGTGCGTTTGGTATAGGGCCATGATTGGTCCAGCAAAGGATAGGTAAGGTACTCATCGAGAATTGTTCAGCGTAATTAAAGAAACGTCAAAAAGGCGTTCCAATAATAGCGTCGTAAGCCAGATTACTGACTAGCCAGGAGAGTTGTCCAACTAAGAAAAGCGACTGAGATTCAAGATCCCATAGATCTAACTTTTCCGAAACGACCGTGTTGAGAATCATGTAGGATTCTTTGTCGGCCAGCCATATCTGCTTTGGTTCAATACCTTTCTTGGAAAATTTGTGCTTTTCGACGAATGTCTTGTCAAGAAATAACCCAGTTGCGCTGCTATCGAAAAGAACACGAGCAAACTTGTTTCCGATGCGACAATGAGAGACCCAGAGTCCAGCAGACAGTGGTTCGAAGGCAGGTTTGTCGGTAGGATCGTATGTTGTAGGCCGAGCAGAGCTACCGAGGGGCTCTATCGACCTTGGAAAAAACTCAAAGATTGATTTGTAGTAGTATTCGTAGTATTCGCAGAGTTGACGGCGTCATCGAGAATTTCCGTAATGCGTGACCCAGCATCAACCTGCTTGGCTGAACCTTGTTGTTGATTAGGTTGGCGACTGCGCTGCGGAGTCTGAGCGCCACGACCGCGCTGTCGAAAACCACCGCGTCGGTTCTGGGTTTGCGAGCCTTGCTGTTGATTTTCAGGATTTGACCAGCATTCAACTCTCCAATGTCCCATTTTGTTACAAAGGGGACAAGGAGTCGTTGGACGTTGACGAGGAACATGAGTAGTTTGCCATTGTCCACGTCGACGAAAGGGTTGTCGACACTGGTAGGGAACTTGACCTGCAGTGAGACGGCTCACTCCAGGGGGATAGTATGACGTACCGAGGGCATTGAGCCCAAAGGTCATATCATCTAAGTCTTGCTCGAATTCCGTAATTTGAGGATTGGTGTAAGGGGCGAATCGTCCGCCACAACCACCGCCACGACTACCTCGACCGCGGCTGGCTCCATGGCCTCCACAAGCACTCGATGCCGAGGCAATTGGACGAGGCGTATTGGCTTGGTTGCCATCAGTGAACCCGTGAGCCACATGAGCACGACGAGCTGCAGTGATAGCTTGATCGAGAGTGATAGCGGTGTTGATATTGGTAGTGCCCGAGACTTCGAAGTTCGTCACGGCTTCAGCAAGATAATGACCGATTACCGTATTCTTGAGAAGACCGGCCTTGAAGTATCGAATCTGATTGATAAGGGGAATGGTGCCTTGAGTGTTATCGAGACGATGAGCGGCTTCAAGCTCATTATTGGTGTCCCGAAACTCCTTGATATATTTTTCGAGAGAGTCACCAAGCTTAAGACCGGAGAGCTTGAGCTCAATAGTATTACGCAAGTTGCGAGGATAAAAGTGAGGGACAAGAGCCGTTTCGAAAGCTGTCCAACTTGCGGGAGCGCCAGAGGTGTAAGTCGTATTGTACCACTCAAGAGCAGTACCCTTGAGATAGGTAGTGAGCGTAGGGGCATACTCTGCCATAGTAAAGGGTATGGCGTTGGCAGCTCCAGTACCGTCTGATCCAGCTTGTACAGCCGGGACAGTAAGAGACTCGAGAAAGTTGTGGTGAGACGTAACGAACTCTTCGATCTTTTTGGCAGCTTTGGCGCCATCGTATTCGACGAGCTTGTTCTTGCGAGCGTCCATAAGAAGTCTGAAACGTTCGGCTTGTTGGACATCCTGCGTAACAGCACGCTCCCAAGTAGCGAAAGCAGCTGCGACAGCCGCAACGATAGCTTGAGTTTGTTGGTCCATTCTTGCTTGTGAACGAGTGTAAGGGGGACGTCCGGTAGAGGGGCAACGTTGACGAGGAATGTCTTGGTGATGCTAGCGGTAGGTGGTGCTACCATGTAACGTCAGAGGAAACGTAGATGATATTGGGCTTTTCTGAGAGGGCTGAGAGCAGTGTATTGTAGTGAAGAAAAAAGTAAGAAGCTCTTCGCAGCGGCCGCTCGGCTGACAGCTTTATATATGCGCTGCCAGTGGGGCTTGCGTGGCTTTAGTGAGGCTTGGCGCCTTATGTAATGTATCACCGAGAGCTCGGGTGGCCAGCCCGGGTCTCGGATGAAGTAGAAGTAAAGAGATATAATATGAAATACAAGTGGAGATGAGATATCCCCGACACTGAGAGCAGTGTATTGTAGTGAAGAAAAAAGTAAGAAGCTCTTCGCAGCGCCCGCTTGACTGACAGCCTTATATATGGGCTCTCAGTGGGGCTTGCGTGGCTTCAGTGAGGCTGGGCGCCTTATGTAATGTATCACCGAGAACCCGGGTGGCCAGCCCGGGTCTTGGATCAAGTAGAAGTAAAGAGATATAATATGAAATACAAGTGAAGATGAGTTATCCCCGACAACCTACGCCGACCCCAGTAACGAATTCGGGTTGTCTACCTTTGATCACACTACGGCGCGCGCAACAGCAACAGGGACGTCTCCGATGCTGTCTGCGATGCTTAGTGACGGGTCGGGTAATGCTGATAATGTTTATCAGCGGATCGAGACCCATTTTGGCACACTTGCACGTAAGTTACAAATGGTTCAGTTGCCTTTGTCCTCATGTAGCCGGCCACTAATGTGTGGTATTATAGAAACATGCCCCAAACGCCGCATGTACTTTACCTCCAGGGAGGATGTCGTCGCGTTTGTCAAAGAACGCTACAATCAGGCATTCATGAAGGAGTGTCACCAAACACGTTTTCGCGAGATATCGGCCTTCCATGAGGGATCCATACTTTGCGGCGCTGGCCAAAGCAAAAATGGATTAAGGTCAGCGAGACATGTGGGGAATGTATGCCCCTTACCTGGAATTCAAGTGGCGCAAAAAGGGGCAGAAGCTGTCTCTAGGTAAGGTGACCGGACCGTGTTCCCGCATGCATTGACACAGCGCACTCATCTATGTATTATAGACGACATTTTTGCTCCGGTTCTCCCAAATGACCCTCTCGCTATGCGGCCCGGGGCGCGGATCCACCAGTTTGTTGACAAGGCTGCATGGGCACAGAACCGGGACGGAGACCACCAGCCCACACCAACACCTGGCCCAACCCACACTACCACACCCAGCGCCATCTCAAACCCCAACATTGGCTTTGCTTTCGGCGGAGTTGACGACGGCGGCGGTGGAGTTGAAACCATGGTGGACAGCGGCGGTGGAGTTGAAATCATGGCGGACAGCGGCGGTGGCAGTGGAGTTGAAATCATGGCGGACAGCGGCGGTGGCGGTGGAGTTGAAATCATGGCAGACAGCGGCGGTGGAGTTGAAATCATGGCAGACAGCGGCAGTGGAGTCGAAACCATGGCAGACAGTGGCGGCGGTGGTGGCAGCGGCGGCGGTGGAGTTGAGGGAGTTGACAAGGACCAGGCGCGACAGATGATGAAGACTACCTATGATGAAAAGCGGCTGCTAGATTTCGTTGCGCAAATGGCAGAGACCATCAACACACTCCGCACCCAGACAGATGACTTGGCAGCTCAGCTCTCTTCGGCAGCTCAGCTCTCTTTGGCAGAGCCCAACATCGAACCAGTTGAACCCGTCGAACCCGTCGCAGCCGCCACTACTGAATCTCCTACGCACGGGCGCGTCAACAATGAAGAGCTAAACCCCGACCCCTCTGCAATGAATATAGACGTTGACGGTTGGTGGAACCGGCCGCCGGCAATGTGGAAAGGCGAGCCGTGGCCAAAGGTGGATGAAAAGCAAAAATATGCCGGTGGACCAGTGGGCTCTCGGTTGCGGCAGAAAGGAAGGAGAAGGAGACCTGAGGATACCGGCAGGGTCGTCGATCATCGAACCCGCTATCATTCGGCGGATTGTCAAAACCGATTGCTGGCTGAACGATCAAGCTGTCAACAGGTCCGTTCCCGCTTTCCCGTGCGAGTGTGTGTCATTGTTGTCACTCACTGATGCTTGTCTCTGGATATATAGGTGGTGCGCGTTGTTACAAGCCAGGTCATCACGGCGCCCAACCATTTATCCGCCACTGCTAGCCGTTGGATCCACTTGGCTCCAAAGTGTCAAAATGGCACGGACATCCAATGTCCCTATTCGGCTTGTTCCGGTAAGAAAAGTTACTTAACCGTACCGTACTTAACTAAACTAACTTTCCTTTTTTGTTTTATGTTAAGCGGTCGATCAACGTTGCAGAGTACAACATACTGCTATTCCCATCAAACCCAGATAATCTGCACTGGGTCCTGTTCCCAATACTTGTCGCGGTGCCGGCGCCCAAGTCCGCAAAACCCCTGGGCCCCCCTGGTTCGCCATTAACCAGACACGAAAACGTATTCCTCGTTTTATTTGACTCAAAGCCTCGCCCGAATGATGACGACTACGTTGATAAGATGGCCAATATCGGCTCCCTCTTGTGGGATTGGTACATTACGGCCACTGAAGCCCCGCTCAATCACACACCGACACCGACGGTTGATGCCCTCTTCACGCCTCGACAGACCGATGACCAGAACTGCGGTACATTTGTGTGCATGATGGCTGATGCCATTGCCCGTGGTGCGGTGGGTGAGGCCTCGGAATCATGGGCCGATACGCAGACCGCCGTCAATGCCCGCCATAATATCGCTCTGAGCATCGTTTTGGCGACGTTTCTTAATGATGGGGATGCTCATCAGTATATGAATGTGACGAAGTGCTAGATCTCTGGTGACTGTAGCCGTAGTCCCTTCAACAGCATCATTGTACAGCAGTAGTCAAAATGCCGTACAAACATCCGGCACAAAATGGAGGGGCTTGCCATTGACAGTGGAATGACAGGAGGGGGTGAGGAGGCCCACGCCACGCTCTGCGACTGCTTGCGCGAGTGACCTTGGGACGACAAACCCCCACAAACGGACATGGCGAACGTGTTATCGACGAACAAGCTCTTATTGTTCCAGCCACCGACAGGCATAACGCAAGCAATGCCGTAGAAACCTCCGCATCTTTCAACGCCGTCTGGACCGCCACCATGAATACCGACATCGGGGCCTCCAGCTTTCGCGCCGGAGGGGCCACCCACCTCGCGATACTCGGTTACGACACACTGTGGATCCAACGCTGGGGTCGCTGGTCTTCAGACGCGTTCGAACGATATATCCGCACACATCCTAGCGTTCACCTCGCGGTGCGGCAGAATTCCGCTCCTATTACCCGCCCTGTTGTATACTAGATCTATTTATCTGTGGCTCATCTCCGCCCATCTCTTCATGTATATTTGCCATTTGCTCAATACAATGCCAACCTGGCCATCTTTATCTTACATACGGGCACTCCCCGGCTTGACGTGCGGGGGCCAAATTTCTCCCCAAAATCCATTGATGGCTGACTAGTACAGCGTGGGGCGAAAATTGGTCCCCCGACGCGACGCACTTTCCGGTTTGACGTGCGGGGGCCGAATTTCTCCCCAAAATCCATTGATGGCTGACTAGTACAGCGTGGGGCGAAAATTGTTCCCCCGACGGCGTCGCGGCAATGCGATCTCATATTCGCTCTACTTCACATCTGCGTATCCGGCAACTTGCCCTGGCATCTCACCTCTCATATCGCCGCCATCTTTGGGTCGGACCGCGCACGGGGCTCATTTCTCGAACGCATATCATCTCTCATATCGTCATATGCATCTCATTTACCATATCGCCGAAGTCGGGTCTCGCCGTGCGCGATCCGGCGTCGTTGGGTCCAAAGATGTGCTGGATCATATGTATTTATTATCGTTGTTAATATACGTGTACGCCCGCGAAGGTCGCTCGCTGGCTCTTCCCAAAGGGGGGAGCCCAGTGGAGCGATCAAACCTCTTCCCCTCTTTTCTACTCCGAAGCGCATGAACCTAGCCCTATCACAACTAGGAGCTCGGCACAGCACCCTTCTCCACCTCCTCCTACGTCGACATCTCTGCACCTCCTCCTACGCCGACATCTCTGCACCTTCCATCTCCGCACCTTCCACGCAAAAGTGGGATGTATTCCCCTTCCGTTGGCAAGATTCGCAAAGTGAAACCGGGCATTTCTCGCACTTCGCATCCACCATATCCCCTTACCCATCGCCACATATGCACACTGGCGATACCAAATACATTGCATAATTAAGCGTTTGAAGATTGTTAAACGGTTCCGGTTGACAGAACTGTGGTTGAAAGGGATGAACTTTGAGAACACTGACATGAATTTGAGATAGTGTCTGAGGCGTTTATTCTACATAGTGAGTCTAGATGTCTGAATGCTCTATATACTGAATGTCCGGGGAACAGTTACTCGGCAACGACACTACTTCCTCTTCCAGACAGCCAGCTTCTCGCCATACTCCTGGCGCGTCCGACTTTCGAAAGTCTCAAGAACATCCTCCATGAAGAGTTTCTCAAACTCCGTCGACAGAAGCGAGTCGTACACCTCCACCGACAGCGCAAACGGAGGCCCACCCTCATGGTCGCTCAACGGGTACATGTACGTGATCAAATGCCCACCGGGCGCGATGATCTCCGCCATGCGTTTGCCCCAGTCCTTGCGGAGGGTGGGCTGCAGGGCGCAGAGGAAGGTGTGGTCGTACACCACGTCGAATTTCGTGCCGAAGGGGTGTACGAAGAAGTCGCCGGCGAGGAATTGGGCTTTTTGCGGGGAGATGGATTTTTCGTCTCGGAGCTGGATAATGTTTATCGGGTAATCAGTTATATCCTCTTCTTTCCGTGCGAGTAAGCCTCGTGGTTGAACTAGTGTATGATGTTGTCAAACCTTCTCTGCTTTCTGCATCGCGACGGGCGAAAGGTCCAGTCCGAGGGCATACTCGCACCCAGGCGATTGAGCGAAGAGATGAACGTCGTATCCGCCTCCACATCTGGTGATTCATCAGGATACATCGTCAGTCAACCATCAATCATCAACCATCAACCATCATCCGTCGACCATCAACCCAACATGAAGCATGATGCGTGTGTAAAAGAACAAGCTCGCCTTCGCATTCCTTCGCTTCGCTCACGCGAATCAAGCTTAAGCATTCTCCTCGCTATCGCTCGGATCCTCAAGCATTTCTCCTGGTCCTTATGGCCCAGTAAGCCTCGCTATCGCTCGAAAGACATACCCAGGAACGAGAATCTTGCCCTTTGTGAGCTCGGGGTACTCGGGGGAAGCGAGTAGGGACCTGAGTGCGGGTGTTGAGGCCGCGTGGTCCCAAGGGGTCAAACCGAGGTCCCAAGCGTTCTTCCAAGTCCCAGGTCTCACCAGGGCCTCTGTGGTGTGTGTGTCGGGGGTGGGAAGATTGGTCAGTGATCGTGCTGGGAAGGTGCGGGATAGAGATCAGGCAGACATACCGTGCAGGGTGGACCAAGCGACGGGGTCGTTTTGGTGGTGGAGAGTGTCCTGTGTCATGGCGGAGATCTCTGTCTGCCTCTGGGTTTGGGGTGAGATTGCGGGTCTCTCCGTTGCAGTGGTCATCAGGAAGTGGAACGAGCCGCAAGCCAAAGTTCTAAAGATTTTTGGGTGCCTTTGGGGGCCCGCGGGGGGTTGGGACCCGACGGACGCGCTTGCGAGTGAGTAATGGAATGATATGGCAATTTGGCCAAGCCGCGAGGGATGGATGAGGCAAGGGCGCAGGAACGCGTCAAAAGGCAAGCAACTGATGAGAGTGCGCTGCCTGTATTCCCCAGATTCCCCCTCCTGTCCGAGGCCGTTATGACGTTTGCGGAACCGCAATCTTATGGAGCCACGACGTTCTCCACTCTCCACACAGCCAATACTGTAAGACCGTCTCCGCACTCGTCAGCCGCTCCAGCGTACAGTACAGTACAGTTCTTCAAGCCTCCACATCCACATGGAGGGAGTAAGAGATGGAGATCCCACCTTCCATCCCCGCAGTGTCAAAGAGAATCAAAGCAAAGTCGCAACGAAAACGCACTGACGTGCAAGCCGTATTCGCCTCGCCGCCGCCATCTGTCCACGAACCCGAAACTGAACAAGCCCCTGCGCCCACTGAACCCGTCCTCGCCCCAAACACGACGATGGCATCTTACGAGCAGCAACAACCACCGGAAAATGACGCCGACGTGGGTCCCAAACACTCTAGCTATGGCTCGGCATCTACTACTACTCGCAGCGGAAACACCGGCGGCAGCAGCGCCCTAGCCGCTGCAGCCTCTAACAGCTCCGTCGCCGCCTACAAAGCGGAGCAAGACGGTATTCTCGAACGCGCCATCGCAGCCCGATCCCCATCCCACAAAACCTCCACCAACAACGTCAACACCCGCGGTCTCACACCTCTCCAAAAGCACGTTGGATTCTGGGACCGCAACAAGGACGGTGTTATCTGGCCTTGGGAGACCTATGCTGGGTTTTACGCGCTCGGCTTCAACCCCATCATCTCTTTCACCTCCGCGCTCGCCTTCCACATCCTCCACGTCTCATACCCCACCCACGACTCATGGGTCCCCAATCCCTTGCTGCCCGTTACAATCGCCAACATCCACCGCGCGAAACATGGCAGCGACACAGAGACGTACGACACCGCCGGCCGTTTCGTAAACGAAAAGTTCGAAAACACGTTCGAGGCTTACTCCAGCAGGCCCAAGAAGGATGGTCTCACGTTCAGCGACATCACGACCATGTGGGGCGGCAACAGGAATGTGTTTGACTTTGTAGGCTGGAGCTTTCAGTTCTTCCTGTGGACGTTCTTGTGGGCGCTTGCGGCGGATCCGGTCACTGGAGTCTTGAGCAAAGAGGATGTCTTGAAGCAGTATGACGGGTAAGGGTCTCCCTCCTCCGATGTCTTTTACTTATCGAACACCTACTGACATTTTTCCATAGTACACTCTACTACGAACTCGAAGACCGCCGCAAAACCACAAAGCTGCCCTGGTACCGCGGCGGCACTGGGTTCGGTAGCCCCGCGTCCACGCCCGGAGCGACCAAAATCAAGCATACCGCGCGTAAAGTCGCTCAGGACGTCAAACAGGGCGTTGGGTTGAAGGCTCAATAGATGCTCTTGGTGTGGCAGAGTGGATGAGCGCGCGGAAGGGAAGGGGAACGCGAGGGAAATACATTACTGGGAGAGGAGAGGAGGAAAGGGAGGAATGGGAATGCGCCAAAACAGGACGGGCAAGGTCTGCAGGATTGGGTGGAGAGCAGGCTCGGAGGCTTGTCGATATGGATGCACTACTTTGAAATCATATCTGTACTATATTTTTTCTTCACTCGTGCGACCACCCCGCTTGCGAGCAGGAGGGGTCTGGCATGGCACAGCTTTTGTATCATTTACAATATGTTTTTTTTCGTATTCGAAGCGGCTAAAATGAAACACTGGGAATTGAGTGCATATCACTTGGGGAAAACACGCTGTTAAAACTGCCTACGTAATACTCGCGATCGTCAGGTCATGCACCTCCGCCCTTCCAAGCACTCAGGGCAAATATGCAGAGATCCCACCGGTACAGATGGCCATCAACCTATTGTCCGCGCGCCTAATTGAACACTTCTATGTTGGGTTGGGGGATCAACATAACTGTAGCGCCAAAGCAAACATCTTCAGGACATTCGTGCCACTCGCATCCCTTAATATTGCCATCCTGCATTCAGTTCGAGCTCCGAGGCGCTTGGTTTTCGCGCGAGATATTGTACGATTTATGGAATAGGCGGCGCCCGCACGAAACAAATCGAACGCCAGGTCTCGCTCTCGCCCACCGCGCGTTGGCGTCTCCATCGGGACAAGTTAACTTTCTGCGTCGAAACGTGAGGGAATTTTAGGTGCGGCTCTCGATGATTTTGATTTGTCAGCTCCCATCTACACTCCCCACATCCAGGCATCCAGGCTCTCACTAAAACCCAAAAAGCTCCCCAGCAGTCTTCTCCATCCCATCTTCCAGCCACCCAACCGCACGGCCCACTTCACCGCACAGGCCATGAGTACCTCCTCAGCAAAAACCTCGGCGTCCCGAAGTCGGCGGGACAAAGATGACACCTCCAATCCCGATGTGCACCTGCTGGCCATCGGGAACTATCATTTCCAGAAGACGGTCGGCGAGGGGAATTTTGCCAAAGTCAAGTTGGCTAAGCATAAGTTGACTGGGGTGGAGGTAAAATGCGACGGTTCATTTCGTTCGTTGGGTTGTATTTCGTTCGAGGTGCATAAAGTTTGAATGAGATGTCTTTTTGATATGTTCATAGGTCGCAATCAAAATAATCGACAAAACAACCCTCGACGAAAAAAAGCTTGGTAAGCTCTACCGCGAAGTGCGGATCATGAAACTCCTGCACCACCCCAACATCGTCAAGCTCTACGAGGTCATCGAGACCAAACACACCGTGTTCCTCGTCATGGAGTACGCGTCGGGGGGCGAACTGTATGATTATTTGGTTGTGCATGGCAAGATGAAGGAGAAGGAGGCCAGGGCGAAGTTTAGGCAGATTTTGAGCGCGGTTAGTTATTGTCATAAGAAAAGGGTTATTCATCGGGATTTGAAGGTATGCCTGTCTTCTCAAGTGTATTACTCGGAAACACTCGCTTTGCTAATCAATATGTGGTGCATCCAGGCCGAAAACCTCCTCCTCGACGCCAACCTCGACATCAAAATCGCTGATTTCGGGTTCAGCAACTACTTCGACCCCGAATCCAAACTGGACACCTTCTGCGGGTCGCCCCCCTACGCCGCACCCGAGCTCTTCCAGGGCCGGCGATACACGGGGCCCGAGGTCGATATTTGGAGTTTGGGCGTTATTCTGTATGTCTTGACCACGGGGTGCTTGCCGTTTGATGGCAAGAACTTGCAGGAGATGAGGGAGAGTGTGTGTAGGGGAAAGTATCGGATTCCGTTTTATTTGTCCGATAGTAAGTACATCTGCGCGATACGGAGAAAAAATACTGGGTCCGTCTATTTTACTGATGTGAACGTTGTGACCATCAGCCTGCGAGAAACTCCTGCGAAAATTCCTGGTACGAGACCCCTACAAGCGTTCGGGCCTGGAAATGCTCATCGACGACCCGTGGATCAACGAAGGACACCCCGACTCTCCCATCTCGACCGACGTCTCGCAGAAAGTCGAAGAAAACGACAGCATCATCCGCCTCATGGTTCAGAAATTCAACTTCGACCGCGACGCCATCTTGCAGAAGCTCAGGGAGAACGTCTATGATGAAGTGTCGTCGATCTACTACCTGCTGTACTACGAGAAGGGCACGCGCGATAAGCTGGGAGTGGATTTGTCGACGCCGCCTACGATACAAGTCCCGAACCCGGCTTCGCCTACGAAGGAGAAGGGAGAGGGGACATTGCAGGGCGCCAGCTCAAAGCCGTTGATGAGCCGTATCGACGAGGACGGGGTCCTGCCGCCCGTGGAACCGGCTGCCGCTGAAGAAGCCGCAGACGTGGTTGCAGCCCCTCAACCCCGCCAAGCCACAAAAGTCGTCACGCGTAGACGTCGGTTCACCGTCGGAGGCGAGGCGGAGATCAATAAGTATGCCGAGGAAGATGAGGAGGCTGCTGCGGGGCTCAAGAAACTGCAGCAGCAGCATGCCCCGACCAAAGACGATACGGCTACCCCGGCGCCGATGAACGCGCCCTTGCCCGGCCGACCCGCGACGGCCGTCCCCGCCCCCGTGGCCGCCATCCCTCGCCAGTCGTCCGGCCTGGGCGGCGGTTCCGGCACCGTCGACGCCGGGGGTCAAGCGCACGAAGGCGGCGATTCCACCCAACCGGGCGAAACCGGCGGCGTACAACGTCGCAAACGCCACAACACCATCGTCGGCATCCTCCGTGGCGGACTCGGCCGTCGGCCCTCGGATCTCATGGGCGTGACCTCCCCAACCGCCGACAAAGGCGGCGACGTGATCGGCGGCGCAATCGTCCCCACCGTGGCCTCCCCCGCCGCCGGCGACCACTCGATGACCGACACCCCGACAGGCTCACAAGGCTCCGACCTCAAATCCGATGAGAACAAACCGCGCTCGCTACGTTTCACCTTCAACTCCAACACCACCTCCTCCAAACCCCCAGACGATATCGTGCAGGAGGTCATCAACACCTGCACGATGCACGATATCAAGTACCGCCTGCCCTCCCGTTTCGTGATAGAGTGTTCGTTGGTCGATGGGTTGAAGTTTGAGGTGGAGATTTGTAAGCTGCCGAGATTGAAGAATTTGCATGGGCTGAGGTTCCGGAGACTAAGTGGTCCTGCCAACGAGTACAAGGATGTCTGCGAGAAGATGTTGGGGAGTGTTGCGCTGTAGAAAGGGTTTTTCCCGACACCCGGCTTCGTCAACGATATACCTTGTTCTCTGCTGTATTAGTATGCTCAATGTAAGCTCATATAAATATCGGGCCATGAATGATGCTGTTGGGGTTGTTGGGACACGAAGCATACCAAGAAGCCGAACTAGGAAACACTCTCTGCAAATGGACAACGGTGTTGATGTCAACTTGATGTATTGAAACCCAGAAAATGCCAAAAAATTATGTGGTGGTATCTACAAAGGTATTTGGATGAAGGAGAGGGTTGCAAAAATCCCTTCGACGCATCCCTACGATGCTGCTGTCCCATTGAAGGAAAACACAAGCATGGACGCGAACCGAACGCTGGTAAGAATGAGGCTCGTAATGATCGACACCAGAATATGCCTAAGATAACAAAGGATGCATTTCAGTATTTCGTGACCGGAATAGTGCTGCGAAAGAAAGCATCAACTACTCACAGTATCGAAAACGCATTCATGGCCGCAATCTCGTCCAAAAGTGTCGGTGGTATCTGAGCAGCGAACGGCTCGCTGAAGGTTGAAAAGTCCGGAAAGTCCGTCGGCAGGTATGACTGCAGAGATACAGCCGAGTCATACACCATCTGGCTTAGCCCTTTCGCTTTGATGTCGCCGCTAAGACTCCCATCTAATGACGATCCTCCCGTGCCCTTGTCCCCCCGGCGTTGATTAATCTCGCGATCAGAGGATCCGCCCTGTCGGCCTTTTCCCGACCCGGAAGCTCCCTCACCGGATGAGCCGCCACTCACGATCTCTCGCCACGCACTGTCCCCACTAACTTCGCAATACAGCTCTCTCAGGATGAAGAGAGCGCTGTCCGGGTCGGACCAGTAGTTCATGTGAACCCCGAGAGCCGATATATAGGGGTTCTCCAGCACGCCTTCCTGCAGAACGTAGTCGATTCTGCCTCGTGGATTCAGAAGCTCCACGTCGGTCGCGTTCTCTGGTGATGGTCGGACGATTTCGTGCATTTCGACCGACGACGCTGGCGCTGTTGCTGGCAGGGAGTCGTTGCTGTTCAGATTTGAGCCGGAGGATGCCAGTCCGGCTCC
Organism: Fimicolochytrium jonesii; assembly: GCF_025526975.1. Classification (NCBI taxonomy): domain Eukaryota; kingdom Fungi; phylum Chytridiomycota; class Chytridiomycetes; order Spizellomycetales; family Powellomycetaceae; genus Fimicolochytrium; species Fimicolochytrium jonesii. Next base: position 151,193 of record NW_026515687.1, read on the forward strand.
GTGAAGCTCAGCCTTGATGTCGCTCGAGGCACTCGACGCTTCTGCGGTGTAGGCCGGGGCTTTGAAGGCATTTACCATCGTTACGACCCGCCCGACATGGGCAGTAAACCCACTAGTTATCCCCGCCGTGGTGGACGTAAGTCCCGCTCTCGCGGCTTCAAACATGCTCCGACCGCGATCTGCTATCCCCGTCCCAAGGTCCTGGATCCCGACAATGGTTCCTTTGAGCCCTCCTTTGGTATAGGGTATAGGGACGGGCTTCAATAACGCCAAGTCGCGGTTAATGACGGGCTCGATGCGGTAGGCTACCGGATCGTGCGGGTGGAAGATGTTGTAAAGCGCCTTTACGGCAGGGCGGGCTATGCCGTCTCCGGCTAGAGAGGGTGTGGAGTTGTCGAAAGCCTGAAGTTTCTCTCCTTTTAGGAGGAGAAACAAGCCGACTGGTGATCCTACGACTGGAATAGCAAATATGTTAGCGACATTGATGAGACAATGAAACGCGGGAGCGCAAACCTTAACTAACCGAAAAGACGATCAACAGTGAAGTCGAGATGCCCATACGTCATACTGGGCCGTTCCATCATCCCCTTCACTTTGGTATCCTTCGTTTCCCCATCGCTCGCCCGGTGCAAAAATTCCGTCAAATCCACCTCAGTCGCCTTCCTAGGCGAACTCGGGGCATCCGCACTCGCTTGCTGAATCGGATTCTGCGCCTGATTGCACAGAATATCAAAGGAGAGCAGGCTTCCCAGCGAATGCCCCACGATGGAAACTTTTCCATTAAACTTTGGGTTACGTTGGATGAAGAGATGGTATATCCGGTTCAGCTCTTCTGTGACGTGCTGAATCATTTCTTGCCGATATCGTGGCGTCATGTATAGCAGCACGTCCAACACCACGTCCGACACCAATTGCCGGATCCCGGGCACTCCATCTAACGTGATATCCTCCAGCACAGTCTCCACGTCTTTCTCGTCGTCGGCGGCGCCTTCAGCGTTTTGATCTCGAGGAGGCTTCTCCTTTCGTGCCAGACCGAACTGAATCTTTTGCCGCCATTGGACTGGTAAGATCTGCACACCTCCGTCGTCGGGAATGCTGATCAGGCCAGCTCTTTTGCTTTGCTTCAGTTGATCCTTTGCTGTCGCATATTGCTGTGACGCGTTTTTGATCGTCCGGCGGAGTAAATTACAGTCTAGAGAATAAGAAGCTTTAAGCGATGTGCATCCCGCGAAAGAGTCTAAGTTTACCGTGACATACCATGGACGAAGTTGACTGCTTCCACCCTTTCGCCCAATTTCTGACCAATCCCATGAATCACGAGCACAAGGTGGTTGATAGTTCGATCCTCATCATCCGTTTCCTTATAATCCTCAGTTTCCTGCTTTTCTTGCAGATTTTCCGCTTGCTCTCTCGTGAGGGTGCCCGTCGAGCTCCCAGGGGCGATGTCCGAAATCAACGAAGAGAGCGACACCCCGTTAGCCGCACTCAAGGCCGAATCTGTTTGTGGGGACGGCGCAGCTTCTGATTTTCCGGTAGGTTTCCCATCACCAGTCTCCTTCGCCTTTTGATTTTCCTTCTTCTTTTCCTCGGCAGCTTGCGCCTTTGTCTTTGTCCGCAGCTTTTCGACCTCATCCCATCCCCGAATCAGTCTCGTTCCCCCAATGTTCATCACGGCCCTCCCGATTTTGCTTCCAAAGTCATCTGAGAATTGCGTCGCGGAGTGCGCCCCGTCGTAAACGATGAACTGGTTCATGTAGGGCCCAAGTAAAGCCCATCGCTAAGGTGGCAATGTACAAAATCGTGATTAGCTATCTGCGAATCAGTAATGCGCAACGATTGTAAAATAGCCCTGCGATTGTTACCTGCTCAGTCGTAGGTGGTTTGGTAGGGAACTGACCCGGCGAGGCTGCCGAGCCCGACGTTTGCCCAGACAGCCATGGTTGAAATTTCCTGATACGCAGTTTGTGAGATGAGAGACTGAAGGTGGGTCTGCGGAAGAATGATACCCTACATGTATCCATCTTCAGCCTGCCTTGAGAGATTCTCATCGCACGGAATATAGTTGCCGCCAAACGCTGCGTAGAACCACGTCCCTCGCCGAATATCGTACGCTGGCCCATTCCAGTATACGGGGTACGTCTCCATCTTCTCAATATCCGCCTCAAACAACTGATCTTCATTGACGGGCACCATGCCGTCCGGGCCCAGCGTGATCGCGTTCTTCTCATCCCCACTTGCAGCCAGCCTCCTTTTTCTCTGAGGCTTCGTTTTCCGATATGCGACTTCCAGCTTTGCGGAGTCCTTTTCCGAGAAGGCCTTCCATGTTGCTGGAACCTTCTGCGTGGTGGCCGCGGACGCTACTCGAAAGGGTGAGTCGTCTCGCTTCGGAACATCGACGGCGTGAAACCAGCTGTGAGAGTAGTTTGAGTACTTTGGGAGAGTTGAAGTTCACTCAAGCCCTGGGGCCACTGCCGTACTTACCGGACTTTCAATGGTGGGCTGTGGACATGCGTAGACATGGTCGCTACGAGACCGACCTCAATTTCAGCCCTGAGCCAGCGGAAGCGGTCGTTGAGTGAGTCAAGGTAAAGCTGTTAAGAGACCTGAAGCACGGTCGGAAACGTTGTTCGAATGAAGGAGGTAGTCCACAAAAGTCGCGGAGTTCTGTACAAAGTTGTGTTCTGTGATCTGCACCAAATGACGTCGGAAATGAGGTGGTGTTGCTGGACAAAGTTCGCGGGAAAGCTTCCTCTCGTCCGTCTCTGGTTCTTTGAGTCGTTTCTGAAGTCGCTGGTATGCAAATACAGTATTTGGTTGTGGGTGCTGTTCTGGAAGGCACTGCCACTTGTCAACTGGGGGCAGGTGCACAAGCGACTCTGGTGGAAAGTTGCCTGAAATTGCTCTCATCACGCCGCCATCCAGGCGGATCAATGACATACCGCGCCAAGTCACGTGGACCAAGTCAAACTTCATTTGTGACATTGTCTGACTGTCAAAACACAGTTGATTTGAGGCACTCCTCCGACCCCGCTCCGAATTCAGCGCCAGCAATATGGTCTGCATATAGTCATCATATATTTGTATCATTATTTCGAACCATACAACTAGATTCACAAGCTGTAAACTAGCGGCGCGGGTGCCGGCATGCCTCGCTTGACGGGAAGCTTGAAAAGGAGAGCGGCAATCTAATTCACGCGGCAACGACGAAAGCATTGGTCGCTCCAGAGTGAGAAGTGGTTGAGAATAGCGTCTTCGCTCTAGGAGTGTTGGTGAAGTCTCACAGTGAGGAAAGCATCTCGAAAGACGTGTCTGAAGAAGTTGGACATACCTCCCCAAATAACGCAACCGGTATGTTCCCGGGGCTGCGGCTTCCGATCCACCGACTTTCCATTCAACGATGCATCCTGCAGAGAAACGAGAGGACGAGGCAAACATCAGCAAAAGGACTTCTACATCCCATAAGCGTTTCCAAATGCAAGGAACGACATCCAAGCGTTGCGAATTCGACTCAACTGCTCTCTGTGGAAGACTCACTGCTTTCAGCCACTCCATTCCTCCTCCACGAGTACTTGGTATCCCAGCTCGCGTCGTCCAACACTATCTCCCACTGCGAAGCGCCGACTTGTCGCTCAACCGTCATGAACGTTGTGGGAGCGCCTCCGGGGAGAGCCGCAACAGGTTTGACGCCATTGGCAACGATAGTTTTCGCGTCAGATCCACCATTGCGCGGATGCGCGCAGACGAACTCGGCGGACACTCTTTCGCCTTGCTTGAATGGGCCTGCAGCCGGTTGGACAGTCACGCTGCCGAAGCCTTGTCCTATAGGGGCAGTGTCGAGCACGACGGGGGTCAGGAAGTTGACCTCATTCGGGTTAGGTGGGGCCGCCACGACTGGGAAGGCCGGGCTCGCGGGTGGGACCGTGGCTGCTTTGAAGGAGCCCGCCAACGTCTTGAAGACCTGGACATGCGCCGCGAGAGTGTTGGGACCATATGCCGTCGACCCGCCCTCGTAGCGCTGGACTTGGTATTCTTCCTTGGTAGTGATGTAGCTGGAGTACGAGTTGGTAAGACCCGACACGATGATCTCAGCGTCGGCATCGGCGGTTCCGTCGGCGACCAACTGCGCGAGCACGCCCGCGCGCATGCGGCGGCCGGACATGGTGGAGATCTCGCCGGGAACCCCCATGATGGCGAGTTTGCGGGTGATGAGGAAGAGGGTGTATGGGAGCTGGTTTGATTGCCAGTCATACGGCGCCTGTTCGGACAATCCAACGCGTCAATGCCAGAAACATAGTTGCTCCAAGTCCAACACATAAACGCACCGTCATCTCCCCAGTAGCTAACAGGATAACCTTCGGGGCCTGGCAAGTGATGAGTTCTTGCGATGGCGGCTTCAACAAATTCCTCACAAAGTTCCAGAAAGGCTTGTTGGACGCATTCGGATCATTGTCCCCCTGCCAACTGATCCCAGTCGCAGGTTTGTCCGTTGTTCCCGCAGAGAAAGAGTATCCCATCGCGGCTTTGCACACCGGACCCGTCTCTCCAGCCAGCTTGATATCGGGAAGGCTGACCCAGGAGTGGCGGTAGTCGACCACGCCGCCCGTCAAGGTCTTGGTGGCGCTCGTGGTCAGCTGTTGGGCTTTGTCTAGTTGTCGCTTGCCGATGATTTCGGTCGACAGGATGTCCCCGCCGATTTCGTAGCCGGGGCCGCGGCCGAGGCACTTGGTGATGTCTCCGCCGCAGGAGTCTTTCCCGCCGTCGCATGGGGCGCCAGTGTCGATGCAGTGAGCTCCTTCGGTATTGGCGCTGACATCACCCTATGAAATAGAAGCTCAATATGAACTCTGAGCGAAAACAGACTTGGCTCAATAGGAACCCACAACTTACCGCATTCGTCTGTGCAAAGGCACCCACAAAAGTAGGGTTTCCAGCAGCCTTCTGCTGCAATTCCCAAAGGTACGACGCATAGCCCTTGTTATCCCCCGAAACAAGATGATTCGAGGCATTCATGCTAACAGGATGAACAGCGAACCAATTCACCGTCCCCCTCAACCTGCCCGTCGCCGGATCCTTTACCGACAACAAAACCATGTCCCGGTCCACATCGTCCGTGTACTGTGCGCGCTCGCTTGCGGGGTTGTTGAGGTAGGCAGTAGGGGAGCGGTTGATGGACGCGTTCTCGAGTCGGCCTTTGTTGATGTTGACCGTTGCGGGGGAGAAGTTTGTGTGGGCCTCGACGATGGCTTGTGAGATGCCTTCTGCGATTGCCTCACGGGCGCCGGGGGTTAGGCCGAAGTTCGTAACCTGGGTAAGACTGCGGGAAAGATCGTTAGAGAGATGTTTGCGGAATACATCGCAACATGGGACAATCACATACAAGTTGTCCTGGTAGCCCCCAACCCCCGAATGCGTGTGGGTAGCCGACATCATGATATTCTCCACGGAATACAGCGCAGCGTCCGCGGCGGACAGCTTGGCCCGCAAGCTCGTCACAACCATCTTCAGCGTGCGGTACGAAGGCCATCCCACATCGGTGGACACATACACCACGCGCCGGGCGGGGTTCGCTTGCGATGCGAAGATGAACGCGCGGGCTTTCAGGCGTAAGTGGATGCCGTTTGCTTTTTGGCTAAGGTCGGCGTACCCGCCCATGGTGATCTCGCCGATTGGGCCTGTGACGTCGGCTTTGCCGACGCCTACGAGGAGGCTGGGGCTTTGCCGCTTGGCGTGGATGGGAGAGGCGGTGGCGAGTTGAAGGACATGGTGGAGTTGGCAAAGGAGGAGGGCGGCGATGAGAAACTTGTAGACGGTGGACGACATCTTGTCGGATTACTCAGACGTACAACCGCAAGGGAGATATATTCGAGGGGCGAGAACTGGACCCAGGCTTCCCGATGCCCGCTCTCATACTTATAGACTTTGATACCCCGTCGCGGAGAACATTCCCCGTTGTACTGTTTTGCTAGCCTGCTAGTGGAGTCTCGACTCAGGAAATGGGTACTGTAGGCACCTGTTGGATCTCGTGCTTAATAACCCCTGGGATTCCGTTGAAGCACATGAACAGGGCGGTTTTAGCGCACGATAGACGGAGGGATAGTGATAGGGCTGCATAGGACATCCGCCATCGTGACCTAGGGTCCCATCAGGAGTCCGGACCGGTGTTGCTCCCCCGGGTCCCGACGTTTCCTAAAATGCCCCGCATCATGCACAATCAGGATGAGAGACCTACAGGATGCATTGAGCATCCGAATGTACAGATGTATGTATGGGGATGAGATAGGCCGTCGAATGAAGCGGGGAGATTCATCCGGTGCGCCGCAGATCCGATGCCATCATGCCGAAGTCTCAACGTCCTATATTGAGATATCCCAGTCAAGGGTTCAAGGTTCCCCGACGCACAACTTTGTTGCACGGAACAGCGGAACAAGAATTCCGTGATCGCGGCGGCGCAGCTAAATTGACGCCGGGCCTGTTGTATGCCGTCAGTGATCAAAAAAGCATCCGACTTATGCACAAAGTATGTAATTGCTCCTTCATATTGCATGGCTGCATCCTGTCGGTGGGTTAGCGGTGGGTGAGAATCTGGTCCAGGGGATGTCCCATACTATCAATCAGTCCAATGTCTGTCACTGCGTCCTCATCACCTCCTCACGACTCCTCCCGCTCCTCAGTTCACCCGCGCTCGCGTCCCAACTTGTGAGATCAGCGTGAGGAGGAGCCTGGCAGCCTGACTCAGGGGCCGGGGTTGAACTTCGGATCGCTTCAGAAGAATCATCGGAACTCAATCATACGCATCCCTGATTCGCCCGTCCCACCTCTTTGCCTCTTTGCGCAAGTCCGCTGCCGCACTCGGGGCGAACCTCATCGTGAAGCAAATGCTGCCCGTGACAGGAGGGATGGAAGGGGAACAGAGTCAAAAAAAGTAAACCGAGTTGAGAGGGGGTTTTAAGGGTGCGTTCGTTATACGGGTTGAGACGTCCAAAATGCACCCGCGACCTCGGATTGAGGCCTGTGTGAGCGAATCACGTAAGCTCACCTTACGTGTGGCGTAGTCGCTGTCCCACCGCAAAAGAGTTTGTACCACCCAGCGCTCCTCTGCCTCGCGAGTATAAAAGGCCAGCACCTTCGGCCTCCCCTCTCAGATTTTCTTCATCCGCCCACGGAGTTTCGACTGAACAAATAAGGGATTCGCCTTTTACTAACCCCTTCTGAGCCGGAGCTTCACCCAAAGTGGGTTAAACCCAATTTTTTGTCAACCCTCCTGCTTCCTTACGAGGAATGGGAACCCCGTATAAAAGAGGAAGAAAATATGAGTTGCAAATGTGAGATGAACTCCAAAGAGGGGGAGAGTGAAACGTACTCTCAAGACGAGGTCGTTGTATGGGGGGAATCTTCACCCAAACCTGTGTGAGAGGAATGGGATATGCATCAAATACAGACAGACGAAAGTTGTAAGGGCTACGGGTGTGAGGATGTGAGATTGAGCGCTTTCATTAGCGACCTGTTGTGGTAGCATGGCTTCTGGTCTGGGCATCATCGTGTCAGGCGGGCGAAAACGAAGTCTGTCCAGAAGAGATGGTGTTGGAGCGATTGTGCGTGATCGCCATGCAGTCGGTTTGTCCGAGAGTGCTTCGATTAGTGCCATCTTTTCGCATCGATCTACTTTGATAATACGTAGCTTGGTCCCTCCTCAAGCCGGCGTCGGAGAGTGCGCCGGGCAGGATGCTGGGCAGGAATGCATGTTCTTTGGAGGCCGCTACGATCATCAGGAACACCAGGTCCTGTGGCTTTCTGCCGCAAAACTACCTAAAGGGCGAGGGCATTCGCTCCTGCTATATTATATACTCTCTCGGCCGGACGGTTACGCCGTCGCAGGCCCTATCCAATATGATCCAATATCACCCTATTTGACGAAAGCCTGAAAGATTTGCTTCCCATTCCCCCAATCCTGCAAACCAATAATGTGTACCATTATTTCAATCTCAGGTATCCTTTTCTCTGGAGGGCCCTTTTCCGGGAACAACGATGCCACGGGGGACCGCTGATGTTCAAAAGAAGTTCCATGGACGGAACGCAGAAAGCAGCAGTAGGAGAGGTGGCAGGACTTCTTGCCGTACAGTATGTCACATTCGAGGAAGGTCTTCTGTCATAGAAGGTGTCTAGAGTGTCTCCTCTTGTGCGGTTTGACCGTCTATGCGCAATCACTCTCATAGTCCGCACCTCCTGCCCATCCTTCTCGTCGATATCCGCCCCAGCACTACCCGGCTTGCAAGCTACGCAGCGTCAAGCGGGCCTCCGAGCGTTGAGCCACACGCGAGCATAAAATCCTACTGCCGTTTCATAGGAGGATGCTCTTGCTGGCGATGAAAAGATGGGTCTCCGAGTACAGCAGCCTGCAGTTCGAGTCGGTGGGTGAGGTTGAGCGAGGATATCGATGACCCAACCTACATCCTGGACTTCCTTGGTGAACAGTGCACAACATGGCCCTCCTTGCCCTTCCCGTACCCTCCCACCCGTCCCGTCCTCGGCTCTATGCACTCCCAATCCGGAACCTCTCTTCATTCGCGACGTGAACTCGCGCAGGTCGAAGTGCTCACTCCTATATCAGTCGAGTGCCCACCCGTAGGTCAGAGTGCCCACTCTTTCGAACTTTGTGACTCCTCGCAATGCAGATAGGGAGGGATATAGCTCGATGCGCCGGACAGACGTACACTGAGACTCGGTATGTCGTGTCGGGAACTGGATGAGCCGACTGCCCCGACATAACATATCAAGCAACCACCAGTTCCCAGCCCGTAACCCGGGCGCCTAGCTTTCATAGCGAGAGGCTCTCCGCCTCCCTGAAGCCGACCCTGCGCGACCCTGACCTCCGTCGCCGCACCCGTTTCGCTTCAACAATCTGCGGTGTCGTGTCCGAAGGAACGACGGCCGTTTCGGGTCGGGTTGCGAGTTTTTCAAAGTTGTCGCTGGCCAGACTACAAGCGTCTCCAAGGGAGGCATCGAATTGGCGTGTTGGCAATGACCTTCTGTAGGATAGAGAACTGACATCTGATAATGGAAATCGCTTCGGTTTTCTGGGCAAGCATGGGCCTTCGTCTGGGCTCTGTGGGCGGCTGCTCAGGGAAGTTAGGGAACGCGTCGTCGGCCTCCGTCGGCTCAGCGGCGAGAGCTGAGAGCGGCGGCCTGCCAAGTTGTCAATTGGCCCAATTGAACCACGCAAGTTGCAACAGTTTCCACGTCAACAGTACTGTACTTACCTATACAGACGTATGTAGGCAGCACCATTCAGAAACAGCCAGATTCACGCAAGCAATAACATGCTGCAGGAGGTGACGTCCGTGCAGGTTAGTAGTTAAAATGGAGGCGGCGCGGTCTCAAGATGGCATTTTTACAAAACTTCCAGAAATTGATACCCCTCTCCCGTCTGTTTCGTAGTTCACAGTCGGGAAGGTCGACGCTGGTGTAGCTATGTTGTTGTCACCGCACCACCACCTGCTAGAGTTCCCATCACAGATCCTACCGGTATGTCTCACTGCCAAGTGAATTTACCCACCGCAGATGGTCCAATACTAACGCGAAATCCCCTCTAGGACGGCATCAAAACCGGCTCAATCGTAAACTTCACCATCGAACGCAACTTCGACGAAGAACGCCGCCAACAAGAAGACTTCCTCTCCCTCCAGGAAGAAATCTACCTCTCCTTCTCCCAACCGCCCAAAGAACCCATCCTTTCCCTCAAATCCATCACTCAAACCTCCGCCATCATCCACTGGGAACCCTTGGTGCTCCACGCCGCCGATCTGCGTGGGATCGACGTGTACCGTAACGGTCAGCGGTTAAACATTACGGTTGCGCCCAACGCGACATCGGCGAAGTTGTCGGGGTTGGATGTGAATCACGAGTACGAGGTGTGGATTGATGTGCGGACGTCGGCCGGGGTATTGCAGAGCAACAAGATCCGGATCACAACCCATGCGATGGAGAATCTGACGGGGATCAATGTGTCGTTTGGGACGTTTACGAATCCGCATGATATCGAGCCGCTGATGGATTTGTTGGGGAGGATGGGCGCCAATTTTACCGATGAGCTGACGACGGATAACACCCATTTGGTGTCGACTGTGCCGAGGGGTCCGAAATACGAGAAGGCTGTCGAGTGGAACATCCCAATCGTATCGCCGGAGTTCTTGAAGGCGTGCCACGCACAAGGCAAGATACAGCCAGCGACGGCGTTCTACGTGAATAACCCAAATCCGCCGAAGACCAGTGTGGACAAATAATGAATGTCAGAAATGATATTAGTCTCCCTATTCTGTATATTAACAATCTGAAGAGCATATCTGCGTAATAAAGTCCCTCTTCAAGCCCGGGTCAGATAACCATTCATGTTGCCGCCTCAGAATATCCTCCCCCTACAGTACATGGCAAAAGTGGTTCCCCCCGAAATCATCATTGGTGTTCGTTCGGTCGTCCTGGACCCAAACGCTTCCGTTGCGCTGCCGTCAAGAAAGCCTCACTGGTGAGTTCCACCGCACAATAATCTCGCGTGTGCAATATAGGCACACATACCAGAGCTCTGTGGCGTAAGCCTCTCATGACCAACATGCCGAAACTGCATCAAGTGCTGCTTGAAATTCTGGCAAAAAGGTAGTCAGTACATGCCCTACACCTCGCTCATGGAACCGAATTCATTCTCTGCACCAACCTCATGCGATTCCGTCAATCGTTCCCCTATACCATGCGCGACCGGCCCCTTTCGGAACACACTTGTCGGAAACGATGGCCTTCGGTGCGTGGTGTTTTGTGAAAGCCGTGAGGTCAACGGTCCTGGGGTGAAGATGGCGGTCGTATTGACAGATTCGTGTAGAGCCACAGGTGTCGTAGCCTCGCGAGTTGTCGGTGACGATAGGGCGTCCGATACCTTTGATCCCGTGGCCTCATCAGGGAGCATGCTATCAGTTTGAACGGCCGGCGTATTCACGACGGGTGGAAGATCATCACTAGGCGCAGACTTTCTTCGCTTAGGCGGAGATCCCGTCGCCGCTAAATCTCCCCCTTTACTGCCCGGCAAATAGATCTTCTGCATCCCAGCCGCGACCTTTCTGAACGACGCCAGACGCTCGTCACAAGAGGAAGAAGAGTCCGAATCATGCGGCCGTTTCGAGGGAGACAAGGAAGCAGACGGCCTGGGCCGCGGTGAGTTTTGTTGGGGAGGATTTGGCGGGGTTTCATCCGATGGTCTGGGTAATGATGCCCTAGGAATGACGAGTTGATCAGGTGGAATGTTCTCCTTGTTGTGGCCATCGTCGGGATCTTTCTCACTGGCATTCGATGGCTTGCTTTGCATCCGTAATTCCAATGGAGACAAAGGGGTGCGATGTCTGTGATTGTCTCCACGCAAATCCGAAAGCGAGGTGAAAAAGCGAGAGACGCTCGCCGTCTTCTTCGGGGGGTGCGTGAATTTTGCAGGTGGTGGTCCACGCGAGGAGCAATTTAGTATTCGATGTGGTGCTTTCGCGTGCGGGGGATTGAAAAACCTGCCGGGTAGAGCTTGCATTGACGGACTAGCTACAGGTGGTCTGTAATGATTCTTCCCTGGTTGGGATCGCGGTCGCGGTGGTGAGAGCGTCCTGGCATGTGGAACAGGTGCGGAGGAAGATCCTCGATTCGTGCCAGGATGGAATTGCGGTCGTACCGGGCTCTTCGTCTGTGCGTGCCGAGGCGTTGAAGAAGAGCTTTCGTGATGCCTGCCAACCCGGGATTGCGATTGAGCTTCGGTGTGCGTGCGTTCTTGCAGAGCGGGTGGCGTGGAAATGGTCCAGACTGGCAGTGCTGTCGCTGGAGGTATGGGAATGGATTTTGGCACGGGGGTCTGGCTTCGTTGCGGGAACAAGAAAGAGTCGGATAATATTCCCGCCGGCGGCGTACTTTCGGCATCTGGGGAATCTTGTTCCGTGGTGTCCAACGATCCAATCGCTGCGATCTCCTCCGCTTCAACGATTGCTTCGACTGTGGCTTCGATGCCGGCTGAAGTGGTTATTTCGACGCTCGAAGAGCTTGCTTCGGTGGGCACGGATTGATGGTTTAGGAACAAGGAGATGTCCAGGGTATCATCGAACGGGCGCTTGGTTTCTGGGTCAATCAATCCATTCGCTACCCCTTTAGCCAGATGTGGAGGAACATGCCTAAAGGATGCGGATTCAGTACCGTGCAAACCGCAGGAGAATGGTGACTGCCGCGTAACTTACGGTCCCAAGAACGTCATAGCTTCTGAGCAGTCTCTCAGATCGGACGGTAATGGCTTCAAATGCACCAACTCCTCGGTTTTTGGATCATACACACGTTGATGCATGAATGTGAGTTCTGCCATGCGGAAGAGCTCTTCGTAACCGTCGGGCCGCTTTGGCGCATTGGCAGCCCTGCCCCACTTCCACAGTTTCATCACTTCTTCGGCGCTCTTGTGTCGTAACAGAGTGTAAGCAGTCTTCAACCCGATCCCTTTTGGCGATTCCAGGTAATCGCAACCTGCCATGATGCACATTTGACGGAACCGGCGATGGGACCAGCTCTCCATTCCAGGCACGTTCCCAAAGTCGATCAGCTTGAGTTCTACCCCGTTTCCATCCTTGTCCAGTTTGTAGATGACCCTCTCGCAGCCAAACACCAGCAAATCCGAATCTTCTGTGATTGCCGCACTGGCAAATCCCTTGTCCAACAGATATGCGATCTGCGCGTCGGCTTCGTAAGGAGCTACTATGCATTCGATGTTCTCTTTGCGCAACAGTTTGATAAGCTCAGCGGCCATTCTCGGGGTGACATCAACACAGCTTTGAAACTGCTCGTATGCTTTCGTCTTTTGCCCGTTCCGAAGGTACTGCTGTGCGCGTCGTTTTCCCTCCTCCCTTCGCTTGTGTCTCTCTCGCTCAGTTCCAGCCTTCATCGGAAGGCAATCGCCGTCAAACACCATCAGAGGCTTGACGCCGTTGCTGATCAGCATCGATACCATCTTCATACAGTAGCTCAGGTATTTGGCTGTCGGCGTTCCCAGTCCAAGCTCCACCGCACAGGAGAAGGCCCCTCGATGAAGCCACACATACGAGTCGACAGCGACGGTTTGACCTTTGAACTTGCTTATATGTACATGTCTCTGAATATCCTTCAAAAAGGGGAAGAGACCGGGTATGCCCATTTCTCGGAATAGTAATATCAGTCGAAGGTGGAAATGGCTCGAATTGTTCGGCGTTCGTGGGAGTCAAGGCTCAGAGTGTAAACTGGCTCCAAGGTTGTCAGGGTTTCGTACAGCTCAGTGCCTTAGCGCGCGTCCCGGCTGTTTTCCAGCGCACTCCTCGCGGCGAAAAAACGTAATTCTCTCACACCCGCATGCAAATAGAAAGCATCGTCCTTCTCAGTTAGTTGAGTTCGTGATTGGCGGTGTCCGGGGAGTCGGACGCGGTGTGATATCGGCGGTGAGTGGTGCCCCTTCGGCCTTCGTAATCTTGAGATCGTACCTCAGTGGTGTCGGTGCTGTCGTGGCGTGAAAAGAAGGGTCTGTGGAAAAAAGAGCATGGGTTTCCGGGCTGTGGCGGGGGATCCTCGCTCGGGGCGGGGAAGAAGGGGAGACGCGCCATCAAGGTACGGGTTTCGGACATTTCGGACACAATTCATGCGATTTCGCGTCGGAGACAAATCACGGCGGCGTTGACAACTTGACAACGATACATCCAAACGACCATCGTTCTCCTCCAGAGTACAGATATATACACTAGGGGTTGAGCACTGAGGTGGAAGCTACACGCGGAACATATGCTCACTGTTTCTACATGGCGTCGGCCCAATAGCCACAATCGTGCGAAGACACGAGAAGCTCTGGGCACCAAATCGAGAGGCAATGGAAGTTTCGTTGGCGGGGTATATGTCCCATAATAGGTCGAACGGATACGGGAATACGCCGCCGTATGGTGTCCCACTTGTGTAGCAGCTGGCGAGTGCGGTGCGATTAACGCAATCACATTTTCAGTGGGTCATCGTTGATGTTGAGCCCTACCATCTCATCGGTTTCAATGCCCACCGTCTCCTATAGTCAAAGGAAGTACCGGCAGGTCAGCTAGGAAGAAAACGACTTTCAAACGTCCCGAGCGCTCTAACTTACTCTGAACTCTGCCAGGTTCCCCTGGATGCTCTCGGTCACCGTTCCCCACATCTCGTTAAACATCCTCTTTCGAATCCGCCAGTGTTTACGCATGGTGTCCAAGTCGCGATCGAGCTTTGCCCGATCCTCGACGCTCATATTACTGACGGCCGCGCCAGAACGTAAAGTTGATAACCGCGATTCATATGATTCATTCTGGGAAAGGTGCTGAGTGTCACTACCCTCTTTCCGTGAGGACGCCAAACAGGGATAGATTACATACCTCAGCTTCTACTGCCTTCAGCTTTGCTTCTATCTGATCAGTCGTCAAAGAGCTTGAGATGGTACTCAGCTCTGTAGAAGTCCAAGTCAAATCATGTGCGGCAACAGTAATACGAAGCCTTTCCCACTGCCTCACCTGCTTGTGCTTGTTTGATCTAGAATGCATTGGAGGAAGCCCTTGTCAGAAGGGATTGCTGCGTCAACGGAGGTCGCGTCCAGTCGAGGTACACACCTCATCTCGTGCAATAAATACACGCTCCTTCAGCTCTGCGATCTTCACATCCATGGAATCCAGCTCTTCTTTCGATGGCACCTCGAATTCATCCTGCTTCGCCACGTACACCCATTGCTTTCCTGTAAGGAACGTCAGCTTCCACTCTCACCAATGACTGCGCTTGAATTCAAAAGGGCCGTCTAAAGTACCAAAAAGTTTCCCGTGTATTTGTTCTGCGAAGATGGGCTGTTTGAGTTAAGGTTCCTAGGTTCTGACGCGTGGGAACCGCCGGCGTGGGTTGACTTACGCTCTTCTACCATCGTCGTCAGTGCTTTTACAACGTTTGTTTTCCCAACTGCCCCACTGAGGTTGTTGAATACATCTACTGCGCTATATGGTCTGGATGGCGTCCTTCGTCAACATTCGAAAACTGCATATTTCTACGTTACTTTGCAAGCACCTACCTATTCTGCTTCCGAAGGTATTTCATTACAATGTCCGAGGCTGTTATAGCTCGAATCCATTAGCAAGCTAGAAAGCGAAGAATGTCCGAGATACACAACCCACCTTCGTCGCCCTTGACCGGTGCGGCCTTCTTCTCTTCCTTCTTCTTCGCCATTGTTGGTCGCGATGAACACAGGCTTGAACTTCCCCGAAGATGATGTATTCCGGGCTATCTGAGCGCAAGAATTCTCAGCGGTCTCGCTCGAACAAGAGTGGTGGATTTTTTTTTAGGAAAACGAGAGCAGTATCTTCCGCCGTTACACACTTGAAGCAACTAACGGGCCGCTGGGCTTCGAGAAGAGCTGGGAAGACAAAGATGATAATACTGTACTGTACGCACAAAAAGTTGAGGAAAAGCAAGGACGCGCTGCTGTCACAGGAATCATCTCAGAGCTCTCAGAGCTGATCTCAGAGGAAAAGCCACCACTCGGAAACTCACAAAGGCCATGACAATGGAACTCCTAAACATGCAACAATAGTCACTGTAAACTGCGAGAGCCAACATATAGCGGCTGCCCATGAAGTCGAGTATTTGCCGGCTGCGCTCTCCGTCGAAAAGTACTTCGCTAACATTAGCGACGAAATTGCGGCAAGCTTCGCAAATATCCGTCGGACGCAGAGGAGGACTATTGTCGAAAGGGCAACCAATAGACATTGGAAGAGGGCCTACTGTCCCAAGCATAAAGGTGTTTGGAAGACCTTTGGCTTCGGCTCCATCCAGTAACGGAATGATGGCGACCTTAGCAAACAGGACCCACAAAATAGACTTGACCGCAGAGGAGGAGCAGTTGTTCGATGTCCTGAGAGCATGTGCAGAGTCATTACACCAACGGAACCCTGGAGCTGCACCGGTAGAGCTGCGGGTAGCTGGAGGATGGGTTCGGGACAAGGTGGGTGCCATTTGAACCAAGGACGGCGGAATATGGGAGCTGATCTATTGACCGACTTCGGGCATATCATAGCTTCTAGGAAAGGAGAGCGATGACATAGACATCGCGATAGATACGATGAAAGGAGAACCATTCGCACACGCCGTCAACCACTATATGCAGGAGCAGGGGCTCCAGATGGGCCACATTGCTGCCATCATGTCCAATCCCGATAAGTCGAAACATTTGGAGACGGCAAATGCCCGGGTCTTCAACTACTTGGTGGATTTTGTGCATCTGAGGACCGAGACCTACAATGAGGATAGCCGGAATCCGGAAGTGGTGAGACATCACTACGTGGCGCTGTACTGCTCGTCCCGCAGCCTCACCGACTCTCACCTTTAGGAATTCGGAACGCCATTAGAGGACGCCCTGCGACGAGACATCACTATCAATGCGCTCTTTTACAATCTGCGTACGCGTGAGATTGAAGACTTCACGGGAAATGTGCGACTCCTGAAATCTTGTTCTTACGTGAGAGCTGAGACTCATGCCATACCTTGGCTCCTAGGGGTTAGACGACCTTGCGCATGGGTTCATCAGAACGCCCTTACCCGCCGCGCAAACCTTCATGGACGACCCGCTACGGATCTTGCGTGTGATACGATTCGCGACTCGATTTGGCTATACTATCGATGAAGACATCATTACCGCCGTTCGAGACGAGTATGTGAAGGTGAGAGGCCGTAGGCACCATCATGCCAATTGTGACTATCCTGATACCGCTCGTTGAGCAGGATGCCTTCAAGAGGAAGATCACCCGCGAACGTATAGGTGTCGAACTGCTGAAGATGATCAAAGGGCCAAATCCAGTCCGAGCATTGAAGATCATTGATGACATCGGCTATTATCCGCTCGTGTGGGAGACGCCAGCGGACATGTGTGTACCAATTCCTCCAGGCCTGGTGGTGCGGTACGCCGAAACCGTTGCGAGGTGGGAGTGTGCTCCAAATGGAGGTGCAGCAATGCGGAGGCTGATCGTATCCAATAGCATGATCGGCTCGCAATCATTGCAAGAGATGCTCCGCCCGTTCACGCGGATACAATGCGATGCGGACGACAAGAAGATTCTGTACCTCGCCTCCAGCGTCGTTCCATTTCGGGGTTATGTAGTATCCAACCCAAAGCGAGACAGTCCTCTTTCCAGAGAGGTCGGCTTGACGGCCATCAAGGTCCGTAGTGAGCGCATCTGGTTCAACGGATGGGTACTAACCTCTTTCCTTAACTCATTCAGCTCAGCTTGTTCGACGCAGAGGCCTCATCCAAGCTAGTAGACGTCGTTGACAGCGTTCGCAAGATGGTAGCGGACAACTCGCAAACGGCCGAAGGCATCGATCGCAGGACTTTAGGTAAGCCTTTCCTATCTCTCATCACGCGTGAGTGCAAGCGACGCTGATCATGTCTTGTACTTTCGAATGCGTGCAGGCATGTTCATTCGAGAACTAGGCACCAAACCGCTCTTTGCGAAATGGTACCTCACGATCCTTTTCGGCTGGGTATCCGAAATCGTAGAAAGTGCAAGTACAGCGGGACAATCTTTTGACGGTATGAAAGGTCAATTTCGCTCAATGTCCCAAGGATTCGTTTCTCATCTCCGTGCGTGCCGCAGACCCGGCGTTCCGAGACATCTCCAAAAAGTATATCAAGTTCATGCATGACATCCGACGGCTTGGCTTAGAGGACGTGCAGGACTTCCGGGCGCATCTCAATGTGAGTTCCACTTCCCTACTCCAAGGACTATCCGGTCATGCGCGTCAGGAAATTAAAACATAAGCATAAAACAGGGAAAAGAAATAACAGCAATGCTCGGCATGAAGAAGCCCGGACCCGCGATAGGCGAGTACATCAGCAAGCTTGTAGAATGGCAACTAGGCCATCCAGAAGCCTCTAAAGAGGAGTGCACTCAGTGGGTAGCGGCGTATGCTCAAGGTACAGTTTGCCTAAGTTTGTTGTGGTGTATTTCATCTGCCAGGTGCTCATTCTTTCACTTACGTGCAGAGCATCCTCCACACTCCATACAACCTCCGCCAACGAAGAAACTGAAGAGTGGATGACCTTTGATCGACTGCAACCCTCATTCATGTGCATAGCGGCGTTTTCCATTATGGGCGTTTGGGCGTATAAGGCCCTCCCCTCACTGCCACATATCTTATCATTGTATATCACGTAATCGTTCGACTTGGGGAGGCATGCCGAAAGAATAGAAAAAATGTAGCTCAGATGCATGTCAACGGCATTTCAACACGAGCATGTATGTACATCGCATCCTCGGACAGAGTTGGTCCCATATCGGCGCTCCACGAATCAAAAGCGCGATTGCTCTCTTAGCTGTGATATGGCGCTATGGAAGGATGAGGATGTCGGCTTGGCAGGTTCAGGTTCATCGCCACATCGAAGAGATTGAGGATGTTGGGTCGCTGCAAAGAGAAGCAACCTTCGTCAGAAACATTCCCAAAATGACAACGGCGGGGGGATACATCAATCCTCACCTTCACAGAACCCTGATGAACATTATACCGCCCACCCCACGGCGAACTAACACCTTGCTGCGACCACGTATCCCTATGCCGCGCCGTCACCGGCACATCGCCAGGCATGGGCATAAACTCCGCAGGCAACCGGGGCCCCGCACCACTACGACCGCCCTGGCCGTTGTCGCCCGAAAGAAGCCTGTATTGGGCCAATCGCTCTTCGTTGGCGGCCAGCTCGATTCCGTGGAATTTGTCGTGGATCTCGGTGCGTTTTTGGAGCTTGAGCTCGGTGTACCAGCGGAGGCGGTCCATAAACTGTTATGGAGAGCGGGATTAGAGACCGAGACATGGTGAGATTTCGCAAAGCCTGAGATGGTCCACGAATGTTACTCACCGACATCGTAAATGGAGCGCTGTGGAACACCGGTTTGTGCTTCGACTGCATATGATATGCAATGTCAATAACCTTCTAGCAAAACTCTGCCCAATAACACATTCCTTACCTTCGCCCGCTTCCCATGCCTCGAGAGCAATATGATCGGCGTCTTCGGCTTTTTCTTCGCCGTTTGCCTACTACTCTGCCGACTCGTCACCCCACTCCTACTCTTACTCCGACTACTCTTCGACGCCCCCCGCCGCCCGCCCGCGGGCGTAGACGCAAGACTCTCGGTGCCGGCGGTGTCGGACACTTTCGTGTCTTGCGTGGCCGGTCTCGTCACCTGCGCTTTGGCTGCGCTGGCTTCTTTTGCTTGGACTTGGTATTCGTGGGCGATTCGTTTGGTGCGTTCTTGGAGGGCGTGGAGGGCTTTCTCGTAGTCTTCGCATTTGTCGGCGTGGACGATTTGTTGTTGTTCTATGGCTGTTGTTAGTTTTTCGAGACGGCCTCTGGGTGAGTGAGAAGAGGGGAGCGTCAATGTGGATCAGGTAAGCATCGAGATAATGGCGATGGCTGATGCACTTACTCAAACTCGAACTGGAGCAGCTGCATTTGTTGCGCGTGAAGCATCGTCAATTCCATGACCTCCTGCAGCGAGAAGCTCTTTTTCTTCTCTCCTTCAAACTCCCCAGCATCTATCCTGTGAACGGGCAGATGTCTGAGTTTCTGTTGTATGACGATGTACGCTTCTTCTGCACGTACCCCTCTGCTTGTTCCATCGAAACCATTGGACGCTCTTCCATGAATCTATTGACGGTTTCCCGGATCTCGTCCTCGTCAAAGTCTTCCAGCATGTACTACAAATCCTACACATCAGTCTGCATTCCCTCCCAATGTTGTCCACATTCCACACACCTTAAGATCCATAGAATCGTCCACATCAGACATCTCGTCCTCGTCGTCAGACTCGGTCTCATCACCAGACCCTTCATCCATCTCTGCCGGATGAACACGTTCCGGAACAGGCCTGTCCGCGATCTCACGAAACGGTCTGAGCAGCTTCCAACCCTGTCGAAGATGATCCAGTGCGCCAACACTATTCGACCGCGTCAACAAGGTCCGTCTATGTGTCGTCTGTGCATCATCTTCCTCGAATTCCGCACGGCGCAGGTCGATCATTGACCAGGACGGTCGGATGTAAGCTTTCCGTCGTGTCTTTGCGGCCACCGAACCCATGTGGAGGGAGTAGTAACCCGGTTTGGCGTTGCGGATGAAGGGATGCCGGTGTAATGTGCCGAGGATTCGGAACGCATCAGGGTGGTGCTTTCGCAGGAGAGTTTGGAATTGGTGAACTAGCTCTTTGGCTTTCGCCTTCCAACTAGGGCGGTCTTCGATGATGTAGTCTCGGATCTCGCCTGAAACGTTTAATAGGGTCAACATTCAGTCCCGGTTATGGACAGAGTGGAGACTTGATCCAAAACCTTTCCAGTCATATATTTTCTCAGGCTCCCGCCGATCCGCATGGTCCCCAGCTCCTCTGAACTCCTTTCCTTTCGACCTCTCTCTAGTTCGAGCGGAGCTCTGCCGGGTGGAGCTGAACCCCGATCCACTTGACTCTTCCACTTCCTCCAGATTGTTCGTGCTGACCCTCACGGACTCGATAGGTTCCACTGCTTCGCTTTCTGATCGCTCGACAGGTGCTTCTTCCGGCTCGTCTTCCTCAAGACTAGGAATGTGATTAGAGATGGAACTGACGCGGCGGGCGGAGAAGCCAATCTTACATGGTGTCTGCATCCACAAATTGTCCCGAGCTTTCCAGGAAGTGATGCTGTATGCGGGTTCCTTAGAAAAATGACTGGAAACGGGAAGATTTCGAGACAACGTTGCACTTACGATGACTTTACGTGCCAGCCTTTCCCACAGCGCTACTCGCTTTTCGCTACGGATCGTGGCAACCTTTTGGTCGCGTGAGTTCAGCTTTAGGGAGCGATACCGATAGGACGCAAGGGACCTACCTGCAGCTGCATCTGCTCCATCTTCCTGATCGCCACATCGACCATATGGCACTGTCTACGAAAAATGTCTGCATTAGCTCCTCCGTGGTTGCCTCAAAATTATCATCATGCGTCTGCCGCACCTTTGATAATCCTTTTCGAGCTCTATTAGCGCTTCTCGCTTGTTAAGCCATGGCCGAGAGAACATCTTGACTTGCTTCACCAACTCGAAAACAGGCTCGTGAAGATCAGACTTGCTGACAACCATGGGTCAGCTGCTCGCGCATCAGCGGAAATGGGACCAGTCGATGCTTCCGACAGTACCTTCGAAACAGCCTCGCAAAGAGTAACGTCAACTGCAGCTTGATGTTTGACGGAACGGTCTGTCGTAGAAAGTCATCCTTCCACGTCGTCATCTCCTCCAATGACGTTTCGAATTCTCCCAGCACGTTCAGCAGCTCGTTACAGAGCTCGTCAAAGTCTGTCTGAGATTCTCGATCGTACGGATCAGGTATCACGTCCAAAACCTTTCCCGGATGATTTGCGGCTCGCCCATAGGATCCGATTTGAGATATCGAGGAGTTGACGGACAGTTGTGACGCTTGAATAAACGACTTGATGTCGTCCGACTCCTCGTCCGTCCATAAAGATGTGTTTTTCTTGTTTGGAGGCACGCCGCCCATGCCAGGACCTGCCTGTGGGACGCGGTACATCGACGGTGGTTGCACGTACACCGAGGTGCTTGATCTCATGTTGGCTTCCCTGCGATCATCATTCTGCTGGACGGCGCGAAGAGTAGTCATGGCCTCATATCTACCCATGTTTTTGCTCGAAGATGTGCGCCTGCTTCCCAACTCGTAAGCGGATGCATTGAAGTCTGGCAGCGGGTCAGTCAAGGACGGCTGCCTGAACACTCCCGAGGTAGCCCCTCCTGGTCTATTTGACGGGTCCGGCGGAAGGCCCATAGCCGACAAGCGGCGATGTTGAGACGACGCCATGACCGCTTGTAAGCTCATCCTTCGTCCTCCGGGTGCTCCAGGAACGAGAAGACCCGGCCTTTCGGTGGCTAGACCTCCTATCCGACGGTCGTCGCTTGCCATTTTTTCTGTCTGGTTGAATCCTGAGCGGGGGAAGCTCACCCGCGCTAGTATATCAGCTATTATTGTCAACGTCAAGTTTGGGTGGGCGTTGATGCAGTGTCGAAGACCCCAAAAAACATGGTATGGGGGCGTGCAGCGACGGAAACTTCCCGACGATGACACACCGCGTTAAGAACGCGTCGACCTTTGCGAGGATCAATTCCCCAAGGCCTCAACCCCAGGCAAAGGAACGGTGGATTTAGACTTGCAATTCACCCAAAACCTGTGACTGCGACCGTTCTACAACGAATAGTACTGCACAGCTGGAATTTGCAGAATCTCTTGCGGATCACCTTTTCTCGAAGTCGGGTTTCCTCGGCTCCCGAAGCACTCTTTGCCAGCATCCAGTTCCCGGTCTTTTTCCAACGAACCTCTGGACAAACTCTCAAAGTCCGAGGCTCAGACATTCATCACCACCACGTTATCTCGACGGGCCTCATTTGCGAGTGCCATACTCTAGGCTGATCCAAGTCCTGGGTTTGGTTGAGCAACGATGGCGATGCAGACTCTCCTAACGCCGGAGGAACTGAGAGGCGACCCAACTGAGCTCTTTTCAATCGTGGGAAAACTGGGCGAAGGGTAAGCAATACGCCCTGGTTCCTATGAATGCGCGGGGGATGTGCGGAGTTAGCTTACCATGTCCCTTTTTGCTGTCCTCGCGAAGCTCTTATGGTTCCGTGCACAAAGCGCTGCATAAGCGAACCTCAACAATAGTGGCTATCAAACTCATACCAGCGGACGCCGATTTGGAGGAAACCATCAAGGAGATAAACATAATGAATGGCTGCGACTCGAAATACGTCGTACATCTTTACGGGAACTACATCAAGGAAGGGTATCTGTGGGTAGGTACTTCAGCTGCGTCCGTGTCGCGCAGCACCGAAAGGCTGCGAGTTCCAATATGTTCCCTCAAACTGTCGGTCAACTTCCTTCCCCAGAGTGGTGGGAAACTGGCCTTCAAATTGAGAGGGAGTGTTATTGGGATTTGAGCGAGTCTGATCTGTTTGTTGTTATTTCAGATTGTGATGGAGTACTGCGGGGCAGGGTCCGTCTCCGATATCATGCGGATATGTGGCACGACCATGACGGAAGCGCAAATTGCGCTGATTTGCTCTCATGTACTCGAGGGACTAAACTATCTGCACGGTTTGAAGAAGATCCACCGGGACATCAAGGCTGGGTGAGTGAATGCTCGTTCACCTTGCCATACGTCCAATCGTTTGCTAAATGCGTCTTATCCGCGACCAGAAACATCCTCCTGAACGTGAATGGCGAGGCGAAGCTGGCAGATTTTGGGGTGGCGGGGCAATTGACGGAGACGCAGGCGAAGCGGACGACAGTAATAGGCACCCCTTTCTGGATGGTATGCTATGCGGCTGCCTGGGTTCAACCCGTACGTTCCCGTAGTTCCTTGTCGCTCATGCCTATCTGCAGGCACCAGAAGTCATCCAGGAGGTTGGATATGGAGTATTAGCGGACATATGGTCTCTCGGAATCACATGCATAGAAATGGCAGAGGGCCGGCCGCCATATCACAAGATACACCCTATGCGCGTATGATGAATCTCATTGGAACGCCACAATCTGCGTTGCATGAAGACTGATTTTTGTCAAACGATGTAGGCCATTTTCATGATTCCTACCAAACCGCCACCAAAACTTGAAAACGAAGAGAAATGGTCATCTCAATTCAAGGACTTCATTGCCCAATGTCTGATCAAGAACCCAAATCAGAGGCCAAGCGCTGAACAGCTGCTGAAGGTGAGTTCAAAGTTTCCCCACAACGATTTTCGCTTTTTTTTGCGTACTTACTCTATGCATTACTTGTAGCACCCATTCATAACCAGCGCGCCCGGAATAGCTATCATGAGTGAAAGGGTATCTCAAGTAATGGATCTGATAGCGCAAGGCGCCTTGGACGATGTGAGTTCGAAACTTCCTGCCATTGAGTGCTGTGCAGGTTTTGACTCATCCGTGAATTTCTAGTCTGATAGCGAATCGGAAGAGGAGGAGCCGGTAAGTTGCTTTGGGTCCAGCAAATCTACGTCACCATTCTGACGATTGTCCATATATACAACAGTCTGGTTTGGAAACGATGCGGCTTGAAGGAACCATGCGGTCGAATAAGCCAAAATCGTCACGAAGGGCCTTCGACGAAAGCACTCTGAAACCAGTAGGGCCACAAGCCGCAGCCGCCCGCGCCGAAGAAGCGCGACGAAGAGGAGATTCGAACGCAGATGATGAGGACTCGTACAGCAACGGGACGATCAGATTCAATAGCGGCGACTTGGCGGCATCACCGAGCTATCCGTCAGATCCGTCGTTCGACTCTGGCACTATGGGTGGAATGTCGGGTACCATGGTGATCAATACTGGGGGTTCCGTCTTAGGCACGATGGTAATATCCAAGTCCGAAGATGTTAATACGGGGACTATGCGGAGAGCGGACGATTCCCCGTCCAAAGGTAAGTTTGGCGCTTGTATTCGATTGCAGATTTCAAATTCGAAATCTCACAGTTTTTCCATGGTGTCAGATTATCAACCAGCGTTCATGAAGTACATGCGAGGAAAAGGAGCGGATCCGATCGAGACTGGGACGATGAAGCCATTGAGGTTGAATGCGAATTCGCCGGTGGCACTATCGCCTAACTCTGCGGGCGGGGCGAGTACCACTGGCGAGAACGGGCGAGCCCTGGTGAGTCCTGATGTTGGGGTGCTCGCCAATGCGTGACCGAATGCTGATACACCACATCCATTGTTTTTATAGGCGCGAAAGCTGGGTATCACAACGTCAACAAGTGGCTTACCCACATCCACAGACGTACTAGCCACTTCACCAACGACGGTCGAGAGCCTTCAAGAGCTGCTAGCAATCCTCGACGCCAGCCTGGAAAAGGAGCTAGAGACAACGCGGCTAAAATACGCGAATAAACGCGCACCCCTTGCAGACGCACTTGAAGCAAAGAAGGCCGCGTTGGCGGCGAATGGGGGTTCTTTCTCGAGACAATCGTCTTTTACGTCATCGTGAGCGGAGCATTTGGCCGTAGATCAGCAGTCGCAGAAATCTATGTGGCTTCGGCGCAGTCCGTACTTTTTGGCAGCGAGCGGGACGTAGAGTGCAGCGGTTCCGATTGGGAAATCTACCCATCACAAACTTTAAGAGAAATGGACATCACCGCGTGGGTTTTGGCTGGCATTTTGGGCTTGTTCCACGGCTCGCCTTCACTATTGTATATGTGTGTTTTTGAAGAGCCAAATGGCCTATCTCTGAGCACAACGTCTGAGCAAAGGTACCTTCGCCGTAAGCAGCGCACCCGACTTGCTCCATAAATCTTCCTGAAATGCCACAAGCGCCACCACGGGGCGCCTTTGAAGCCTTGGAGTATAACATTATTGAGATACTGCACATTTACGAACTACAAATTTACATGAACACAACATGCGCTCAAGCGTAGTTTATGAATAGGAAGAGACTGACGGGGAAAATAGGCTATGCGGGACTACTGCCGAGCTTAAAGGGATTTCACATATGAACTACGACGTGCGGTACTGATGCACGAAGAAACGGTGCTACTAAGATCTACTTCAAAGATTGATGGACGAATGCTAACAGCAACAAAAGCTTGGGAGGCTAGCTAGTGCTGCAACTCAACCGATCCTGAATTTGAACCGGAGCGACCGACTGCAACTGGGCCTACGAAGCAGGTGATGCTAGATTGCGCGGGTAATCGGAGGGAAACCGGTAAGTGAATATGACGATCGAGATCTGCAACGAATGCGAGAGCATAAAATGAAAGAATATCTACAATGGCATCAACTTACGGCGACCCATCCCCATTAATAGCCCTAACCGTCACCAGATACGTAATCTCCGGAATACCATTCGGCACCGGACCATCCAACACCCAATTCTGCTGACCCGCCGCAATCGGGCACTGTACACCCCTAGCCGCGAACGCATCACACATGCTCACAGCATCCGAGAACAGCGCCGGGGAACCACCTGGAAAACCGACGGAGAAGATGGCTCGCGCTCCAGGGGTGATCGGGCGGCTGGTGGTGCCTTGGATCGTGAAGGTGGCGTTCTGCCCGGGGACGACCGGGTTGGGAGAGAGGTTGACCGCTGAGACTTGGAGGACGTCGGCGGCGGTGGAGTTCGGGCAGAGAGAGAATTGGCCGGGGGTGGTGCTTATGCCGCCGTTGGCGCCGCCGGCGCCGCCCTGATTACCGCCGCCTTGATTACAGCCTTGGCCACCGTTTTGTCCGTTCTGTCCGTTCTGATTGCCCTGGTCGTTCTGACCATCCTGACCGTCCTGACCATTCTGGTCGCCCTGATCGCCGAACTGCGGGGCGGGACGCGCGAACACCGTCACCGGGAGGAGGAGAAGGAGCGTGAGGAGTGCGGTGAGGCGCATTGCTAGGTTTTTTTCTTTTCTTGTAACGTTCGCGGAATGGTTGTCTTTTCTGTTTTGAAGGTCGCGAGATGATGATTTGGCGGTTTGAATCTTCAGGTTCCAAGTTGCTTGCCAACAGGGGCGCCCGTCAGCCCTATGCTTTATATCCCATCACCGACGGTTTCTCGGCTGACCCCATCCTCCACATTCCACTTTCTTGGCATGAAGTTACTGCATCCACTCTCTCATTTCCCCCGTTTCATACGCCCGCGTCGACCGCGCCAAGGCTGCGTGAAGTGATGATGCAAAGGCGCATCACTATCAGGAAATCTGGGCGGTTCGGTGGTTCACATTCCATCTATCGAACTATGTGGTAGCAGTATCAAGTGCTGGAAGGAACGGGGGAGTTTGTAGTAGTGGCTGCAACCAGGTGAAGTTCTCCACGGCCCGAAATTGACAGTCTATCGACAGGGGTTCTGCCGGATTTGACAGTTTCTGTGAGGTCATCGTCGCGACTGGCTTTTTCCGAAGCAGAACCAGCGCACGAAGATGGCTGACCCAACTTGCGGTCCATCATGATTTCATGGATATTCAATACGGTAGTATTGAGACGACAGAAAGCCGATAGGCAGTTCAAAAAGGTAAAAGATACAAGAAAGACAAAAACGACCCAGCCGAACAAAAACGGGAAGTCAGCAGACGAAGGGAACGGCGAAATGATAAGACAGACAGGATACTAAGGTATGAAGGGGACTATAAACGCAAATGCTCGACAGTACTACCAGGTCATAACATTAGTCGCAGTACGTATCCAGAGAACGGACGATCGAGGTATATATCGAAAAAAGCGGAATTTGTCCGCGAAGTGTCGGCGGATGCTTTCAGCCGGCCAGGCAGGACGATACGATGCATGCGGTTCGCTGGAACGGCGAGGCATGCGTTTTCACTAGGATGGGATCACATGTAGTACATGGTGTGTTGATCCATGGTGGCCTGGACTTTACGCAGCGAGACAGGGATCTCTTGGGACGTTCCGCTGAGGGCCGATGCGGCATCTGACCCGAAATCGCCTTCGAGGAACATTCGGCCGTCTGAAAATCACCATCCATCACATATTAGTAAATGCTTCGTGGAAGTTTCCTCAACGTGATTCCCTAATACTCACAGTACGCAGCCAAATGCGCCCGGTACGCCGGGGCTACCATGTTGATACTCCGGGTAGCTCTCTCGGCCAAAAAGCACAGGTTGTAGCAAAGCTGCTGCAGGTTGTCGGACCCCATCTGGATCTCATCCCATATGACGTGGTAGAGGGTCGGACGTGAGGTGCCCTGCAAACCGGCGTGGGATTGTAGGATGAAGTTGAACTCCGTTGGGTGGGTGATGACGGTGTCAATCTGTTTCCATTCAAAAGCCAACGAAATAGTTAGTATCACGATCTCGACCACAGAATACATGCGAGAAAATTCAACGTACGGTGGTACCCGGCAAACAATTGCCCGACTTGTCCTGATGGTTGTCGTTCGGGAACAAACGGATGTGATGTCTTTTCTGGACAATGATGAACGTCAACTGCACATTGTTGAGTTTCCGTTTCGCCAGAGCTTTCTTGATAGCGGCGATCTCCGTCTCGCGGACTTCCTTGAATTGTCCACTGGAGACACCGTCACGGAAAAAGATGATTCGGGCAGGCGGTGTGCCCTGGGCGGCCACGAATGCGCCGATGGCGTCGACCATGATGCGCTCCATGTCTTGGATGATCTCCACCCGCGAGGGCTGGGCGGAGAGAAAGGTGCGGTACTTTGTAGCAGAGCGATCGGTTGAGGTGACAACGGCAGCCACAGAAGGGGCCGCTGAGCCGGCGTGGGCGTGGGTGACGTCTGCACCGCATATCAGGGTCGGTTTGTCCATCATGGGGAGCTTGTCGACGAAGTTTGTAGCACCACCCATCTTAACGTTGACCTGCAAGAGAGTACGATTCAGATGATGGAGCTCCGGATATCGAACTCCGAGAGGGAACATACCTTCAAAGCAACGTTCTCAGAGTACTTGGCGTTGAGTTTAGCGAGATTCACTTTGCCAATGTCCATGCACTGCGACAGCACGTCCATGTCGGTCAAGGTGATCCTCTTAATTTCCTCATACAAGACTCGTGTCCCGCCGTCAATTTTGATTCCCTTGGGAACAATGCAAAAGATAATCTGGCAGCGGAACTTGTACGTCTTGGAAGCTTCCGTGGCCAACTGCACCAGACATCGGCGCACATTTTGAGAATCTTCGGGGTTCTGGATCTTCAACGGCGAGTCCTCCATTGAGCCGAACTGGATGCCGGTGCGTTGGAAGACGTCCAGGAGTTGGTCCCGGATGTCGCGGGCTTCGCCTTCAGATATGCGAGTGAAAAAGGCAAACGCGTAACTATTGATTTTCGAGGGCTTCGCGAGGGCCTTGCCGAGCCTCCAATATCCTTCTGTACCCTTAAAAGCTTGGTTGGCGCCAAAGACGACGTTCGGCGCGTTGAGAATTCGGGCCGGAATCGTCATGGGAGTGGGGTCGACAACGAGACCGAAGGACTTCAAGAGATCGTTGTTCTGGTACTTGAGGGTACCATTGACTGCATTGGCGATCTTCTTCTCACGATCCAACGGGCGCTGAACAGTGGCACGAATCATATCAGATGTTTGATCCCCGTTCAACTTCTTCTTGAACCTCTGTGAAGGGCTCATCTTCAGGAACTCAATGGGGAACGCCGATTTGCCGTTTGACTGCAAGTAATGAAGTAGGATCAGTATATGAAGGGCACCTGGGGATCCCAGAGAACCGAGAGTCTCACCTTCAAGGCGACAGGCAAGAAAGGGTATTGCAACTTCATGTTGTACTGGGACTGGAAGTACTGTGCGACAGAGACCTTCTTGCCCCCAACCTCAAACAGATAAGTGTCTGCCGAGTCGCGAGAGAAGCTTCCGATGTTGAATCGTTGTTTCATGTCGGGACGGTGGGTGGTCACAACATTGGCGCCCTTGAACTCGCTCGTAAGCTTCGATCGGAGAGCAACAGGACCGATGTTTTTGATCAAGGCTTGGAGATCGTTCATATCGCGAGCGCGGAAGGCATTTTGGAGAAGTTCGAGGAGCGAGACTTCTCCTTGACGGAAGACCGTGGCAGCCACATCGACGTTGACGCCTAGATGACCCGCCATCATGACCCGGATACTCTGGTGGTATCCCCTCCAGATTTCCAGGCCTCCTGAAATGTGCGTGCGATCTTCGGGGCTGTAGAAGTTAGCACCTGCTGTCACGAAGGTCAAGCCAGGAACGTGGCGAAGGACAGTGCTCAACGCGGTGGTTGCGTGTAAAGCAGTCTCGTCCTCCGGTCCTTTCTTGGTCATGAAGAGCAATAGCGAATGGAAATCAATCTTGGCCACCTACACATGCGGACGAAGTTGGAAGCGTGAGAACAACGTCAAGTTGTGGGTTAAAACTGGCCCATTTAATGCAAAGTCTAATAGCTATACACACCTGCTTGATGACAATCTTGACCTCCTCAGTCTGCGATGGGCGCTTAACGGCACCCGCGGCGGGCCCTTTTGCTTTCGCGGGCGGACCGGCGGTCACAGGCCGAGACATGACGGGCGAGAACCCTCCACGCGATCCTCCGCGGCCACCTCGGCTTCCACCTCTGCCTCCACGCCCTGAGCTACCACCCTGAGGTTGCTCTGGCATTGGAGGGTAGTATTCCTCCTCATCTTTATCGACGGTGACCGTGACGGTGAGATTTGTGAATTCCTGCGTGCTGAACGCATTCTTTTTCCCATCAAAAGCGATGAAGGATTTCTTGTTGCCGTCCCTGAACGTCTCTTGAGCTACACGCCAGGCACGTTTGGCCAAAGCGGGAACCTCAGGGGTCATCACGACATCATATTGGTACGCAACCGTCTCTGCAAGCAGTCTATGGAAGATAGACAATCAATGAGCTCCTTATCCGTGTTCGATTCGACAATCTTCAGAACAGTGGAACATGCCTTAATGGAAAGATGTTGCACCTGACCTAAAGAGGGAACTGGACGTATCAGAACAGATTCATGAACGGGATTCAAATCAACTCGAATAAAGAGTATCTTCCAGAACGACCATTTCACCCACCTTAATGGGCTTGCCTTCCTTCCCAGGGGTAGGTCGGAGCGGAAGATCGGTGAGCTTGACCGGACTCTGTTGTGACATTTCCAGGGGTGACGGAATTCTGGAAAAGCGTCAGGTGTCAGTAAACAGAGCCCAAAGTGAACCGCTGCGCCGTCATACGACCGGCCGCGACCGGGAAAGGGAAAACTGAAAGCCATTACTGGCGATCATTACAATTATTTGGGAGCCAGAATATGCACCGTCTGACGATACGTGTATGTAGCGGTATACGCGCGAAGGCTCTATGAGGTGGGAAATTCGAAAGACCGTGAGAAAATGAGACAGGCATCAACATGCCTTGCTCCAAACTCCGCGCGGTGCTCCAGTGACACCATGGCCCCATGCGAACGTCGCTGGGGACGTGAAAGTGACCGGTCATGCCTCCTTCCGCAGCACCGTTCAAACTCGCGCGCTGTCGAACGCGGCGTGTAGGGAAAATGCAGCAGTAACACGGACATGATCTCCAGACCTGCATGTTTTAGAGGCCAGCGACGAGCACTTCAATGCCAAGGTTGCGGTAGGCGGGGTAGCCAGTCACAGCCGGACTTATCCCACGCTCCGGTGCGTCATGCCCACGTGGTGGGAATTTGGACAGCAAACAGTGGCACCCTTCCCTTCACTCACGTTGAGGCTCTCGCGACTGAAGCAGGTTAGTTGCCGTATGGAGTGAGAAGTAAATGCACTTCTGGTCTCGTTGACGGTAGTGGTGGTTGGGTGCGATAATGCAGGAGTGTGCTGGCTGTCTTCGTAACGTACGGAGGGGGGAATTGGACGTGGGAATGTTGTTGTTGTGGAGGTGCGGAAGGGCAACCTTATGTGGGGGTGGCCTCTGGCGTGTGATCTCCTTGCGACGCTCCATTGTTGCCGGGCTGTGAGATGCTGTGATGATTTAGGCCGATGATTAAGCTGATGTCAGACTGCCTTCGATCCTTCTTATCTTCCAAGTACCCCTGGATGGAAGTCACCGACTCCTCTCCGTCGCCCCCTGTGCCGCGTCTTTTGTCTTGCCGCGCTCACTCACGCGTCAGCCTAAGAAATGTCATATTGTTTTTTTTTTGGAACTCTAACAGGCTGAAAACTTAAAAGCGTCGGAAAGACGACAGACCCTTGCCTTCGGCGACAGGCTTATGTATTCCATCGCTTACATTGTTATCACATATGTATACTAGTGGGCAGTCGTGGCCGCCATCCGGAAGCAGCCGGCAAGCAAGGCTGGAGAGCCACCACCATGCCGGCTATCTTTCCTCGCCAATATGATCAATATAATCACGTATTCCGCTCGAAATGGGTGCTCGTTCTCGTTGCAACTCGATGCGGTCCGTTAGGGGCGTGAATTTCCGCGCCTATTTGAACGACTCAAAAAGACTGCGTGGTGGGATGAAGTCAAAACTCTGGCGGTGGTAGGACACTCGGAAGCGAGATCGTAAGCCCAATTGGCTCCACCCCGTTCCACAATCGTTGCGCGTTGCGCCCTAATTGGACGCGGCCGACCAGCACCTGCTTCGAGAAAAGCGTCTTGCGGAAAAAGTGCTTTCGTACCAGTCTGGGAGATGGGAACAGGTTTCGCTCTCCGGGATGTCTTCTGTGTCAGCAAAACGTCGCATGGGAGTACCTCTACCTCTCTCGCTCCTGCGCGTCTGATGGGGGATGATCAGGAGTCTCGTCAACTTTGGAATCTGTCCTCCCTAAGAGTCTTTTTGTCCGTGACTGTTGGAGCAGGCATTGCAGCGGAGGATGTGCCGATGTGCAAAAGGACAATGGGTAGGGTGCTGAAGCTCGTCCTCGTGACTCGGACCTCGTCGCCCTTCTGTATGGACATTCATCAGGTTCCGCGAGATTCTGCGTCTCCCAACTTGCTGCTCTGCCAAAAACCGGCTATTTCAGCGGTACAAGAAGCCTCACAGTCTCCGACGTTTGCACCTTCTCGTCGCCAAGCCCGTTTGCTGCAGGGGGGGCTCTCCTGTCATTTCCACCAAACTCGCAAACAAGTTGGGTATGCAATATCCGACTTTGCCCTTGGCACTATATACTGGATGATAGCACGTTTGCGGACATTTAGTTCAGATATAGAATAGACGTATATAGGTAGCCAGGCTTGTCGTGACGGAATGTAGCTTTGGGTTCATGGGTCTGAAAAGATCAAGGGAGAGTGATGTCAAATACCTGGAATTGACCCGGGATGAGAGCAAGAGAGGACGATCCCGAGCGTTTCGATAGACTAGATTTCTGGTGCCTCTTGCCAGCACGCGCCCCTCAACGTCTACCCAGGGTCGTCTGCGCTCATCGCGCGTCGTTTGCTCGCTTGGCCCGCTAGTCTTGATGGTGATACAGCTTTGGAAGAGCTTCTCCCGTACTCCAGGTCAATTCCTGTTCCTCTTTTCCAGTGGGGTTACACATAAATCATTACAGGTTGGGATAAGTCAGCGTGAAGGTGTGTCCGACTACTCAGTGAAACTCCGACGCGTATTCCGGGTGATGATGCTCGAACTGGAAAAGACCCTAGGCATCCTTCCAGACATGCCTGCCGAAACAAACCAGAATGTTTGTCACTGACGCTGCGCCGCCATCGCTTTGCTTGTATCACTCCACGCTTATCGAAGATATATTTGAACTGCCAAAACCACGTATCCGCTCAAAGGTGAACTTCATCCCCGCAAACATCTCCCCACCCAGTAATTCAAACTCAACGAAATACTGTATCCGTGTGGTCTTTCATCCTCGGTTTGTGTGAGGAGCGGCCGTGTGCATGTTCCTGTTGCAACGTTGGGAGAGTTGCTGCTGCTGGGGGGGGTCTTTTTTTGCGAATGCACTTGCGAGGTAAGGCTTTCGGAGGTGTCGGAGCCCAAAAAAGTGCTTACATCACGCGTTCCTCTTTCCGTGTCCGTCCTCCAAGTCCACACAAACATGCAACACGCCGTAAAAGCATCGGTGCATATTCCATAGCCTCTTTGCTGGCTAGCTGGCAACCTCCATATATATACATACTCACTGCTCAATCCAATATAGAGTAGTCGGTAAAATATTCACTGCGTGCGCATCATCCTCAAAGAAGCCCTGAGGCCCTGATCAGCAACCATCTTCCCTCACTTTTCGAAAGACCCTCGCTTCTGTTGAACTACTCCTTAGCGGGCACAAGATGTCACCGGTGGTGGAAGATGTACGGGGCAAACGCATTCGCGTCTTCCGGAATGGAGACATGTACGATGCCGGCAAGCGTCTTGTCATCAATCCGAGAGTGTATCGTAACTACGAGCAGGTATTGGCTGGTTATTCGTAGTGATGCCGCCTTCATCCAACGTAGCATACTGCCAACGGAAAAACTCATCACCCCTGTAATCTCGCAGTTCCTCTCCCGCATCACAGCAGAAATCAACCTCGTAACAGGCGCCGCCCGCCGCGTCTACACCCTCGACGGCCAACCCCTCCACACCCTCGACGACATCAAAGACGGGTCCATCTACGTCGCCACCTCCGGCGAGCACCTCAAACGCATCCCTTACCTCATCACCACCGACCCAACCCTCGCCGCCATCTCCTCCAGCAACATACGCGGCGGCCCTGGGCGTGCGAGTGGAGTTGGGGTGCGTGATCGAGGGTTGAGCGTTGCGGCGTCGGATGTGGATGAGGATGAACGCGCGGCGACGGAGGCGGCGCAGAGACCGGCGTACCTCCGTGCGTCGTATTCGAGGAAGAGGCCGTCGGCATGGGGTGCCGGGGCGGTGAATCAGCGGTTTGGGACGAGTCGGGTTGTGAAGGCGGCGGATGAGGGGAAGCAGGCGGAGAAGGAGAGGCCGTTGTTTGGCCCTACGGTTCGTGACTTCTTTTTGCTGAGGCGGACATCTTCCCCCCACTGCAAGGATCATCAAGCTGACATTTGTTGTTTCATGTAGAGCAAGGCATATAGAGTAACAGTCTTCGTCAACGGCGAAGCAACAACCCCCGGCACCAGCCTCGTCCTGAACTACCGCAACTGCAAAACATACGAGCAGGTACAAGCCTTCTCCTTCCAATCCCCTTTTCCCATCCCTCACGCTAACCCTCGTCCCTCTAATCCATCGCCAGCTCCTCCGCAACCTCACCGACAACCTCCAAATCAGCGTCCGCAAGCTCTACGACGCCGAAACGGGCCACCGCATCAGCAGCCTGCGCCAGCTGCACGAGCACCAGAACATTGTCGCGTCCGTTTCGGACGGGTTCAAGCCCGTTGCGTATTTGATTGAGCATTTCAATCGGGGGAAGGATCCGAGGGGAGAGGATGAGGTTCGTAGTTGAACTTGATGGGGCATTTGTGGGTCGACATTGTGGGACTTATATATTTCTTGAATCTTGCGTAGGGGCAAAGGGTAGTGACATTTTTCCCGAACGGAGACACTCTCCATCTCGGGCAGAACGTCACCGTCACCCGGAAAATGTTTCCTACTTTGCAAAGGGTAAGGCCAAAAACATGTTATTGTCCACTCACTCCTCCCCACGCCAACGCATCTCACCCTCAAACCCCCCCTCCGCAGCTGATCGACCACCTAAACCACAAAATCCGCCTCATAACCGGCTCCATCCACAAACTCTACACCCTCTCCGGCGAACGCATCACCACCATCGACGCCCTCGAGCACCAGCACGGCTACGTCGTCGTCGCGAAAGACGACCCCTTCATTCGCGCACAGTATAACCTGAACGCGATTGTGCCGTTGGAGCATCCGGAAAGAAGTGTGGCTGGGAGTGCGGCGGTGAAGAAGATTAGGAGACGGAAGGGTGAGGAGGGAAGTGCGGGGGGCAGTCGGGTTGGGAGTGAGAAGGGTGAACGAAAGGTGAAGAGGAGGAAGAAGAAGGTGAAGGCGAAGGAAGGCCATATTGAGGAGGAGGAGCATCAACATGAGCCGGTGCATGAAGAGGGACATGCAAAGTCGCCACAACAACATAGGGAGGAGGATCACCCACCGGCTGAACGTAAGATCGTGTACACAAAACCGACCATCAAACCAGCCGTCGCAGCCGCCCCCGTGGTTCCCGCACCGGCGCATGCAGGCACTACCTTCCTCACTGAACCCGCACACCCACCGCAACCACAGTACTCCACCCGCGACCTCCCCATCGTCGCCCCGCCTCCTGCGCCGCAGCATGAACTGAAACCCACCGCCGAGCACCGCGACATCAAAGAACATGCGCACCACGCGGATACGGATGGAGATGGGGATGAACCACCCCCACAGGGCTTCTTCCGGCACCTTGGCCAGAAAGTCGACCAGATGCTTGACGGCGACGACTCCCCATCTCCCGTCCATGGGGAGAAGAAAGCTCAGAATCCCCAGGATCGCAAACATCGTAAGAAGCGACCCGATACCGATCAGGAATACGACAGTGGTGACGAACCCCCTTCCTCGGACCATGCGGAAAAAACAAAAACAACAACCAAGAGCACCCAAAAACTAAACACGACGCTCGCTAAATCCCGCGACGAGATCCGCGCGGACGCAACAGAGAGCGTACGTAAATCCCGGGCGGCGTTGCGATCCGGCGGGAGTGGGGGTGATCACGAGTCTTCCACAACAACTCACACCACCACCGCCAAACTCGCCACTACCCGCAAACCCACGAAAACTGAGAGCAAGAGGCATCATAGGGCATCTTCGGTCCCCTCCTCCGATGGAGAGGATAACAGGGATAGCAGGAAGGATGAGGTAGAAACCGACCCCGAACCAGATGACGCAAACGAAGTCTACGGCGACTCGCAGCTGCGGGAGCTTAAATCGACTACGGGGGGGAAGACTGTAAGGAGGGTGAGGAGGGTCAGGCGGAAGGGCGGGGATGATGAAGGCGAGGAGGAGGAGGAGGAGGGCGAAGAGGTGGAGGTGGGGCAGAGTGAGGGTGGTGGGAAGACCGGGAAAGTGACGACGACCCGAAAAATCCGTGACGGTCGTCGACGCACTACCCGAAAACAGGGCGGTGGCGGTGCTTCCGACGACGACGACAACGATGAAGAGGACGCTAGCGACACCGACCCCCGCACTCACGCCAAATACACAACAACGACAACAACGCGCACGGAGACGAGTACACCTAACAGTAAACTCCCCGGCGCGGCAAAGGGCAAAAACGGGTTCCGGTTATTCGGGGGGAAGAAGAACAATAACGAAGGGAGCGGGGTTGAGAGTGGTGATGAAGGGAGGAGTGTTGGGGGGAGTGAGTATGATGGGGAGGAGGGGCGGGGGAGTGAGGTGAAGGAGAAGACGGCGGCGGCGGGATTGCCGGGGTTGCCGAGGAAGAAGAATGTTCTGTAGAGGTGGGATATTCTGAAGGGAGTAGTTCCCCGTGAAGAAGGGGAAGTAGATACATGGACAGCAAACGAATATTTTATTCTTTTTTATACGAAAAGATCTTTGAGGGGTGGTATACATCTGACACTACATGTTACAAGTCAGATACTAAGAGAAAGGACGGGGTTGTTTTGTCATAAAATCGAGAGTTCCTTTCCTCACTTCTTGCGTCTCTTCTGGAGGCGGGCGGAGCTCACATAACGGTTCGCAAAACAAAAAAAAAATTACTTGATCATCTTGATGAAGATGACGCCCATAGCCATCACGATCCCCGCCGATATGGCTACATTTACGGGCATCGGCGCTTCGCGCATGAATTTCAGTGCAGGGTGTTCGTTCTCATGCGCAGCGGCCACACCGCCGAGTTCGTTCAACGACATAGCTCGCTCATCATACGTTCCCGATTGCGGGTGTGACGACGTGACCCGACGCCTCAGCATCGCAGGCGAGGAATGAGCTGAGACGGAGCTGACTGAATCGTCAATATGGTCTGTCGACCTGCCCAACAGCGCGACGGTGTTGTCGGTCGGGATGTCGCCGATGAAGAGTAGGAGGCGCTTCCAGCCTGCGCTGACGGCCATCTGCACGCCCTCTTCGAGGTCTTTGTCGGTCGTGATGGAGATGACGTCCCCTTCGTCGTCGATGTAGGTAATCTTTAGGTCGGTGGTCTCGTCTGCGCCGCTCTTCTGGCGTACCCTCTCCACGAGCTCTTCGTAGGAATCCCGTCGGGAGGCGAAGCGGTATACTTTTCCCGTAGCTCCATCACGGAGCTTGAACGCAAAGTTGACATCGTCCACCGCTTTCGAGAAGACGGTCGAGCCCCCGCCGTGGGACATTTCGTCGAAGCCGCGCCCGGGCATGCTGTCGTACATTGACCCGGGGCGGGGCATCGCGTATGAGGATGTGCGCTCCGAGGGTGGTGGAGGCGGTGGGTAGGAGACGGCGGATCCGGTTATCGAGTCGGAGGCTTGCGAATGGCGGTCGGATTCGCTTTCCATTGTGCCGGAGAATGTGGAGTTCCAGAATTTGTTCCACATGGGGCCGGACTCGCCGGGGGCTGCGTTGGGGTCGGGTGCTGTTCCGTCTTTGCTTATCTATGAGTTCACGAAGTTTAGATGTGCTTCTTGACAAACAAACGGGGTTTGACATGGAAGTGGCATCACTTACGAGGTATGTCAACATGGAAATTGTGAGTGTCATCACGTCCACCAGACCGACCGGGGTCCCGGCGTCCACGACCGGCAGGTGCAGGTAATGACCAGCTGAATCAAGACCAAAATGGTAAGTCCTATGCAGCTACATTCTGACGGACTTCATGAACATCTGGCTCACATACCATGAAGCTTCTTGAGTGCGTCCAAAATCGAAGTTTCTGTGGCCACCGAGTCCGGGTGGGGTGTCTGTTTTGCAAAGGGGGCCAAATCAGTATGACTCGTCGCAAACGGCAATCTAAGTTGAAAATCACCCACCATCACTCTGACGACAGAAGTCGTATTGGGATCCAGACTGGCAGCCAAAACCCGCAAAACAATATCCTTGGTCGTACATATTCCACCAATTCGCTCATCCATCTCCCCAGCGCTGACCAAAACAGCCGTTTGATGGTTTTCCTTCATAGCCTTTGCAGCGTCACGAACGGTCGCTTTGATGGAGATCTCGGGGACCATGTGGTCCATATGCTCAATTTCCATGGTCGAGAGCACCGTCCCCACGTCCGGGCAGCCGTGTTGACTGCGAACCCGGCCGACGTGCTCGGAAGCTACCGAGCCACGTCGTTCGAGGGCCTCCATGGCGCTGATAATGTTCTCGTCCTCGTTGACTTTGCGTTCCAGATCGTCCAGACGTTCAAACACACACTTTGTAATGTCCAGAAGTCCGACTACGCTGGTGGACGCACCAAACTCAGAGGTCGTCTCCTCCTGATCATCATCGTCGCCCCCATTGCCGCCACCGGGGCCGTCGCTGATGACGGGCAAGTGCCTGAACCGACGAGACACCATGATATTCAACGCCTCGTTCCTGTTGCCCTTGTCGTACACAGAGATCGGGTTTGGGGTCATGACCGCGGACACGAGAGTTGTGCGGACATCCAAACCAGGCGCCACGACGCGGTAAGCAATGTCTTTGTCAGTAAGAATACCACTCAGGGACCCTTCGGTGTTGACGACAAGAACAGCGTCGGTCCTCTTGGCGGCCATAAGCTGGGCCGCTTGGACGATACGTGAAGTTTCGAGGATGATGATGGCGGGGGCTGGTCGAAGAGATGAGACAGTGCCGGTCTTTGGCCGACGAGGGGTGGTGTTTCCGGGCTGTCCACCACGTCGGGTCGTCTTCTTCCTGTTTAGTTCCTGCTCGACCTGCGACAATGACGTGGAAACGGGAGGTCAGTTTCGTGGGAATGGAGTACCAACCTGGTTTTCCCCCGGTCGCTTAAAACCGCTCGCCTGAAGACCACAACCAAACTTTTATCGACCCTGCGCCTGGCTTCGATCTCCGCAGTCCCCTCACCGCTCGGGCTCAGAATCTCCATTTTCCCACGCACGGTCTTTCCGAGGTCCCACCAGATCTAACTCGATGTATTACCCACCTTCTTCCTTATCGCGTCGTCCCTTTTCTTATTCCTCGTACGAAGGACGTCAGGAGCGGTTGAAGCCCTTGCGGGTGCGGAAGTTGAGTTCCGCGG
This sequence comes from Fimicolochytrium jonesii, assembly GCF_025526975.1. Lineage (NCBI taxonomy): Eukaryota > Fungi > Chytridiomycota > Chytridiomycetes > Spizellomycetales > Powellomycetaceae > Fimicolochytrium > Fimicolochytrium jonesii. The sequence goes on from NW_026515687.1 coordinate 190,793, forward strand.
GGAGTCTCCTGCAGCCATCATCGTTTCCGTGCTTTATGCTCACGGGTAATGTAGCGGGAGGGGTATCTTTTGCCGTGCTTTGACGGCGAGAACAAGTGGCGAGTACCGACAGTCCGATCTTCGAAAGTCGACAGCAAGAGGATTACGACCGGGAACACTGCGCAGGGTTCTGCAGCCCAGAGGGATGAGACTTTCTACGTAGCTTTAGGCCGGTGGTTGTTCAACACTGGAGCTTTTCAAGACCTTCAAGTTGGCGCGCGTTCTCTCGGGTGCGTTTCTTGGACTGCATATGGTTGAAGGACACCGCGTGGCCCCCAAGCGGCGGCGTCATACCGTACTCCAACGCAAGAGTCACGTGGGGCGGCGTCCTCTTTTTATTTCTGCGCGTTGACTTTCTTCATGACTCGGCAAAGTTCAAATTCAACCTGCTCTGGAATCTGCATTTTGCCAACTGAGCGAAAAAGGAACCCTCCACACAACAAAACTCGCCTCAACCAACACCTTGCCACAGCGACAGCGACACAGGCCAACGCAGTCCACACTGGCGTAAAGCTCATATCGCGGGCCGTACCCTTTGTCTAGGACGGGGTCCCTGTATTCTCACTCGACTTGGCTTCCACGCTGATCGCCTGTCCCCAAATATGGTCAAACAACGCACCCTCAGCCCCAAGTCCCTATTCGACGAAGACTCCGTCCTTGAAGCCTTCGCCGCCCACAACATAAAGCCCCTAGCGGCCAAGAAGCTATGGCGGTACCTCATCCAACAACCCGACAGAATTGGCTCCTACCACGACATCCCCGAGTTCCCCAAAGCCGCCGCCAAACTCCTCGACGAAGAATTCGTGCTAACTACTAGCAAAGTGGTTTCCCGCACCGATGCAAAGGACGGGAGCACCACAAAGCTGCTGATCGAACTACAGGATGGACAAAGGATCGAGAGCGTCATCATGCGGTACGGCGAGGTGGAGCTCGACTCCTTCCCCGCCGAGGAGGCTAAGCGCAAACGGCTTAAAACAAAAGACGGGGGGAGCGCAATATCGGGGGAGGGAGACGTAATCGAATCCCTCGAATTTAGCTCCAACAAACGCGCAACCCTCTGCGTCTCTTCTCAAGTCGGCTGCGCGATGGGCTGCACATTCTGCGCAACCGGCACAATGGGCCTGCTCTCCAACCTCACGGCCGGCGAGATCGTCGAACAGCTCTACCACGCCAACAAAGTCGAAAAGATCCGCAATATCGTCTTTATGGGAATGGGCGAGCCGCTTGATAACTACAACGCCGTCCTCAGCTCCATCAAAGCCATGGTAGACACCGCCCGCTTCGGTCTCTCGCCGTCACGGATATCAGTCTCAACCGTTGGCGTCGTCCCCCGCATTCGCTCACTAATGACAGACGCACCCAACGTCGGCCTCGCACTCTCCCTCCACGCCCCGACCCAACACCTCCGCCAACAAATCGTCCCGACCTCCAAGGCATGGCACGTCGACCGCATCCTCGCCGCCTGCGACGCCTTCATAGCAAACCAAAACAAATCCGCAAAATCATCTAACCGCCGCCGCCATATCCTCGTCGAATACGTGCTGATCGCTGACGTGAACGATTCACAATCCACCGCCCATGAACTCGGTCAACTACTGAAAGACCGCGAAGTGTTGTTGAATATCATCCCGTATAACGTCACTTCCGTACCCCACGACTACAAGACACCCGATAGGGAGACGTCGAGGAGGTTTGCGGAGACGGTGAGGGGGTACGGCGTGCACACGCTGTTGAGGCAGACGATGGGCGCGGATTCGGCGAGCGCGTGTGGGCAGCTGGTTATCGATAATGGCGGGCAGAAGGGGGCGAAGAAGGGGGCGGAGGCGGATGCTGCTTCCGTGTTGGATCTGGAAGATCTGATGTCGAATAATGGGTCCACGTGTGCGAGCGGGAAGGCGACACCACCGCCAAGGACGCGCGCTGGGAGGAGTACGAATAGACGGGACGCGGCGAGATCTACGTTAGTAGAGAACAGCTCAGATCCGACAGATGTGGAGCCATCACAAGCATGGAGTGGGATACGGCGGAATATGCATGTAGATAGGTTGGTGCCTATCGTAGCTGCGGGGTTGGTGGCGGTTGTGGTGGGGAGGATAGCGGTTAAGGCGTTTAGGGGTACATAGTCATTTTTTTGTTTGGTCATATCATTTTTGTTAAAATGTAAGCATGCCCTGGCCCTAGTCGGGTGCCAGTAGACTCGTATTAGACAACTGAAGCTATCACGGTGCTTTCCTTTTGTACATCCCTAAGAATATCGCCAATCACTATCAACACGTCCCCCTCACGCCCCATCCATCATCCCACCCCAAACTCAAAGCTCGTGCTTCTTAGCAATCATCCCATCCGGCGGGGTCACCTCAACTTTCTTCTTCCCAATCTCCTCCCAATTCGTGCTCAACACCGTCCCGTTACTCTCGACATAGGACTTCATCATGGCGCGACGCGTGTCGTCGGAGGCGTCCTTGTAGATTTGCTGGAATAAGGCGTTGAGGGCTTGCTCGCCTTCGGGTTTGTCGGTTTCGACGGAGGCGGCGAGGGCGTCCCAGTTGTGTTTCTGAGAGATAGCGGGGTGTGTGAGTATATAAATACTATTGAATGGAGGGTTTTGCATTGTAGAGGTATGGGATGCGAACCTTTTTGGATGATGTAGGGTACTCAACTTTCTCCACCCCAGCAGCCCCCGCAATCATCCCCACCGGCCCTGTCTCCTCCCCCTCCAGCTCACCCCACCTAACCCCCACAACCTTCTTCCGCAACGTAATCTCCACCTTGGTCTTCATAACCACGAACTTGCTGTCCGCCGGCACAATCTCATGGGCCAGCGGGTCGAGTTCCAATGAATACTCGGTGGCCGCGTGCGGGAGCTTGACGGTCACGGAGAGGGCGCGCTCGGAGAAGTTGATGAGGACGTTGGAGGGGTCGGCGTTTTTGACGAAGATGGTGACGGTTACGAGGGAGTCGTTTTGGAACCATTCGTGCCGAATTTTGGAGGCGGACGCTGGGGTCGGGATGGTTGTTGGGATAGTGGTGGGGGGTGCTGTGGCCGGTTGAGGGGGCTGCTTGTGTGGTTCAGCGGTTACTTTCGGTTCAGGGGCTGGGGACGAGGGATGTTTTCGTCAGATCAAGATCATCGGCGGGTCACCAAACACAATGCAAAACCTCCAAGACATACCTTTAGCACCAGCAGCAACACACTTCTCAATCCATCTCTGCACCCCGACCCCCTCCCCATACTCCCTCGCCTTCCCAAACGCCTCCACGGCATCCTGTGCCCTTCCCAATTCCAACAACGCCATCCCCTTCCTCGTCAACGCCTTCCCACGCGCCTTATCATCATCCGCAAACCTCAACGCGGCATCGGCGTCCTTCACGGCGGCGTCGAAATGGGCGAGCTGGTGGTTGCAGGCGGCGCGTTTGAGGTGTGCGTCGGCGGTGGGGGAGAGGGAGATGAGTTGGGTGTAGAGGGGGAGGGCTTCGGAGTAGGACTCGGAGAGGAAGAGGGATGTTGCCGTTGTAAGGAGGGTTGTTGGGTCGGATTGGGTCATTGCTGAGGGCGTTGATGAAGCTTGTGGCTATGTGTATATGTACGTAGTGAGTTGAAGTGGTAGAATGAGACCGATGCTCGAGAGGTTCAAAAGGGGCTGTCAGTCGATCGGGGGAAGTCGTTTTGGGCTGTTTTGGAGGTTTTGGGAGCGTGAGCTTTCTTTTGGAGAGAGATCAGAGAGAGATGTCCCTAATCGGCTGTTTTCTACGCGCTTCTATAGGACATTTGGCAGAGACATTCCCATGGGCACACGGGCACAGCCTTACTGATCCTCTTACCTTCAGCTTATAGCACTCAGTTAAGGAGCCATGGAGGCTCCCACGGTTACCCCGATCGCCGCTCAGCCTGCCCCAACAGCAACATCCAGCGGCCCACCGTCAGAACAAAGAAAGTGGACCGAGGACGAAAAGAAGCGACTTGTACATCTCCTCCAAAAGCATCCCTCAGACGCCATCAACTCTCACACACTGGCAGAAGCTTTGGGTGGAACCAAGAGTGTATTGGAAGTCGCTGTGTTTGTTGACGCGTTGAGAGAGAAAGGTAGGAGCGGAAGTTAACTTCTTTCGCCTTGACTTTCAAAGCATGACCCCTCATACCCAGGATTTTTTTTGCGGGAATAGCACCACATCTCATCAGAAAGAGACCAGCAGAGGATGAACCCGAAAACCCAGTTCCACATTGTATGGAATGCATCGACCCTTTCGGCGAACCGTTGCCGAAAATCATAAGGAAGAGGCGAGGGTCAAAGTGGGTACGGATGGACCCCCCACATTTGGTCTCGCGGGACCACCTTTTCAAGGGCTCGAAAATCAAACAGGCATGGGCAAAGTGAGTTTTGAGCGAAACCCCAGCTGTCTCTCCAATCCAAGGAGCAGAATCACTCATGAACCAATGTCCCCCACAGAGCCTGCATCCGCAACGGCGCCCCGCTAGCAGTCCCCTCAAAAGGCGGCTCGCTAACAAAAGACCAGATGATTGACCGGAACGCTGGACCGCCTTTGACACCGGAGATGGTCCCACCGCTGGTCTCCCGTTTCAAAACGTGGCTGACCACCATCATCGATGCGTCCGCTTTGCTTGCATATGAGCGGCACAAGTATGGGATCGTTTATCATCACCGTGTATCCGCTGCGAAGGCTGCGAATGGGTTTTGTCCTGTAAGGATCTGTTTCCCTTTTTGTTATTTCTGTTCCGCTCTGTGTGATATCTCATTCAACTTGTTTCAAAAGGTACGGGCAAGAGACATCCACGCCGCCATCCGCCACCTGTACCCCGAATATCTGCCGGCGCTCACTTCTGGCGCGGATGGCGGCGACGACGCGATCGCGGAAGATGAGACTTTTGACACAGATGAGATGGATGGCGAGGAGGATGATGGGGCCACGAAAGCAGCAGAAGACGGTGAACCGGAGGAGCAGGATGATGCTGAAGATGATGAGGAGGAGGGAATGGATGTCGATGAGGATGGGTAGAGATGGTCGGCGCAGGGGACCTTGTGACACATAGTTCGTCTTCCCGGTCTTCTCCGTGTTTTCGCGGCGAGCGGCCCATCCATAAGCGGCGAGAGTGTTGGAAAATGCATGCGACACGTTCTGGACGGGCCTACATGTATCTTCAAAGCGGCCTGCAGTCCAAAAACGCTTTGGGGAATGTGGTCCCTAGATTGCAACAATTTCGACGTGGCAACGGAGATGCGACCGTCATCAGCTGAACTCTGAGGTTCATATGCGTTGCCGTTCACCAACACGCACTTCCGCCGTTTACCCCTCTCTCTATTTATATCTTCACAGCGCAATGGGCTCGGTCGCACCCACCGATAACGGTCCCCCACCAGAATTGCTCCCTCGCATTCTATGTCGCGTCGCATTCACAAATCCCCGTGACTTCCTCAACTGCCTACTAGTATGCAGGGCATGGAGCTCCGCTCTCTCGGCGAGGGAGCGCTGTCTGGTTAAGCACAGGTTTTCCGAAATCGATGATCTTGAACGGGCCGGGCAGATCTTCCGCGATGATGCTCGCGAGGCGAGCTTGGACACCAGTGCGTACGCCATATGGGACCAGCTGGACGTTGCCTTCTTGACGGCCGGCCATGGATTCCTTTCGCCTATGCAGCTCGACCTTCGTGATGGTGTCGAGCCTCCCAAGTACTATGCAAACGCGCCACAAGAGGAGGCTCGGTGGTCTGCCCTGAGTGCCGACATCGACTTGCTCGCTGGCCCCCTCCATGTTGTCAGCTTGGCTTCAAAAAACGAATTCGCTAAACCTGATGGGAGCAAAGGCTTCGTGCGCCGCCAGTATACCGGAGCTATGTCATGCCCGCTACTGATGCCCCCCGTTCCTGAGCTGGATGCTCTGGATGTGCTTTCCGATTCGACTGCTTCCATTATGCTAGCATTACGGCTGCGGGTGTCACCACACCTTCGCGACTACTACAGGATCAAAAGAATATCGCTAGCCGATGAGGAGGCAACCACAGCATACCTCATTCATCTGTTTCAATGGCTTTACGATGCCGACATGGACGAGTTTTGTTTTGAAAATGACGAGCACAGGCTGTTGCTTTCGGGGCTTTATCAAGCTTTGAAGGACAATAACATCGTGGAATTGATTGATGTGGACCTACCTGAAGGAACTCACGAGCATGCTGACGCACATGGGGGATGGGATGGAAACCTCTGCTTCTTCGTGCTGTGCCGAAGAGAAGAGCCCGGGCGCAACGTGGTGGGATGGATGATGTTCAATAGTTATCTTCCCCTTCCGTACGATCTGAGACATTATTGATGCTAGCTGGAGTCCAATGTTACGACATGCAAACGCAGTTCCATGTGAGCATGTGGGGCATGCGTAACATGTCTCTAGATGATATAATCGCTGATCAAATAAATCCTGCAACGTCCGAAACAGATGCAAAGGACTTCAATGGTATTGAGAGGAAATCGTTCATCGCAAGATATAAAGCAGACAAGTGACGGAAAAATTTTCGGACATCCGCAGAGGGTGAGCACGAGCAAGCAATAGTGGAGAGGAAAGGAGAACAGTCGAAGTCGCCGTGTCCGACTTCCGCGACGGTCTCATCAGAGCCCAGAGACCTGAACAGCATAGACGGCGCCTCTGTTTGACACGACAACGATTTTATTGCCAGTTTTGAAAGCCTGCTTCTCGACGGGGATCCGCAGCGTCCAGGCATTGTTGGCAACTTTGGCGGCTGGACCGAAAGGAGACGCCATCGGCTCCAAACGCGCCGTAATGACAGCGTCGCTCTCAGAGCACCACCCATCCATGCGCAGTACTCCTCCTGCCCACTCGCTGTTCAGGGGCACGACCATGTCGGGGACTGCGGCCCCCTTTGTGTTAGACCAGGGGCTGATCCAGCCGTCTGTAGTTTTGGCCGCGACCGCGAAATTGTGACACGAAGCACAAAAAACTCCCGGAAGTTTCTCATGTCGCGGGAACAGCGGGTACATCGCCGCCACCGTGCGAGTCGTCTCGCCACTTTGGGTCTCGTACGGCTCTCCGATTGGGATGGGCAAACCACCGAAGTCATCGAACTCTTGAATTATGAAACTTTGGATCCTCTGGTTATACAGCGGGTTCGGAGTCCAGAACCAACCAAGTGATGCTCCTGCCGGCTGAGGGTTGTAAGAGGCCAGGGTCGGAGCGGGGACAGCCGGCGCGGGTTTGAATTGGAAAGCCTTGAAAATAGTTTCCGTGCCGTAGGTAGTGCTCACTTCGATGAGGACGGTATTGTTGATGTAGATGCGCTCTCCAGAATACGGAATGGATTTGTTCGCCACCTTGCCTTTCGAATCCAGGACGGGGTTGACTACGAAAACCGGCTTTTGGTCCGCTGTGAAGGCCGGTAGCTTGCTGGAATTCTTCGCCTGCTCCCTTACGGTGTAGTGCATATTCCACCCGTTGGAAGCAAAGGTGACGTACTGAGCCTCTGTGGGCGTGCCAGCCGTGGCATTCGAGGGGGTGGATGTCACTTCGAGAGCTTCGAGGCGAGCGGGAAAAGGGGCGGAAGACCTGATATTCTCCGCCGTCGATGACTTTGCAACAAGCGCGCGGACTTCGAATGTGTACTGTTTTTCGGGGTGGACGCTGATGGCGATGTGATCAGCGTCCGCAGGGACACGGGTCCCGCGAACGGCATGGCTTGCTTTATCGATCGCAAGAACGTCATATCCAACCACCGGGTCCGCTCCCGGTGGAGACGAAACGGGCAGCCAAGCTATGTTTGCCCGGACCTTTGCATCGCCCTTCGGCGTGTCAATTGTCGCCGTGAAAGTCGACACCGGCGGAACATAGGCCCCAGGTCCAGCCGGGCAGCCCATTGCGGGCCCACCGACTTGCGAGGGTTCATGTATAGTAATACCTAGAGGGTTTCCAGCAGCGTCAGTGGCTAACCATCCGCGAACGTAGTATCCGCCGCCAGATAACGCCACGCGGGCCGCCTGTCGGTCCTCGAATATGAATCTTGCCACGAAACCAAGGAAACCTAGCCGTAAAGTTATCAGAGCAATCTTAGTTTCGCTAATGAAGAGTATAAAGCCTGATTTCAGTGAGGTCGCTCGTCAGAACTGAGTGAGTAGATACCTCCGGTGATTAGCAGCGATGAACTGTATCCTTGATTCACGGTGAGGACGCCTGCGGTGGCATTGGCGGGCTGCGAAGCGCGAAGGTCCGTGCCGCCAGTAAACGGTAGGAGGTCAGGATTGGCGATATGGACCTCGTAATGGGAGCCAATGTGCATGTCCCTAGCTATAGCTCCGCTGAGCGTGATCGCGTTGGCCCCAAAAATGGGATCGAAAACCGGCGCTTCATCCATGTAGATATCCAACACTCTGCCGTTTGCCACTTCAACGCCGTTGAACCAAATGGACACCACGTCTTGGCTGACAATATCCGGGGTGACATCCATCCAGCATACCCCGCCTGGGAATCTGGAGGATGAACATTCGTCTCGACTCGGTAACGTCCCGAACAACTTTACAACTTGCCTGGATGATTGACCTCGAGGGCAACCGTTTTGCCGCTGATTTTGCCACGGGCTCTTCCCACGACAACGAGGACCCGGTCCGGGTTCTCGATGATCGCCCCAGCCGGCTTCATCCAGCGACTGACTCGAATCTCCGCGGTCTGACCTGCATACTTTCGGAATCCTTGAACGCTCACCCTGTCCCGGTTGGGGTACACTACTAGATTGTCCGGGAAGTCCGGTAGAAGTGCTTCTACGAGGTGGCAGATCAGAACAAGAACGAAGAGCACAGGTAACTGGGCACGTCGAGTGAGGAACATCTTGGGAAAGTTCTTTGCGGAGGTGGTCGGCGACCACAGACGTAAGCTACCGCAAGGACGAACGCGAGATTTTTACGTCGGTGTTCGAAGAGACTCGGAGGAGCTTCTGCCGTTACAATCCAGGAAAACGTCTCCTCAGTCTGAGTCGAGGCCAATCGTCAAGCGAAGTTTGCATGTGAACCTTTTTGCCGCTTGGACGAGGAGAAGCGCCGTTCCAATAAATAGCGACGCCTCCCCGAAGCGTTTACGGTATGGGGCGCATTCAGGGTCATAAACGATGAAAGGATGAAGGAAAAAACGATGAATGGATAAAGGAAGGCAAGGGAAAGCGTTATTGTCCGGCGATAAACAAACGGACAACATCGAGCTACCACCCTGGCTACCACCTATGCAACTTTGTTGAAGGTCGTTTATAGCGTGTTGACTGTGTTCTCATGTCCGGCCCACTGTCAGTCCCTGTCAAAAGCTCCGAAGAAGAAGATCCGGATGGCTCCCCATAATTACGGTTAACCATATCGAGCTCGATTGTAGGAGGACCGTTCATTTCCCATTTCCCGTTAAGCGGTCAACCGACGGATGCTGTCGAAATCCTCGCTCATTTCGACAGCGTGTCGATTTGGGCCACGATGCTCTTCAATACCTGCTAGATTTGACGTATAAAGAATGGACCTACCTTATCTGGCGCAATCGTCAGAAGACCATGAGGGATATACGCATGTACGCCGACATATTGGAGATATAGAAGCGACGACGCATGAGTTTGTGGATAGCGGGTTCTCACAATACAACTTGACATTACAGTCGCTCCCATATAAATCAACAAACTTTGTACATCAGAAAGAACAGTAGATGCAGCTCATCAGGCTGAGCATGGGCATAACCCCCAAAAATGAGACTGCGTACATAAAACCATACGTATGATACAGTCACCCAGCCGCGCCTTCTAACAAGCCTTCATTGCCGCAATCTGCGTTTTGAGTTCCTACGACATTGCGTCAAAGACCTTTCCCGAAGGACCAACGAGGACGATAATGGGCTGTCACTCATGCGTACCTGATACCGCCGATAAGACTGCGCAATAGGTTGCCTGTCCTGCGCAGTCCGCACCGCCCGCCCGTTGGTGCGCTTGAAATCGTCTTGGAAACGGCGTAGGCGAAGCTGGATGCCTTTCTTCTCTAGTTCCAGGGCTTCTAAGACTTCCCTATAATCGAGCGTAAGCATTGATCATAGATGCGCATACGCCTCGGCGCAAAGTGCTCCCCCCCTCGCACACATACCGATCCATACCCCCACTCTCACCCTCAGCCTCCTCACACCTCTTCCGCACCTCCACATAACGCTTCCAAAGCCCTCTAGCGACCTTTTTCTCCTCCTCCGTTGACGAGGGTGTCTTTTTATAGATCGCCTTCAGAAGCACCAGCTCGTTTTTCAGTTCCGATTTCTCGCTCTGGCATTGCTGAAATGTCATCTGCGAAATGTCCGAGGGACGCCGGTGGTGTTGCCGGAGGAGGTGGAGACGCTCGAGGGCGAGGTGAGTGGGTGGAAGAGGGAGAGCGGGGGAGGTGGTCGAGCTGAGGGGGGTTGGGAGGGCCTCGGCCGCTGCGATTCGGGATGAAAATTGAATGAGACTCCGTTGACCATATTTGGCGTTTCCTATGACCGCGGAAATCATTTCCTACTCACGTCGAACCTGCGCCTTGATCTTCTTGTATCGCGCCACGAGCGCCCTCAAGAACTCCTCGTCCCGATCCGGTGGGTTCGCCGCTTTCAGGCTTTTGATCTGCTTGTACAGTGCGAGCATCTCCGCTCGCAGGCCTACCTCCTTCCCATCGGCGTCCTCCGCGCCCCCTGGAGGTGGCGATGTGGGAGATAACAGCGTGGAGGTGTCTGCCGAGAGATGACGTCGCTGTTTTAGGGGGTAGGAGGGATCGGCGGATCCAAAGGAGGCTGCTGATCGGCTTTGCGTGCTGTCGGGGAAGATAAGTGATTGCGGCGTAAGTGACGGAAAGAAATGTGTGCTTACATTTGCCCGGGTTGTCCGTTGGACGCATTTTCTATATGGCCGAGCCGCGCGCTCAATGGCCGAGAGGCGCTACGGTTGATACCATGTTTAGCATGACCAACCATGCTGCTCTGGCTTAGTTCTTCCTCACCTCTCCCGCCGACCGGTTTTCGCATCCCCAAAAATTTGCGGCCGCGTCGTTGATGTCGGCGTAGGCAGCACTCCTCCCGGCTTGTCCTCCCAACTTCGCCGTCGGGGAGCGTCATGCTCGGAATGCTGAACCCTTGCTGTGTGATGAGCAGACTCCTGTTGTGGTGCGCGTGATGAGACGGCGGATTTTGGCATGGCGTTTGTTCGTGGCGAGCTGCTTTCAGGTTGTAAGTTTTGATTGTTATGATGACGGTGTCAAGAGGAACGATGAAAGCGTTTGCTTACTACTGGTATGATTTCGCTTCTTCGGTTCTTGCCAACTGCAGTGGAATGCGAATCAATAATCGATCCTCGCTTAAAAACGTTGGGGTCCTTAGGTGCTCACGCTGTTCAGACTCCGGGTATGTAACTGCACATCGACCGGACTGCTCCGCCCCTTCCTTGCATCCATCGCATTGAGGGAATTCACCGAAACCCGCCGTTCAACCTCACGCGACCCCGGCTTCGGCGAGTCCGCAAACACCATATCCCGGGCAAGTCGTCGTGTATCCAGCGGCGGCGGCGGGGCAGATTGCGCCGGGACCCCCGTCTTCTTCGCCGCATGCGGTTTCGTCTCAACTCTTGCAGGTTCTTCGTCCTCCACTTCAGACCCGGAGTCCGACGCTGATTGTTCGGTTCCACTGGCATCTACTTCATCTTGAGACTCTGACTCCTCCTCGCTGCCTTCTCCAGGATCGGAAGACGCTGTTGTAATGTCGTTGAGCGGGATGTTGAACGAGACGGATTTTCGCTTGTCCAGTGGTCTGTGAAAATCATCCGTGTCGTTTTCCTCTGAGAACGAGTCTGACTGCGAATCATGACGCCTGGCAGGCACCTCTTCATCGTAATCGTCCTCAGACCCTGTGTGACTCGGCGATGTACTCCGCGACGAGATCGCTGTTGCGGTCTCCTGAGTTAAGCGGCTTGCATGTAATTTGCTGTGTGCACTCCGCCCGGTGCTGCCAGATGACGGACGGGTATGACTTGCAGTAGGCGGGGAGAGGTCCGTAGTCTATGGAAGCGCTCAATTCACGATGCAAAAGGTTGGTACATTGATCTGGCGGTCCTTACCGATGTCGATTTCGCACTGAAGAGTTTTGGAGCGGATCCCCAGTCTAGTAGGGAGTTCGATGTGGATTGTCTTTTGAAATGGTGATGCAAAACAATTAGGACTGTGCCAATGGCAGCCTCTGCTTTCATCCACTTGTCTCACCGGGAAACGGGGTTGCTCCCAGGACCATCCGCGGCCAGAGGCGCCAATCGAGAAGGGGCATTCAGCGATGCGGTTGTCTTCTGAGGTGAATCCATCTTTTCAATTGGCTCTGGCGTTGTGGCTGGACTAGTGAAATCCGAATCATTGAGCGGAGAGTCCAATTCAGACGTGTCATCGTCTGTTGTTGTCACAGTCGTTGCAGGCCCGAGAAGAGGCCGTATCAGAGCCGTTGCTTGTGCATGCGAGGAAGCCAGTTTGCGATTCTACATTTTCGCATTGAGCCCCAGAAATCCTACGAGGATGAACGGCTTTGGATCGCTATTCCTCACCCTATGCTCTTCCTCAGGTGCATCGTCGCCCCGTTCTAGTCGCACAGCATTTTGAAGTGGGCTTGACCCCACAGTCTGCCCATCTTTCCTATCGCCCCCAATATCTGTAGTGCTCCCTGCACGCTTGGACTAAACCGCCGCGGTCCATGTGAGTGAGTTGCATGAATATGGACTGGTGATGCAGCGACCTCTTCTCACATCTGTAAAGCTTGATCCCCTTCTGCGACCGATTGAGAGAAGCGCCCCTCCAACGTTCCCTAGTTTCCCGAAATTGCGTTTTGGTGGCAATGACCCCGTAGCTGTCGGGGAATCCACTGTTGACACGGAATCGGTGATGCTTCTGCAGTAGTGGGAAATTACCCCTGTTAGTATCGGATGTACTTCAGCATGCTAGAACGTACATTCAAACATGCGCAACCTGCTGGTATCACCGTCATCTGCGACCGAAGCGCTTGGAGTTTCCCAATCGGGAACCGGTACTGACTCCTTGGGTGCCACAATATCCATCGAACTCTCGTTCTTCCGGAATATGGACAGACGGCGCTTGACTGGCTCCTCTTTCTCTTTTTCTTTGATGACCTTCGGCGGCTCCTCGTCAATAAACTCCGGTGGTTCCTCCTGCATCATTAATGTGGCCAATCAGATGATCCATCGGCAACGCAGCTCATCTGTCCTCCTGTCGATGCGCTATCGTTTCCCCAGACTCTCCCAACGTACCGATCACCTACCGCCCCGAGTATCGCCTCCATGTCATCCAGTATAGACGCCATGATCTTCGACACGATCATACTTTCCGCCACAAAGCTCGACTGGCCGCTCAGATCCGTGCTGCCAGGTTTTGGCTCCGACGGGCATTTGAACACATTCGGCGCAAAGACAACGCTCAGGTTTGATGTTGTCATGCGGTTCCGGTCGGCGTGTGATGCGACGAGGCGGAGGTACCGACATAGGTACCGGAGGGAGTGATAGTTTATCTGTGGCAGCGTGGACAAAACTGTTCGGAGCTCTTCAACTGATCCTGTTAAATGAGCAGGGCTGTTAGGTGGGCCCGTAAGCACGATATGCACAACGGCCGTTGAATGATCTACCTGCGGCATTCTCCAGTGGCTTGTAGAATGTTTCCGGTATAAGTCCATCGGGTAGTTCTCGTATCCATTGTTTGAGCAGTGATGCAACGGCGGGTATGTCGGCGAGTTGGACTTCGCTCAGATCTATGCTGTTCGCTTTGTCAAAACGCTCTCTGAGGTCTTTCAGCGTTTTGGCTTGGGCGCCAGTCCGGAAGATGCCTTCTGTCCCAAGAACTAAAAGACGACGCACATCGTTGATTGCAACGTTATTACCATGGGTATATTGCTTTAGCTACCGTACCTTCGTCTGAGCTCAGCCACTTGATCAACTTTTTCAGAATATATGGCACGTTGGGATCCCCACTCGTTCGTCCTGCGGCTATGTCTCTTGCCAATAGGATCTCAATGGGTGAACCAAAGAAAGACGGCGCACTCGACGCTGATGTCGAGAGCCGCCTGAGGAACCTCTTCATTATTGATCAGATGCGTGCCAGGTCTTTCCGCTGAGGGATACTGGATTGATCTAGATGTCGCCTTGTCTCGTATAAAATGTTTCAGGCTGCTTCTCGGACTGGCAGTTGAGAGGAGTGGACCGCAGGCGTATAGATGTTTTAAGTAGGTGCAATGTAGTAGTCAGAAAAGCAACTGCGGGATTGCAAGACAAGGGTTTAGTCGCAGGGTACTAGTGCCCTTCAACGACCAGGGAGGCCCACGTCAAATAATGAGTAAAACTGCGAGCGGCGATTCGCGTTCCGGATATGACAGCGCGTTTGATGCAGCCGCGCCACCTGTCAGTGCCCCGATTTGCCACCACCAAGCTGCCCAACGCACGTTTTTCCATCCCACCAAATCCTGTGAGAACGGGCGACGGACAGAAGAATCCATAGGATGTGTCATTATGTAAAGTCCCATTATCATGGAATGCACGCTAAAAATGTTTCAGAGAGTAATTCCGTAGTTTCCAAGAACACTAATGTGCTGCTTTGCCAGGGACAGGCACAGGCGTATTGTGTTGTCTCTCATGCTCCTGCCTCGACACAAACTTCCGTTTGCCCCCTACCGCACCACTCGCTCCCTCCATAAGCCACTGACAAATATAAGCAGCGCTCCCCACAAACCGCACCGCCGACAGAGCCGCGACACTCCAAAAAATGAACGAAAGATACGGGTTCACCGTCCCGCCTTTCGTATCCACATGCGCATACAACTTGTCCATGATCGTCTGCGTGGAAAACACAATAACCAGGACGGAGTTGGAAAATATCCAGGCGAGGACGACTCGTGTGCGGTACATTCTGAAATAATCGTCGATCTTTGTTTGACGGTCACGGGAGGAGCGTTGTTTTTCCGGGCGGCGGACGAGCCCTTCGAGGGTTGAGGAGAAACGCGAATTAAGCTCGTCTGCGTCGTCGAGGGGTAGGTCGACGGTCACCTCCGCTTCGCTGGAATCGTTTTTCTTTACGGCTACGGAAGTGCCGGCAATGGCACCCTGTGCAACGTTATCTCCCTTTGTTCCCCTGCAACATGCAAGACGTGGTCCGTGAGCGGTTTGCGTATGAGGCTAGCGCCGCTAAACAACCGTCCAGCCGAAGTGGAAACTTACCAACTGATATCATGCAAATTGCAAACTAAAGGATATCGATGTTGAGCTCACATGTGGTAACAAAGTCAACGAGTTCGTCTCGCTCAGACTTACATGCATAAACCATAAACACATTAATATAAACCGGCAACAGCAACAAATACTGCACCATACTCGTCACACAATGCCACGGATCCAAATGCAAGACCGACGACCCGAAATACAACCCATACGTAGACCCGAGCGATATCACAATATCGCGGAACGACGGTTCGTTGATCAGCTTGTGTCCGATGTTGTCCCAATCCGCCGTTGTTTTGGGGATCCCCTTGTACACGGCGTTGCCGCCCATGAAGAGCAGGAAGCCCATTAGGATGGCGAAGAGAACAAGGATGGAGTAGTAGAGGGTTTTGGAGCCTTGTGGTCGATTCCCTAAATCAGAATGGCTCGAGGATTAGTAGGGTCCCCTGGAGTGTACACATGTCGGAATGATGAACGCACCGAAGGAAGCAATGACAAGGGCGACGATAGCCCCGATATAGAAGTAACGCAGAATGACGAACATCGTGGGGCCAGCCCCATTGAATGGATCTGTTGCTTCGTTATTCGTTCCTTGGAACAAAAAGTGGAAAGTGAGGTAGAAATTGCCCTAAATAAACAATAGCGTGAGATGAGCACCGATAGTGTCTGTGCAAAATCCGGAAAAAGCAAACCTATACGTACAACAGAAAACCAACTAAAAATCAGATTGTAGATATTATAAATCTCTTGAAAGCTCAGAACGGCGATTCGCGACCCCGAGTGGCTCGACCGCCAGAGCAGCTTGAAATTCGTCACGGCATGTACGGCGGCGAAGAAGCTCCCATTGAGCCAGCGCCGCCTTTGCGAGATCAGCTCAGGGAGAGCGCCGGGTACGTCGGTCTCCGCTGAGGCGTTCTTGACGTATTTGAGGACCCAGTTCTCGTTTAGCTTCGTCACGAGCTCGAAGCAGAGGATCCGATCTAGGTGCGCACATGAGAATAAGCGGAAGGTGCTCACTGGTTGCGGCTGGAAAGACACTACCTTCTGCGAGATACATGTTTGCTTTGAATACGTCGGTTTGCCCGGAGTGATTCTCTCCTTGGAAGTAACTGGCCAGAGGACCGCTGGTGGGGGTGGAATTCTGCAGAGCCTTGTATCGGTAAGCCGAGAAAGCCCCGGGCAGGACTTGAATGTATCCGAAGACCTGGGAAAGCAAAGCCGCCGTGAGACGGAGTCATCCGTGGCGAGTCGCAGGGCGTATATGTAAGCTCGGAGTTCGCCCACATACCGACTCAAGAGGTTTATCGAGAATATTCGACATTCTTCGAGGACAGGGATATTGTCAGTGATCAGTAGCAGGCGTTGCTAGCATCAGCTGACTTACTTATACTCGAAATTCTGAGCCGCAACAAGCGGATTCAGAAGATTCTTCCATCCTTTCCCGAGCTCGGCCACAATCTCCCCACAGGCACCGCCAACCTGGGGATCGCGATCGAAGGCTACCCGAGGAAGGGGTTTATGGACCCATCCAAGGCACAGATGCAAGGGTGTCATGAGCCTCACCTCTCCATAAGTGGTAGATAGATGTCCCTGTCGGCTTTGTTCCGACGTCCAGGAGGACGCATACGTTGGGGTTCAGGACTGGATAGAGTGGTGTTCAGCGAACGCATGCTCTCAGGAAACCATTTACCCGCGTTTTCAAGTTACCTGGTCCAAAGGCGTTGAAGAACCATCGGTGGCTGTTGATCTGGGGAGAAAAGGTAAGCGGCTGATCGGCCCTAGTATGCAACGCTCGCATCTACCTTCTTCGCATTCTTCTCCTTCAGACAAAACAGCACCTTTGAAGTATCGTCTTCGTCAGAAAACAGTCTCCGCGCGGTATTTTACCGAAACGGGTCTAACCTGCACGGGCACCATCCCATTCCGATGAGTCCGAATATTCAACTCCTTATCGATCGCGATCTGGGTGGTAAACTCAAACAAGTGCGCAGACACAGGTTTGGTCTCCACCTGCGTCCTCTCCAATCCGGGCGAGTAGACGCCCATGACTTGCAGCATGCTCAAGACCCGCTTGTCGACTTTTGTGCGGCCGTCGGAGACGACGCATACGACGATGTTTTGCCATCCGTTGGGGCCCCATGTGTAGGGGCATTTGTCAGAACACATGTAGGCTATGTTCTTTTGGACGCTGGTCATCGTTTTTGCGAACAATTCTTCGTCCTTGCCAAACATAGAAGGTTAGTCATGCCGTCAAAGCGGGGGTTTCCTCTTCCTGCAGTACAACCACAAACGCACTTCATTGTACATGGTCATCACAATGAACAGCTCGGTATCCCGGGTAAAAAGCTTCGGTCTCAGCGTATACCCCGACTCCGGCTTCCCAAACTCGTCAGGATCACACGTAACAGCGGTATACCGCAAATGAGTAAACTCATGCCCTTCCTTTATGTTGCACATGTCGAGATACCGCTCAGATACGGGAAAGTCCACGACAAAGTTCCCCGTCTTCAGGGGCACTTTCCGGCGCACAGTTGTGAATCTCCCCGGTCCTACTGCAGCCCCCGCGCCTCCTACATCGCCCAATGTATCTATAGACGCTGAGCCCCGTGTTGGCAATGGGTCTTGTGACGGGTATTGCCGTCGGCCCGGGGCGGGTGAGACGGGATTTGATCTGGTGTAATCCTGCATTGGATACGATCCTGATGGAGGTGCCAGGGAATTCGCCGGCTGAGGCGTTGTTCGACGCGGCAGCTGCGGTGATGCATGGGCAGATGGATGCGGAGATGCACTCGGCGTGCCATGATAACCCCCTTGCCTATCATTCGGCGGCGGATTCGGATAAGCTCCCGCCGGTGGCAGTGGCACCTGGAAGCTGCCTACCGACGGCTTCCTGTCGTCATAACCCAGTCGCGGCCCCGTTACTTGCGAGCGCCTCGTATCATTCAACGTGCTGCTCGCCTCTGATGGGGTGAAGTTTTGTGCAGGCGGGTATGCATGGCTGACTTCCTCATAGCTCGAGTGGGGGTGGAGGGGAGGTGGTGGGTTGTAACTTCCAGCTAGGTGCGCAGGCCCTGCGGGTCCGGGAACAGCGGGTAGGGGTCCGCGACGCTCAGGTTGTGGGGAGCCGTACGGTGATGGAGAGGGTGATGGGCGGGTACTCCCGCCCCTGCTGCCTGGTGGCGGCTGCGTTTCAGAAGTAAGTGAGCTTTTGCCGGAACATAGATGCTGTGCGTTTGCGGGCTTGACGAGACGGTCCACACATACCTGATAGTTAGCCATCTAGAATTCTAAAACCAGTTTGAGCACGGCTGGATATCGAGTTCCGAACACCTACTGTATTGTATCAAGGCAGCCCCAGTTCCCGCTGAGCTAGTTTTGGCTTTTTACGTCCTTGCGCTGGTGCGGACAGCAAATGCTTTTCCATATACGAGGCTGTGGATTTTGCTGCCAAGACTTGCTCCGCGCACGCCGTTCTCAAAAGACAACGCGTTATGTCACTTCTTGCAGCCCGCCAATGCCGCCATGCGGTGCGACGCGGCGGGAGAACGTGCCCACTTCGCTGCTATGTGCAAAGCGGTGCTATATCTTTGGTCAAAAATATGGTTGGGTTGATGATGTGTTAAGTTACCGGGGGGTCGTCCGCCTGGGACATGAATGAATAAGTTACTATGTAGCTAAACGACAAGAACTCTATCAATCCCATCCTCCAACCAGCAGGTCAGGTGCAGGCTGCGTTCCAGTCTTCGACACAGGTTTCATAGCAGCCGGCGTCGCAGCTGCCACAGCAGGATCGAACGCCGTGACGGCCTTCCGCGCTTTCGCCTTGACATCGACAACTGCGAGGACTCCTGATCGGGCTGGAGTTGTGTCTTCGACGGGCGGTCGAGGAGTGGGTTCTGTGCGAGGGTCGGGTGCCATGGGAGTATTTGCATCCGGTTTCGGTGGTTGGGAAGCTTTCTTTGACGGCGATTCTCGCGTTGGTCCAGCTTCTGGTGCAGCTGTCTTTTTCCGGCCTTTGGCCCCAGCGGAGTCGGCTGCAGGCTTGCTGCCGGTAACGCCACTTGTCTCCGACCCTCTCTTTGCTGGCTTGGGTGATGCCGCTTTCGCATCCGCCCAGAAAAACGGGTCGGCTGCATCGGCTTCTGGTTTCTCCTTCGCTGCCCGCTTCTTTCCATCTCCCTTCACGTCTTTCCCATTTGCCTTATCCTTCGGATTCGTTTTCTTCGCCGGGACGACGGCTTTCCTGCCTTCTGTTCCTTGTTTCCGCGCTACGTCTGCTTTCGCCTTTGTTGAAATGGCTTTGTCACCTGCGAGCGACGCTATGCTTGCCTCAGGGCGAGGTCTCTTTTGTGAACGGTCAAAGGGCTTTCGCGCCGACGCTTCCGCATCGCGCTTACGCTTGAGCGGTAGATCGCCGGCCTTTTCCTTCTGCACCTCCATCTTCTCTCCGTCACCATCCGGTTTCGCTTTCGGCCCCTGCTCCCCTTCAATTCTCCGCTTCTTGGCAGGCCGACCCTCCCCCTCCTCCGCGCGTTCTGCTCCCTCCTCAAGCACCGGAACACTAGCCTTCTGGCTTTGGATATGCTTCTTCAATTCCAAAGCCTTCCGTTTCGTCTTCCTCTCCAAAAACTTCGGATCAAACCGATCATTATCCAACACCCTCAGCGACGGACACAAAGTCAATATGCTCTGTCGGTACTCATCGTCCGCCTTCTTATTCGCTTCCGCCGCCCTCTCCTTCTCCTTCTGCACCAACGGGTTGCCCTTCAGGTTCAGATTGACCAAAGCCCGTAGCGAGGCCAACGAGGCAATGTCGGCCATCCCCTTCAATAGATTGTTTCCCATGTCCAGGATTTCGAGCGCAGGTAATGAGCGGATGTGGTCGGGGATGTTGAGGATTTTGTTGTCGTTTAGGCGGAGTTCTTTGAGCGCGGGCAGTAAACGAAGGTCGGGGAAGAGGCGGAGCTGGTTGTGCGCTACAGAGAGCTTTGTGAGGTTGGATAGCGAACCGAGACCGTCGAGGCTTGATAGG
Organism: Fimicolochytrium jonesii; assembly: GCF_025526975.1. Taxonomy (NCBI): domain Eukaryota; kingdom Fungi; phylum Chytridiomycota; class Chytridiomycetes; order Spizellomycetales; family Powellomycetaceae; genus Fimicolochytrium; species Fimicolochytrium jonesii. Next base: position 211,109 of record NW_026515687.1, read on the forward strand.
TTGTTGTGGGATAGAACTAAAAACAGATCATGCAAATTAGATTATGACAATTCTCTCACAATGTTGGACGGCGACACCGAAATGCAATGCGTACCAATGGTATTTAGATTCAACAGGGTCGAGATATTCTCTATCCGGGCAATCTTGTTGTGGTTCAAAATGAGAGCCTTCAATGCCGTACATTTGCTGACATGATGCGAAATCCTATTCACTTGGTTGTGACTTAGATTGAGAACTGCGAGGAGACCAAAGAAGATCAATACGGCGCTTCACAAAAGACCCCAGCGACAATTCCGCTCACTCACCCAACAACTTCTCCAGCGTCTCCACCCCCTGACAACTCTCCAGCTCGTTCCCGGACAAGTTCAACAACGTCAGTTCCTTGTTATGCTTTATCCCGCTCAACGCGTCGGCTTTTTTTATGGAGTTCTTGCTGAGGTCCAGTTTATGGAGGTTCACGGCGACGGACAGGTCCTCAATGTGGGATATCTCCATCCCGGAACATTTGGTGGAGACGAGCTCTGAGAGGGGGGTGGAGGGGTGCTGGGCGGCTAGCACTTTCGGTGTGAGCTTCATAGTGAGTGGACTTTGAACGAGTGATGCGTAGAAGCGTCGGATAACGCAGAGGGCTCCTCAGCTCAAATAAAATAAGAAGATACTGTTATTACAAGTCTATCCGACCTTTTCTGTCCCGATGAGTGCACTGTTCAGCGTTCAGCAAAATGTCCATTTCGAAGTGATTTCGAAGTTGGCATCAAAATGTTGAAGGCCTCGCTGCGCCACGCGAACCGACTTGAGCTTCCGGCGAAACTCTCAAAATTAGCACGTTCCGCAATGCACAAACCTCAATCGGCCTCGTCATCGGAACGTCCCGCACCGTAGTCGTCAGTATCTCACGGAAGTGAATAGGATCTCGAGACACAGAAAAACAACTTGGATGACGTCGAAAGCCCCGGAAATTGTATTTAGGATGTCGTCGCGGAGGGGCATCAGCGCTGTGTTCCCGTCGAATAGAGGAGTAAACCGGCAGTCGTCGAGAGCAAGCGGGGCGGGAGTAGATTCCCGGAGGAATACGAGACGCTATGTGACCCAAAGCTGTCAGTGCCAGGCTTCGATCGCGGGGCTTACTGCGAATCGAATTCATTTGCGGGGAGTATCGATACCTGGCATAGCGTGCCAAAAGGCGCCAGTATCAGAACTCTACCTTTCGATGCTTTTCCAAACACGAGGTAGGCTCCTCCATCCGTTTGCTGCAATCAGCTTGGTATTAACGTTATATGTCAATTCTTTCCCAGCCAACACCACCGCATCCCGCCCGCAACCCCCCTATTCCCCTCCCCCGCCACCACCACCACCAACCTCCGACCCACATGAATCGGCGTACGACACCACCGGCGAACCACGTTTAAAGTTCTCCCAACGCTTCGGCGCACCCATTAGTGCTCTGCTACTGTACAGCTCTCTGACGATGATCTCCCTGCAGTATCTGTGGGTGAGACTGACGTTCGAGGAGACGCGGTTGAAGGAGGAGGCAAGGATAGAGGGGTTGCAGAGGGAACTCGAGGAGTGGAAACGGAAGGCCGAGGAGAAGAAAGGGGATAGTGGGATTGGGGTGATAGGGACATTGACGGGGAAGAGCACTTGGTGGAAGTTTTGGTGATGACCCGCTGTAGAATCGGCGCTTTGTACAGAAGGGGGTACAGGGTCCAATTTCTAGATGTCAGAGTATAGAAGTGTCCACCACACGGCGTCCTGTATATATTACACTCTGCATTCACTTCACAAAGCCCCAGGTGCCAAAAGCACTGTGTTGTACAGTAGATGCAGAAATCTGATCAATGAGATCGCATGGCACATCAAACGTCCGCAGCTAATGCATTCAGTCCTGTTTCTCAGATGACGGCCCCCTCTCCAGATGCCGCCGGTGCTCCTGGATTCGCGGCCCCGCTTCCTTGCGCAGCTCCCTGAAAATGTTATATTCAGCGTCAACTTCTATGTTGGTTGAAGCCAGAAGAATGGTAAAATGCGTACCTGCCCCGCTCCACCCGCCCCACCAGCCTCATCCAGCCGCTGCTGCAGCTCCTCCACCTTGCGACGCAGCTCCTCGTTCTCGGACTTGAGCGCTTCTACGTCTACGTCGGATGGGCCGCCTAGAAACTGTTTCACGTACCTAGAGTACGGAATGTTCAGTCACGATTAAACGAGAAGAGGAAAGTGCTATGGTTTCCCATACTCACTCCAATGCATTTTCCGGCTTCTCTGGTTCCTCGTACAGACCAACGAGAACTATACAATCACAGAAGCAGCGTATCAATATTTGGCCAACCATTTCCATTTTTCACATGAGAGTGATGCTGACCTTTCGTCAGCGCATCCACGATCCCGTTCTTCTCCAGGTACTTCCGGAAGTCTTCTTTCTTGTGGTCTCCAGCCTGCAATATTGTATCTTTTTCAGTCATGGTTCTTTCTGAACACAGCATCGTGGGACTTACAGCCATTGCGACAACGTTCACTTCGGTCTTCGCACTATTCGCTTTACAGAGAGAGGTTGAATGCAGAGTCGGCGCTGTGGTTGCGTTGCTGAGTGCGTTGATGGGGTAGCGACCTGCGCTGTGACCTTTATGTTATCTGGCCGTGGGAAAGTTGGAAGTTGAACCGGTGGTGGCCGGTTGTGAGCTTTACGCGTGCGACGAGATCCTCCTCCTCACGCGTTTCGCGTGCACAACTGGTATCCCGACCTTACAACGTCCCTTGCTTGCTCGAGTTCCTGCAACATATGCTCGTCACATCACATGAAAGTGACAAATGTATGTAATGCAATCTGGATCTTCTATATTTGAAAAGCGCTAATGAAAAGAGTATATACGCCAAAGGGGGTACAGGCTAGATGCGGGGATATGTTGTACAGAGAGATGACGAGCTATATGCAAAGATGTACGACAAGTACTGTGTTATATGGAAAGAACTATGTATACGCCGACTACCGGTAGACCGAACGAGAAAGAAGGCGGTTATTGCTCCTCAACGACGTTGCCCAAGGCCTCCTTTGCATCGATGTCGAGGCCGGACCACACGATGGTAACCGTGGGTCGGAGACGGGCGAGTTCTTCGCGGAGGGGTTCATAGAGATCGGGGCACTGGCGGACAGTGAGGGTTGTCAGTTGCGTGCAGTGGATGAGGATGAGTTTTAGGTAGGATGTGTTGTGGCGACGGAATCTATAGGGGAAGAGGAGTCAGGGATGTTTCTCGTCGCCAATTCTCTGAGTGATGACTTACCTGAAGACACCTGAAAGGTCAAGGGTAGTGAGATTCGGGCATTTCGCAATCGCCTTCATTCCACGATTCTTCAGGTTAGAACACGACAAGTCCAGATGTTTGAGATTCGGCAGACGAACAATCGCCTCTTCAAACGAATACTCGTCGAACTGACAACCCGACAGACCCAAATACGTCAGGTTCGGGCATCTCAGGGAAAGAAGCACGAGCAAAGGCCCAACGGATCTGTGCGGCCATGCCCCGTATGGCGTCGGATTCGGGGTTGGGGAAGCGCCAAGGGAGCTGCTGTTGAGTATCATGTCCGCGGCCAATGCCACGCTGTTGGGCACTGACTGCGGGCCAAGAGTCGGCGAGGATGTTGGTGTCGTAGTTCCCGATGACACCGGAGTGGGCGTCGGCGTGACAGAGGGGATCGAAACCGGCGCCAGTGCTCTGAACCCAAAGTCAATCCCCTTGATCACCCCCGTCGACGCACCCGGGATCGAAACTTCCGCCGCCTGCACAACACTAGGATACAAAGCTAGCTGATCCAATTTGCCCGACAACCACTGCATCTCCATTGCAATCTCCGGGTTCTGCGGGCCCAGCTTGCCCGCGAAAAACGAGCTCCTCTGCTTCATCGACGTGAACGTGACGAGACGGTATAGCTGACGTTCGACCTGCGGGTACCATGTCTTTGAGACCGTCAGGAGCGGGTAAAGGTTCGCAGGCTGGCTGGCTAGCAGAGAGAAGACATGGTTCCATATTTCGGTGGGTAGGCCGGGGTGTAAGGGAGCCGGCTTTGTGACCGACTTGCGGGCAGGTGACTGTATGGCTTCTTTCGTTTTGTCCACACCGCTCAGACTTGTCGTTGAGCTTTTGCGATGCGTTGGTGGCGTTGCCGGTGGGGTAGGGAGGATAACTTCGGGCGACATTCTCGTGGTTTGTCCAGGGTACCTTTTCGTGGGTCTCTTTCACAACCTAAGAGGAAGCAAGCTGTGCAGGTGTCCTCGTCTGGTCGTTTGGGCTTCCCTCGATACTCCACAAGATGCTAGAAGATGGAGGTCTTTACGAGTCAACGAATGGCGACATGAAGCGAAAACGCCGTTATGGATAGTCTAGCAGGCCGACTAAGCACATACACCTCTGACGTGTATAACCCCTTTGAAATCGTTCGTGGCCCTTCTTTCCCCTCTAATGTGGAGTATTGAGATGCGGGACAGAACGGTCCTGTTTGAAGGCGACGGTCGTGTTGCCAAACATAGAAACGAGTTTGGCCTTGTTCACGCATGGACTCACTGTCGAAAAGCTTTACATAATTCCATTTAATTCAGGTCCGACGATAGCTTGCCACTGTCAGTTTCCTCTACTTCTTTGCAAAGCGGCCTGCCTGCACCGACAGTAATTCGTATCAGTCCTGCATCGCACTTTCATCGTTCAATCGGCAACCTCAAAGCCTCCAGATACAGCCTTCATCATGAGCGGTGGACCAGTGAACCCCTTGACCTACCAGCCTGCACAGGTCCATCTCGACCAGGTCGTCAAGTCCGAGAACGGCGAGACGTTCGCCCCTTCCCCAATCCGCCCATACAGCATCAACAACGAGCTCGAACGTCTCCGACTGGGCGAAGAAATCTTCCCAAACACCATCCCCACCAACAACCTCATCGAGGGCGGTTCCGGCGGGTTCCAAAGCTTCGGCGACTCGTCTCTGACCCCTAGATCAGCGTACTCGAACCAAGCCACTGGTGGAACTCACTCGGGCAGCTCCTACTCCGGCAACGGTGGCGGTCAGCCCAGCCAGGCAGCCTCTGAAGCCTGGTCGGCACTGCAGCAAGGTCTCGGCAACAACCCCAACAACGGTACCATCGGCGGCCACGACCACAGCGCCTACGCTTACGGCACGGCCGCCTCCAACAGCGGTGGAGTCAACAAATCTCTCTTCGGCCGCAACCACACCGACGTCAAAGCCGACCCGCAGACGCACACCGTGACCCTCAGCACAACGACCTACCAGCCGCGCGACAACAAGGTCGTCGAGGCCGTCGACACGTACACGTACCGCCGCCCGGAGACGACAAACGGGGAGTATGGCAACTTCCCGCGCAGGGGACATAATGAGCATTTTGTGAATGGTGGGCAGGTTGATCAGCTTTATGCCCATGGTGGGAAGGCGGTGAAGAATGGGGACAAGGTTGTGCCGTTGGGTGGGCCGGGGTAGGTGGGCATGCATTTTCCTGATGTACATCTGAGTTTCTCACATCCTTATTTCGTCGTCATAGATACTCTGAGGAGCGCCCCGGACTGGCCAGGCACGGCGGCAACCTGGTGTAATGGACGGCTTACGGGACGGCAAACAAGCGCCTTCTCAAACGTCGAATTCGGACATTCACTGCCTGACACCAATGGCCCTTCCTCGCATATTCGTACTATAGACCAATCAGTGTATTATAAAGAAAAATACAAAGTCATGAAACAGGAACCACGACGTTTTGCTTATACGAGACGCTGGCGGGTGGCCAGGGCCGCTCGCCTGCCCACTTTTCCTCTCTTTATCATCGATGCTTACTTTGGGTGAAGGCCAGTGCTCGGTGCCGTGGTGGTGCGATGTCGGCTACTTCGTTACGTTCCGGAAGTTCACTTGGATCACTTTTCATGAGAAAAGCCCAAGAGGTCCCCGAAGTTGTCTTTGTATTTCCACTCTAAACCAAGAGCGAAGGACATCTACAGAAAAACAAAACTGAAACTTCCAACTACTGCTACGCTAAAACGTCAAACCTATCCCAAAAAATTCACTACGCGGACTACCCCTAAGTGTTGAACTACTCCTCTTCCTCCAAGTCCTCCTGAATAGCTGTAATCCCTTTATTCACCCTAACAGTCGGCTGCGGGCTACTCTGCTTCCTCGCCCGAATCAACGCCATCCGCTGCTCAACCACCGTCTGAAAGCGCGCAGAGATGGAAGGGAAACCTTTGAGCGCCTCCTTGAGGTCGTCGCGGGAGAGGACCATGCAGAGGGTGTTTTCGAGCGCGCGGACGGAGGCGGTGCGGGGGATGTCGAAGAGGACTCCTAGTTCGCCTACAAAAAAACACGGGGGTTTAAAAACATGTTTTTTTGTGGGATGGATGAGAAGATGGGTAATAACCTACCGAAAAAGGAGCCGGCACCGATGACACCATAGACCCTCATCCCATCCCCACTGACAACCTCGACCCTCCCCTTCCCGATAAAAAACATCTCGCGTCCAATCTCGTTCTTCCGGATGATATACTCCCCCGCCAAATAGATCGACGCGCGCATACGCACGTTGAGCTCGCGCTCGAAGTTGGGCAGTTCCTTCGCGATGGCGGATTGCGAGGTCTTTGGGGTTGAGGAGGGGTTCACGTCGAAGGTGGAGGTGAACGTTGGCGGGGTTGGGTTAGAGTTGGAGCGGACCCGGCCGCGGCGGAGGGCGGCGATGGCGGGGTTGGAAAGTGGTGGGGCGGATTTGGGGTGAGTGTCGGGTATTACTGGGGTGGGTTTCGCGGGTGTTGGTAATGGTTTGCTGCGGATGGAGGAGACGGTAGATCCTTTGAGGATAGGTTGCGGTTGGGTAGTGATGTTAGGGAGGGTAGAGTTTCCGGGGAGGGAGTAGCGACGACTGCGGCCGCCTGTGGGTGTTGGCGCTTGACCCGCCGCTAATGCCGCTGCCTGTTGTAACGCTGCCATAGCCCCGCATTGTTCTTTTCCCGACGGAGGGAGCGAGGCGCGACGCTCGGGAGTTTTCGGGACAGACCTCCGGCGTTCGGGGGTCCCAGTACCTGCCCCATTCGCCCCCGCTCGTCCCAGCGTCCGGTCAAGAGACACCTGTGCGCCCCGGCCATTCGCAGCCGACCCAATCCGAATCGCATCCTCCATACTCGGCAAAACAACCCCAAAAGCAACTAAAGTCGTCAACTCCTCCATCGTAGCGCTTCTTAGTTCACCGCCAACGACGATATCGTGCGTCTGCTGCGACAAATCCTCACACCGGGAGTTACCACAGCACGAGTCAGGAATCGACGGCATTTGCAACGTAGTCGACGCAAACAAATCCTGCTTCTCCACCGGGTCCACCGCCTTACACTCCTCCTCAACCCTTTTCTCATCCGCAACCAACGGCACACTCAATTCCGGGAAAAACGATTTCCTCAACGGTGACGACGAGGTAGGCGCCGGAACCACCGGCATCGCCGAAACGACTCTCTCATCACCCAACCCGCTCCCACTCGAATGACTTCTTAACGTCAACGTCGCAGCCGTAGTCACCGACGCACCCGACCCGCGTCGCGAGGACATCAGCGGCGGTTCCCCGTATGACGCCGAACCCCGGCGGGAGATCGGGCCGGGGATACACATCTCGGTATACTGTCCCGACCCGCTTCGCGAGGTCGGCCGGGATGTGGATGAAGCAGAGTCGGCGCTGTCCCGTCGGGAGGTTACGTGCACCGTGCTGTGGCTATCGTCTACGACTGGTGCCGCAGGCACTCCGTTTCCGTCCTGTGGTTTTGCCGCGGGGGCGAGCGGTTCCAGCCTCGCGCCTTTGGATAATCGGCGCTTAACAACCTCCTTCAACGACTGCCGACGGGGTTTGGGCGATTGTGAACCCGGCTTAACTGCCGCAATCGACTCCCCGACGCCCTCCATACTCCCCGCCGAATCATTCTCTTCCCGTTTCTCTTTCCTCCCCAACCCCGAGATCAGTTTGAAGAACGACGACTTCCGCGGCGGTTGCTGGCCGACAGGCGGCGCTGCGACTCCTTGCTGCGTGTTCAATGACCCCTTCGACATCTGATGCGCTGTAGGGACTGCCGTGAATTGCAGGGTGGAGTTGTCTACCGACATTTGCTTTCTAAATTCTGCTATACTGGTGTGGTAAGGGAATTCTTCGAATCCCTGCAGGCCCTCCGGAGGCTGCTCCTCTGACAAACCGCGTTATTATGCTTTACGAATTAGGGGGGTGTAGTCTGGATAACGCTTGCGGAACGTAGGGTGCCGCTATTGTGCCTTCGGGGCGGCGTGGGACGGATTAAACCCGTTGGGGTGTCAGTGAGGCTATTGTGGTATGGGTTGTCGTGGAAGCTTCTTTCCCGCAAAAAGAGGGTTCGTATTGCGCTTCACGCATTGAATATGCGACGGAAAACAGCGTTAGGCGTCGGTTCTGGAGTACGTCGAAATGGCGGGCAGTTGGCTGGGCCTGATAAAGGGCCTGATATCTCCCTTCCCGCCCCTCCGTTCTTATGCAGTTTGCCAGGCCATGCGCAATGCGTAAACACAAGATGGTGCAGGCTTAGACGTGCAACTCCGTCCAGACGCGTTGTGAACCCTTTTCGCGTGGCTATTTTGGGAAATGCGAGATATGTGAATAGCGAGCGGGGCTTGACGGACCACCGGAAGTCCGATGGATGCATGGTGTGTTTGCTCGGAACTTGCTCCCCCTCCACCATAGCATTGGACCCAATCGGCGATGTAACGGCCATCGATTGAGTTTTAAGGCTTGCGGAAATCGGATGTGGCGATATGACTGTGATGTGAGACTCCGCCAAAGGTTTGATGTAAATAAAGTCACAGGAAAGGGTCCTAATACGAATACCGAATTCCATGAACGATTCGATCTATGAGATTATATGTTCCGGAGTACGCCGAACAGAAGGAGATGACAGTTGGGGGATCTAAATAGGGGGTCTATACTACAAAAGCTCTACGTGATAGCACGTGTGGAAGCCTCACGCCGGAGATGGGGCAGTTCGGAGCATATTCGGAGGTGGTGTCACCTCTGAAGACCAGCATCAAAGGAGGCGACCAACCAGTTCATGGATCCTCACAAAAACCTCGGCACTACTGGGTGGTCTGCTCCGCATTCCCAAACGTGCCTTTCCGCTCCACCGCCCGTTCGGAGTACCCAAAGGTCCCCGGATAAAGCGAATTCTCCAGCGTCGGGTTCCTGACTGTCAGCGCCGGGGGTACGAGGGGGTACGTCACTGACGGGGAGGTCGGTCGCTGCTCCGAGGAGACATCGTGGGATTCGTACCCAAGCTCGTCGCTAGCGGAGGGGATCTCGTAATGTTGCGGCGCCGGCGAGTGGGAGTGGGACGCGGCGAAGTGTTCGCCGCCCGAGTGGGAATCGTAGTCTTCGTAGGCTTCGGGGATGCCCAGCATGTGGGGGACGTAGGTGCCGTGTGGTTGTTGAGGGTGGTCGGGGTTGCTCATGTACGATTGGCGGGGGTCTGACTTGTTGGATCCTGCCCCGGGTACCACGGGAGCAAACACGCCCGTCCAGTCTCCGCTCTGGTAGTATGGCGAACTGGGCCGTATTGCGTAGTGGGAGAAGGTTAAGCGACGCTGCTCCTCTGGCGAGAGATGTTCTGGTAGGTCTTCTCCGCCGAAGACCGCCGGCGGATGCGGGGATGGGCTATGCATGCCGGAGTGCATGCTGGGGTATGGTGATGCGGCGGAGTAGCGATGGGACATGGTCACACGGCCTTCTCCGGGCAGCATTTCCTCTTCGCTCACAGCCGGAGTGGACGGCGACTGGGCCATCATCATCGGAGCCAGCGAGTTCGTAGAAGGACTCAACATTCCTGGCTCACCTGACCCATAACCCTTCTTTTTCCGGATATCCTTGTATCTCTTGTACAGAAATTTGCCAATGTAGAACGCTGCGACTGCGCCGAAGAGTGTCAATATGATGATCATCGCCGCACCGCCAGCAGTCTTTGCAAATGGAGGTTTCTCTAAGTTGGAAGGGTCGGCTGATTGCGTTGAGTTCGGTAGACCAGCGTTTTCCGTAGGGGTTATGACTTCGTCCACCCATACAACTGTTGAGACGATTCTTCTAGTCGGGGTTCCATTGGCGGTATCATCAACAGTGGAGAGAACCGTTCGTGGAGCTGACCTCGTGATGGGGTCGGCAGTGGGTATTTTCGTTGGAACCACGGTTGGCTTTGTAGTAGGAGGTGGAGGTGGTGGATCTGTCGTTTTAGGAGGTGGAGGAGGTGGTGGTGGGTCCGTCGTCTTCGGAGGTGGTGGAGGTGGCGGTGGGTCTGTTGTTTTGGGGGGCGGAGGAGGTGGTGGTGGGTCTGTCGTTTTAGGAGGTGGTGGCGGACGTACAGTGGTGGGAGTGTCGGGAGGAGGTGCTGAGGTCGTCGGCTTTGGGTCCGGGTCGTTTGTTGACATCGTGGTGAGGACTCCACTCGAGCTCATCAGCGGTAGGTCTTAGCACTCTGCTGTCGGCGACTTCGACCCGACCGGAGGACCCTGATTGAACTCTCTGGCCGGCTTCTTTTCCGAGCTCTCCCAATTCCTTCGCTGAACGACGCCGATGCCCACTCCGATGTTTGGCCTTGCCCTGCAGATGTTGCGAAAGGGCTCGTCGTCTCCTTTTCTGCCGTCTTATCCTCGAGTGTCCTCCACAAAAACAACGTTGAGCAACGAGGCACGTTGCGAAGAAATGACGGCCGCCCGCTAGAACGCATCCAGCTAGCCCATCCCGTCTTTACAGCTCCTACTGCCCTCTCCCGGTATTTGCCCTTCAAAGTGCTCGTTACCATGATCCCAACAACTTGAACCCATCACCGGCGGTTGGTCGCATAGGAAGCTTTTTGAAGTTTCTCCGTCGTCTCTTCATGGTTACGCGGCCGTCCCAGTCTCCCAGACTCCCAGTGAAGAATTTGCGTCCTATTTCATTTAAGGATCCTGTTATGGAACCAAGATCCGGCCGGCGTCGTCTCCAGCTTCATCCCTGTGCGACTGTGCCGTTCCTCAGGTTGTCTTTGAAATGGAATGCCCAGCCACACCCGCGATCAGAGTCTGAGCGAGAGTCGTGGCTGACTCATCACAAGTGACTCACCCGTCAAAAAGTGAGATCCCCAAACTCGACAAAAGGGCAGCCAAGTCGGGCTTTTTTCCCACCCGCAAGCCATAGATCATCGGAAAACTATCTGACAACATCGGCAACAAGCCCCTCAAGGAATCAGGCTCTCACCGCCTCTTGGGGAATCTCTTCGTAACCGCCAGCAGGCCGTCTGCTGGTCTCCTTTTTCTCCTTTCATAGGAATTCCCACTCAACTCGCAATCGTGGCGTCCACAACGTTTCGCCTCGGTTGGAGTTGTCCCGTCTTCGGGTCCGCGTCGGCGGCAGCAACAAACAGGTCCTTTCAATGGACTGTTGCCGACAACGACCTCGGTGTTGTAGCGTCCTCCACCAAGGTATGTAGTGGAAGTAGGGCGGAGTGAGAAGTGTCGGAGTTTTCCCACAGGTCCCTGGAGATCAGTCGGCACCGAGCGGAGCGAGGTTTGGTTCGGTTTGGGAGTCCGAGCGATAGGGAGGTTGACCAGAGCCAAACGCCTTCGCTAGGGACAGAGAGCGCGAGCGGAGCGAGCCACATTGCGCCAAAGGCGCAAGACCCCGTAATCACGGGCTTAGCGAGCGGCGGATCTTTTGCGAGCGAAGCGAGCATCATTGATGGTTTATGGTTGATGGTTGATGGTTGACGACGGATGTGTGGCAATACTCTTCATCATGCTCACTATGTCTTGATCTACTCAGAGTGTTGAGGACCTCCGCCGCGACGGGCAAAGCACAGTCAGCAACCGCCAGGCCAAAAGGCGTGTTCGTCACCGTGCTCAAAAGCGCTATCGGAAAGTAACCGTCGATGCAACCGGGGTGGAATCTGCCGCTTTCCCTTGCCTTCCTTCCAGCCACACTTCTGATCAGGCCGTCAAAATCATGACGCCTACGGAAGGTCTTACCTACAAAGAGGCTCTCAAGGCTCCTGTCCCAACCGCGAGAGTAAAGTTCTGCATTTCTGCCGTGAAAACCACAAAAACCACAATCTCGAAGCTTCGTACCATTCGATACGCCAGCTCCGGGTTTCCCACGAAGAACGTGAGGTCCACCCACACTTTCACTCGTGCCACGCAAGTCCACCCTACAAAGATCACTGCAGCTCCGGCGCAAGCACGATTGATGACCCTTCCGATGATTGACCTTTGCCGCGACCGTCGCCGGCGTATCACGAGTGTCAAACGTGGATGCACCGCCACTTTTCCCTCAACCTCTGGTCTTACGAGAAAGAACATTGCGCGCCTTCTCAACGGCAGGAATACCATCGACCCTCGCAGCCGAAAGGGAAATGATACACAGTTCGGCTCTAGGAACACCCTCTTCACCCCTATCTGGGCGAAATTCTCAATGCAATGGGATAGTGCGGCTATGTTTACATCAAGAAGCGCTGCTCAATCCGCTTGAATCACTTTCTGCGAATCCGAATCGAAAACATCGCCATGACTACCCGACTGAAGCCCAGTTTTGAAGAAATCAAAGGTTACGCCGCAAAGAAGACTGGGAACATCATTCCCGTTTTCCGTAGCATATCGGCTGACCTACTTACCCCAGTATCCGCGTATCTGCGTCTGTCCACCACATCCAACTACTCCTTCCTCTTTGAATCCGTTACCGGAGGGGAGAAAATTTCCCGATACTCCTTTCTCGGTGCCAACCCGTTCAAAGTCATCCGAACCGGCGACAACGAGAACATCAAGGGCGACCCACTGATCGTCATCGAAAGCGAATTGAACAGCGTAAAGTACGTGGACGTACCCGAATTGCCCGAGTTCACCGGTGGTGCCATCGGATACATTTCATACGACTGTGTGCGATACTTTGAGCCCCGTACAGCTCGAGCCGACATTCGCGATCCGTTCGGAATTCCCGACTCTGTGCTTATGTTCTGCGACACCATTGTCATCTTTGACCATCTCCACCATCTGATCAAAGTGGTGAGTCATTTCCGAGTGGACAACACCGAAGGTCCCGCAGACGAAGACTCCTTCGAGCGAGAGTATCAACGCGTCACGTCAGAGATCGAGAAAGTCGTTGAAATCCTGCGCGACGAGCACATCCCCACCCCAAACCAACCCCCCATCATTCTGGGCGAGCAAGCCGAGTCGAACGTCGGACAGGCCGGCTACGAAAATTTCGTGCACAAACTGAAGCATCACATCAACGAAGGCGATATCATCCAAGCCGTCCCATCCCAACGCATGAGGAAGAAGACAACCCTGCACCCCTTCAACGCCTACCGCACCCTCCGCAGCGTCAACCCTTCCCCCTACATGTTCTACGTTGACGTGAAAGACTTCCAGATCGTCGGCGCATCACCGGAGATGCTCGTCAAAGTCGAGAAAGGAACCGTATATACCCACCCCATTGCGGGAACACGCAAGCGCGGGAAGACACCGGCGGAAGACGAAGCCCTCGCCGCGGATTTACTCTCGGATATCAAGGAACGCTCCGAACATATCATGTTGGTCGATCTCGGCCGAAACGATGTCAACCGGATATGTGATCCCTCAACAGTGAAAGTCGATTCATTGATGCACATTGAGCGATACTCCCACGTCATGCATATCGTGTCCAACGTCTCTGGTCAGCTTCGTGAAGGGAAGACTCCCTACGACGCCTTCAGATCCATTTTCCCCGCCGGAACAGTTTCGGGTGCGCCGAAAGTCAAGGCCATGGAACTCATCTACGAGCTCGAGCAAGAAAAACGCGGCATCTACGCTGGCGCCGTCGGCTATTTTGCATACTCTGGGGGTATGGATACCGCCATTGCGATCCGAACGATGCTGTTCAAGGACGGGTTCGTCTACCTCCAAGCTGGAGCGGGAATTGTCTATGACTCTGTTGCGACCAGCGAATGGGAAGAAACCGTGAATAAGCTGAAGTCGAACTTTACAGCGATTGAGACCGCTGAGGCGTACTACCAGACCCTCCAAGTGGAGAAGAAACCACACACGGCCATGCTCGAGCGCATGTGGTCTGACAACAACATCCAGAACCTCCACAGCGTCGGGTGATCATTGGAAAAAACAACGAAGAAACAAATCTACGCCAAAAAAGAAAATCGATCACAATGACTACGCTACTAATCGATAACTACGACTCCTTCACCTGGAACGTCTACCAGTTCCTTTCCGAACTCGGCGCCGACGTGGTCGTGCACAGGAACGACCAGATCACGCTGGAAGAATGTATCGCCCTCAACCCGCGCAACGTCGTCATCTCCCCCGGACCGGGCAAACCCAGCGACGCCGCCGTCTCCAATGACGTCATCCGTCATTTCGCTGGGAAGGTGCCCATCCTCGGTGTGTGTTTGGGCGAGCAATGCATGTACGAGATCTACGGAGGTGTAGTCACATACGCGGGTGAGATTGTGCATGGGAAGACGTCCCCGGTTAGACATGACGGTAGGGGCTTGTACGAGGGCGTGTTGCAGGATATTGAGTGTACGCGGTACCACTCCCTAGCCGGCGATCCAAAGACGTTACCAGCGTCGTTGGAAATCACGAGCACGACGCCGAGTGGGCTGGTGATGGGTGTCAGGCACAAGGAATACATTATGGAAGGGGTGCAGTACCACCCTGAGAGTATTGCGAGCGAATACGGAAAGCGGATGTTTGCTAATTTTCTGCGATGGGAGGGCGGCTTATGGAAGGACTTGAAGGTGGATGATAGCGCGGTCAAATGGGATGTCGTCAACGCGTCCATCGGGGCGGCTGCCGACACGGGGTCGTCCGCCGTGGGCGGGGGCATACCGTTGTCGAAGGTGTCGAAGATGAACTCGACGGGTGCCGCCGCTTTCAAGGCGTCACAACCACCGGGCGGGAGCGGCGAAGGGATGCAAGTAGAACAGAAACCCGCCTCTCTCAAAGCCCAAAGCATCCTCGAGAAGATCCATGCCCAGCGGCTTCTCGACATCCAACACGCCTCGGCACAACCGGGACAGTCTATCCACCACCTTCAGCGATCCTTGGCGCTTGGACTCGCCCCGCCTCTGGTCGATTTCAGAGCGAGGGTATTGTCCGCCGCGCAGCCTGTCGCCGTCCTGGCCGAAATCAAGCGTGCTTCACCATCGAAAGGGGACATCAACATCACAGCCCACGCACCGACCCAAGCATTGGCATACGCGCACGCGGGCGCGGCGGTCATCTCGGTCCTCACCGAACCGAAATGGTTCAAAGGCTCCCTAGACGACATGCGACTCGTCCGACAAGCACTCGACACCCTTCCCACATCCATCGCCCGCCCCGCCGTGCTAAGAAAAGATTTTATCGTCGATCGGTACCAGATCCTGGAAGCACGGTTGAACGGCGCCGACACCCTCCTTCTGATCGTCGCGATCCTCACCGACGCCCAACTCACCGATCTCCTCGCGTATTCACGTACGCTTGGGATGGAACCGCTGGTGGAGGTGGCGAACGAGGAGGAAACCCGCCGGGCTGTTAACGTGGGCGCGACGGTTATTGGCGTCAACAACAGGGATCTGCATACCTTTAACATGGATATGGACCGCACGAGCCGGTTGAGCACGCTTGTGCCTGACGGGATCGTTCTGATCGCCCTGAGCGGGATCGTGGGGAAGAAGGATGTGGATGTGTATGTTGCGGCGGGCGCGAAGGGGGTGTTGGTGGGTGAGGCCTTGATGCGGACGAAGGATAAGGGCGCGTTTATTGCTGGCTTGCTGGGTCGTGATGATACCCCTGTGGATCAATCGAGATTGGAGGTGGAAACGACCCGCCCGCTGGTCAAGATATGCGGAATCACCAATCTTGAGGACGCCATCACCGCCACGAACGCGGGCGCCGACCTTCTAGGCCTCATATTCGCCCCGCAGAGCAAACGATATGTGAGCCCCGAAGACGCCCGGGTGATCGTCGACGGCGTGTTTGAACATTGTGGAGCGGAGGGATCCTCGTCTTCGCGAGAAGGCTGGGCATCGCGTGTGCCTCCGCTGCCCATCCCTGCACAGGGTACGAAGACCGCCGAGTGGCTCGGGGATGCCGCAAGACATATCCGGAGTTACGCCCATAAATCACCAAGAATGGAGGGGAAACGCAACCCACCTTTGATCGTCGGCGTCTTCGTCAACGCACCTCTTGACCAAATGCTCCGCATAATTCACACCGCCCATCTGGATATTGTCCAGTTCCACGGGCACGAACCGGCCCATCTTGCCTCGCTGCTGCCGTGTCCTGTTTTCAAGGCCGTTCATGTGCGAACGGAGGATACGGAGGCGGATGTCGCTGGCCGGTTGAAAAGGGATGAATGGGTAGGGATGGCGGGCGTGTTACTGGATACCGCGGGCGCATCATCAACCCCTCACCACGGCGGCACAGGCACCCCCTTCGACCACTCCATTGCCACCGCCATCACGAAGCATCACGGGGTGCCGATTATACTCGCGGGCGGACTGACGGTGGAGAATGTGGCGGATGCGGTGAAGGGTGTGAAGCCGTGGTGTGTGGATGTGGCGAGTGGGGTTGAGAGGAGTAAGGGGAGGAAGGATGGGGGATTGGTGAGGGGGTTTGTGGGGGCGGTTAGGGGGGTGGAGTAATATTTTTGTCGTATATGTTTGGGTACCAATCTGGATTTGCATTTTTCACACAAACGGGATCAAGGACTTTGCTTGGGTTCCTTCACTGGGGCGTCCGGATTATGGCATCGTTATCCATTTTATTGTTGGTGTCTCCGGTCACCTTCGTATGCAAAGGGCCTGGGCGGTCCAGCAACATTAGGCTAGCAGGTCCTTGCCATAAACGAACCATCACCGCTCTCCCCCATCCGGAAACAAGATCAGTCGTTGTGGGAGTTGCGGGAGGGATTTGCGTGAGAGCGTTCGATTTGCAAGTCCCTTTCCTTGAACTCGATCTGCAACGCAACTGCCCAAAACAACATCATTATCGACTCAGCGACCCTTCACAATCGCACCCGCCCAACCTAGCTCTCTCCTAACCCACCATCTTCTCAGCACCCTTCAAACCATTCCATCCAATCAACATTCACCCTCTCGGTACGGCCACGCCCTCTACGCCCTCGGCGACCCCCACTCCCCATCCACTTCCATCCCCGCCCAATGCGCCACCCTCGCCGCCTACGCGCTTGCCAACCGCGATACACGAATAGCGTTGTTGGTCGGTCGGGGGGTGGGTGAGGAGGGACGATGGTGGACTGCTGCTGGCGTGGGTGATCACCATGCCGAGATCAAGAACACGACCACGACGAATGATGACATGATGTATGTCCCAGTCGACATCTTCGGCGGGGCGTTCTCCACCCCCTCATCATCATCCGACCCGCCGCTCCATCTCTGGTTATCATTCACATCCCCCGCCGACCTCTCCCACATCCCAAGTGGGATTGTAGATACGATCGTGTTCGATTACTCGACGTGGCGGTATATGGTGTTGACGGAGGATGTTGTGGCTGCGTGGGGCAGGGTGTTGAGGGGGCGCGGGAGGGTTGTGTTTGAGGCTGGGGTTGCGGGGGTGAGGGGGGGCGACGGGGGGTGGGAGTTTGATAACCCGACGCACGTTACTGTGGGTGATGTGGGGATGTATGAGCTGCTTTGTGGGATGTTTTGTAAGAGGGAGGGGAAGGGGAACGGTTGGGGTGGTCCTTTGGGGCGATTGGTGCCCAGCAAACGCAACGACCCCGCCACCACGGGGAAACCACCACCGTTCAACACACGGACAGTCCTCCCAGCGCCACGACAGCCACACCCGCCGCATCCGCTGCTGGGATCGTTGCATGGGCAGTATAGGAGCATATTTACACTGGAGCGGGGCTTCAGCGATGTGTTATTGCACTCGCGGGCGGACGGGGAGGGATACCGGCCGTACCCGATTCGGACTCGTGGGTTTATTGGGGAGTGGTTTGAGGCTGTTAAAAAGTGAAAGGAGTGGGTTCGGATGGGGTATCACAGAAAATGGCGTACGGAAAGACACTGGGAATGTGCTGTACATACATAGCTTTTGATGTATGTATTCGGATGTTACGTGTTGAGTCATGGTACAAGTGAACAAACTGCATATATTCGATCCAAAAAAGGAGCACTGCTCCTTTCCAACCCATCGAGCGCATCTAACCTTTCCAAAAACTCACCGCAAACTAAGTGACCGAGTTTGGTGTACATTTGCCAAATCGTAAAACGTACAGCGCTCGGTCACCGATACGGAGCCGCCAGCGATATGTTGACAGCAAAGTTCCTTCCCTTACTCCTTCCCTCCCTCACGCCACACCCCTCCTCCCTGGCCGTCCCTTCTTCAGCTGCTGCACAATCTCTGCCTGCCGTTCGTCCGTGCGTTTCAAGAAATCGACCTTCTCCAGGTACCCGTTCCTCCTGGCCCTGCTCAACTCATGCACGTCCCCCTGCGCCTCCACATGGCGTTTCCAGTCCATTTTGCTTTTTTCGAGGACGGTGAGCTTAGCGGCGTCTGCGAGGCCGTATTTTGCTGCGAGGGCGAGGAGGAAGGAGCGGCGGGGTCGGGGGGCGGTGGATGTGGGGGCGGGTGATACAGGGGGAGGTGCGGATCCAGTTGATTGTGGTGTGGGCGGTGGGGGTGGGCGGGATGGTGATGGTGCTGCTGATGATGATGTAGTCCGGGATGCGGCTGTCCGAGGCTTCTGTTTTGATTCGACATTTCTTTAGTCCCACCGTCCCTGCACACCTCCGAACAGCCTCGACATGAGTCAAAACGCACCATCGTAGCCGACGCATTCATCTCCCTCCAAAGCGCTTCAACGCGCCGCTTTCGCTCTTCTTCAGCGCGTTCGGTATCGTTATTATCATCCCCTGTATCGCCCTCATCCTCGTTATCACCTATCCTCGTCTGCGGGAAAATGGACTCTATGTCAACCCCAACGAACACAATGCGTATCGACCTTTTCCCGTTGACATCGCCTTACCCTCTTCCTCCCCCTCCCGCCCGCTCCTCCACTCCTCTTGCGTTTTGCCCCGTCACCCTCACCACCCTCATAAACCTCCCGTTCGTCGTCGTCGCTAGATCCCGAGCCATCGTCGTCGTTGTCGTTATTGTCTGCGGCGTCGGGAATGAAGTCCTCGTCGCCGTCGTCGTCGTCGCTGGAGGAGGCGTAGGGTTGGGAGAGGATTGTTGCGGACATGGTCGCCAAGGGTTGTTGTGTGTGGCTGGAGTGGCTGGGCGTTGAGGTGCTGGGGAGGGTTGTTCGTTTGGGCGCGTGCATTTCGCGCGGACTCACTCGATTCACTCTGCACTCAATCGGCACTCAATCGGCGCTTGCGGAGAGACTCCCCGCTCCACATTGCGGCATTCCCACAACGTGCACAGCATCGCATACATACTTGAAGACTCGGTTCTGCTTCAGCACTTGCGTTGGAGAGAGCATAAACACATCCTCACGCTCTGACTATTGCCCCCGTTCTATCCAAAATGAGCAGTTTCGGAAGGTGAGCCTTCGGTTTCTCCGTCAACCCCATTTCTTCCGATAGTAATGTCGTTTACCGTTCTTTATAGCATATTCCGAGTCACGACCTTCGGGGAGTCCCACTGCAAAGCCGTCGGCGTGATAGTCGACGGTGTTCCGCCAGGTCTGGCGCTCACGGAGGAGGATGTTCAGATTCAGCTCAGTCGGAGACGACCGGGGCAGAGTGACCTGACGACGCCGGTGAGTCCCCGAGAGAGAAGCTATGCAAAGCGTTCCATCCAGGGATGGGCTGACTGACAACTCCCCTCTCTATTTCCCGCAGCGCGATGAAAAAGACAAAGTCTCCATCCTCTCCGGCACCGAGAAAGGCTACACCCTCGGCACGCCCATCGGCATGATGGTCGCCAACCAAGACCAACGCCCCTACGACTACGGCGAGATGGATTTCTACCCTCGCCCGTCGCACGCCGACTTCACCTACCTGCAAAAATACGGTCTGAAAGCCAGCAGCGGCGGCGGTCGGTCGTCCGCGCGCGAGACCATCGGGCGGGTCGCGGCGGCGGGGATCGCGGAGAAGTTCCTGCGCGTCTCGCATGGGGTGGAGATTGTGGCGTTTGTGTCGTCGATCGGGAACGTGAACATGGAGCCGATGACGGGGTATGGCGCGCCGGAGGAGGAGGCGGGGTGGTTGGCAAAGTGGAGGAGCTGGTGGGGTACGTTGAGGAGTATCAAGCGGGAGGATGTAGATAAGAACGACGTGCGGTGTCCCGATGCTGCGATCGCTGAGAGGATGCGACAGCGCATCGTCGCCGCCCGTGACACCCACGACTCGATCGGGGGCAACGTCGTCTGCGTTATCCGCAACGTCCCCGCGGGCCTCGGCGAGCCGTGTTTCGATAAACTGGAGGCGAAACTCGCCCATGCTATGATGTCCATCCCCGCCACGAAAGGCTTTGAGATTGGGAGCGGGGCGGCGGGGACGGATATCCCCGGACACGTGCATAACGACCCGTTTGTGTTGAGGGATGGGAAGTTGGGGACCACGACCAACTTCTCGGGAGGTGTGCAGGTAAACCCGTTCCATTCCCCCCCCCCCCCCCCCCCCCCTCTTCTACGTTGTTCCATATCCGCTACACCGCACACACACTCACCCCCAATCGATATGATTGCAGGGCGGAATAACCAACGGCGAAGACATCTACTTCAAAGTCGCCTTCAAGCCCCCCGCAACCATCGGGCAATCCCAAGCCACCGCGACCTACGACGGCGTGCACGGTAACCTCGCCGCCAAAGGCCGGCACGACCCCTGTGTGCTGCCGCGGGCGGTGCCGATCGTTGAGGCGATGGCTGCTTTGGTTGTTATGGAGTAAGTTTGGGGAATACGTAGATCGTTTGGGCGCTGATTCATCGGCTTATTGGTTTACTTTTCTCCCCTTAGCTCGCTGCTACAGCAACTCAGCCGTGAATCAGCTCGCGCACTCATCCCGGCTGAGATGCAAGCGCAGATCCCGCCGGTGCTGACGGGGAAGCTGGACCGCGTCACCGTCGCGCAGGTGTTGTGAGAAGACATCCGAAGATTTTTCGACGCCCCGCTTCCACTCCCCATCACTTTGTACCAATTTGGCGTATCCATGGCCCCCGAGCTCTCGCGTAGATTCATTATAATGATCATTAGAAGAAGAAGATGAGGGGCTGGATTTGCGTGTAGAGACCTGTAGGCGCTACGAATCTTCACTATCTGTTCAGACCTTCTATGAGCCCTCAAAGCGGGTCTCATGTACATGTGTACACAGACACTGATCTGACTCCCGCGGGAAAACCAACAACGAAGAGACAATCGGCGACGTCCGTGACCGGGCTGACCCAGTTGACGCAACACATGGGTATCGTGAGAAGCATAAATAGGGGTGAAGCGTGGACGGCGTCTGGGAGTGCGGTACATCTGCTACCTCCACTTTCAATGTTGGTGTGGTAGGGTTGGCCGTCAAATCATAATCTAAACAGTCAACTCCTCATACGCCGGTATCCGCTCCTCCCAGTTCTTGTCGTGGTAATGGTGGAATTGGAACAGAACCTACAAGGTAATCATGGGTAAGCGATGCGATCTGAAAGTGAGGCAAAAGTGGGATACGTGGTACGTACGACGAAATCCAAAAACATCGTCCCCAGACTTCCCAGCAGCCACGGGAGGTTGAGGACGATCCACCACGTTTCTGTTGATTCCAGGAAGATCGACTAACGAAAGTCCAGAATATCAGCATGGCGGTTTACGAAGGGCAGAGCAAGGGAACTTACGGCAGCAAAAGTAAGGTTTCCACACACGCTGAGAGCAAACATGAGAATGCTGAGCCCTTCGCAGCTGTGATTCTTGAAGTTGAGGAAGATTTGGGGGATTCGGGCTCCCACTGCAAAACAAAGGCGGGTCGAGTAACATCAGGAACCATCACTCAATCGACAACACGAGATGGAGTTGCAGACAACTTACTGTATAGTAAAGCAGAAGCATAACCCATCGAATCCGCCACCACCTTCATCGCGGGCGTCAACAACGTATGCTCGTCCACTTCACTCCCACTCCCATCTCCAAACACCCGCACATTCGCCGCAACATCGTACCCTCCCCCTACACCGCCCATCGCCGCACTCCGACCAAACAGATTCAAACACACGACCCCCGCAATCGCAAGCAGCTGTACATTCTTCTGAGCTGTTGCCCGCGCATCAGACGGGGAGATGAGGGGTGTTTGTTCTGTGGCGGGGAGTTTGGGGGAGGTAGGTGCTGATGGGGTTGATTTGGGTGGGGAGGAGGAGGAGGGGTGGTAGAGGTAGACTTGGTAGAGGAGGGCGATTTCCACGGCTGCGTAGTAGAAGCCTACGCATATCTGATGGGGAGGAGGATATCAACATGTTCAGCAATATGCGTTATCAACGGTTCCGAGCTCTGGAAATAGCAACTTCGCTCTTTCCCAGCTTCTCCTCGAAAGTTGGGATATCCCGCCTACTCACCACAGTCCAAAGTAGCTGATTCATAATCGCCCCCGCAACACTAAACACGTCCCCAATCAGCCACATCGCAACAAACCCCACCGACAGGCCTGCCGTCGACTTGCGCCTGTAGTTCTCATACAGTTGCCTGCAAGAAAGAAAGTTCGCATGGGTTACTCCCCGTCCTGGTAAATGGCCGTCACGGGTCCCTTCGGAACATAGTGACGCAAAGACTTACGGGGCAAAGACGCAGAGCCAGCATGCTAGGCTGGTGTAGCCTGCTATTTGGGATGACAGGGTCGGCATTGTACTTTCGCTTTGGGTGTAAGGCGGTGGGGAATTTACGATAGCGCGTGTGTGGGGTTACGAACAACCGCTTCTGTTCAACGATTTCAAGGCGGGTCAGCGTCGCAACCAATACAGGGTTCGAGAAGCAGGCAGGAAGTGGACGAGAGAGCAGCCATTGCGAGAACCAATGGTTTTGTGAAGACAGCAATGCTCCGCCACCTGCTGCTGCTCCGCCTTCTTTTTTGCCTATTTTTTGTCGCGTAGATCAGGGCTCAGCTGGCGACGACCAGGTTAGATTGCAGATACCGATATATACGGGTTATTTAGATCAGGGGGTGAATTACTTTAGAAACTTGAGGTCAACATGAACTCATCATGGGGGGATGGTAGACGCGTGGGGTGGGGGAGATGGGGAGAGATCATCATCGGAGCTATCTTGTTTGACGGGAACCGACACTTTCTCTTCTTGCCTCCGGTCGAAAACTCAATAGAACTGTAAGTGACGATAACTTTCAACGATTCAGGGAGTCGACCATCTACGGTCTTCCAAGAGGCTCCCCCCGCACCTTATCAACCTTAGCACATGTCTTAGATGGCCAGGAATGCATCAGATCGAAATCGAGGCATCATGCGGGTCCGACACAACGGTGATGCCAACCGACGCATGTTCACAATACGGAGCCAGAGTTGAAGGGGCATGATCCGCTCGAAGTAAGTTGCGACGGCAGACGGTTCGTAGCAATCATGCTATTATCGGAGCCTCACCTCCGTGCCCAATCCCGTCGAACTCCGACATGATCCCCTCTATTATCTATATTCCGTGGAAGCGTAACCCAAAGCCGAACAAAGATTTCTCTAACCCCCGCCGACATCCGTTCCCCTCCGTTGCGCGAGACCTCCGATGAAAATAAAGTGTGTAGGAGGCTGCTGTTTTAGGGCATGACAACCTCTGAATCCGTGTAGGAGGAATGATGTGCTGCAAGTCTACCAAATCGGAATGCTTCAAGATCGAGTATTCGACCATGCGGCTTTCCTTTTCTCACTTGCAAACTCCGGAAAACGTATATGCGGGAGCCTTCCGTACCATGTGTGGCGAATGTATGTATTGGGACGGACGATAGGTGGCAGGACGGAAAGCCCCGGAAAACACTCCAACTCGGAGTGCGGACCAACAGGTAGTTTTCGTCATGGAAGTCTGTCCGTCACATCTAACAAACAACAAGGCTTAGCACGGCCATACGGAAGGCCTGTTTATAGAATAGCGTAGATATCTTTCGGGCAAAAAAAAACATTTAAATTACTCGTCTCGCCTATGCAAACACTATATACTGTACTACCACTGCAGGGAGAAGGGAGATACCTACAGCCCTAATCAACTATCCCAGACCCTTCCTACAACACCTACTTCCCAACCGCCTTCCTCCGTCTCTTCGCCGCGCCCTTATCCCCCGCCCCAACAGCCATAATCCTCCCCACCCCGCCATCCCCAAACTCACTCGCACTCGCCCTCAACAAAACCTCATTCCGCTTCTTATACATCGCACTCCCGGGCTTCTCCCTCCTCTTCATCTCCTCCCTCTCCATCTTCTTCTCCTTCGCCCTCCTCGCGTTCTCCACATCCGCGACATCCAGCGGCTTATCCCGCAGCGCGAACGCCTTCGCAATGTGGCCCAGATGCAGGTTCTTGATGTGGAAAAACGCACGCTCGGCGGGTGTATGCGTCGCATAGGCGCGGAGATGCGACGTGTATGCCGACTGCGCCAGGGTGAGGGTGTCCGGGTGCGCGAGGGTGAACCGCTCGTACATCATGTGCAGGTTCGTCGCGGGGAGCTCGTACGGTCGGCGGCCCTTTGCGTTGTTCGCGCGGAGGGGTTTGAGGGGGTCGTGCGTGTCGATGAGGTACGCGAGGGCGGCGGCGATGTCGGCTTGCGATAGGTGGATGTTCTTGGTGGCGAGGTAGGGCGCGTATTCGGATTCGGAGGGGAGGAGGAAGAGCATGGCGTGGCCCTGTCGGCCCAGTCGGGCTGTTCTGCCGACTCGGTGGACGTAGTCGTTGACGTCTGCGGGGGGGTCGTACTGGATGACGGCGGCGACGTCGGGCATGTCGAGACCGCGGGCGGCGACGTCTGTGCAGAAGAGGACCGCGTGGGTTGGGGTGGTGGTGAAGGCGGTGTAGGCGGCTGTGCGGGCGGATTGAGGGAGGGAGCCGTGGAGTTTGTAGATGTGGGTTGGGGAGGGGAGGAGGGGGGTTGGGGACGGGTTGGTGGTTTGGAGGAGGGTGGGTGGGGGTGGGGCGAGGCTGGGGTCGGAGAAGCGGGGTTTGAAGCGGGGTTTTTGGAAAGGCTTGGCGTCGTTATTATAGTCCTCGCCGTCCCCCCGTTCGTCGCCTTCACCCTCTTCTTCCTCTTCCTCTTCCGCTTCAGCATCCTGCTCAGCCTCCCTTCTCCGCATCTCCTCATCCGACGGCGCCTTATGCCCATTCGCCAGGATATGGTAATGAAAATCCACCGAATCGGTGCTAGACACAAACATCATAATCTTGCACGGTTTTCTGTCCCCCCTCACCAACGCATTCGACTCCCACGTCCTGATGATCTGCCTGCACACGCCGACTAATGTGACCAGTCGCAGCTTCGCGGGGACGATCAGGTACTGCTGTTTGAGCTGCTTCGGGACAGTGATGTCCGCGCCCTCGTCCGCGCCGTCCATGTCCATATCATCCGCGTCGACATCCCCCTCGGCCGATTTGTTGGTCTTGACCCCGCCCGCGGCTTCGCGCTCCTCCTTCAACCGTTTACTCTTCTCCCGCCTTGTTTCCGCTTTGACGAATTCCGGGTCGGTCAATGCTTCCTCGGCCAGTTTCTGCACCCCGCCCTGGATAGTCGCCGAACAGAGAATCGTCTGTCGATTCGGCGGCCACGATTTAACCATCAACCGTTTCCTCATCCTTCCCGCAACCTCCTTCTTCTCCGCCAAAATCCGCAGAATATCCCTCAATGTCTCCTCAAAGCCCAACTCGAGTAGTCGGTCAGCCTCGTCGAGCACGAGCCAGCGGAGGTTGCCGACCTCGAACGCTTTGGTGGTTTTGAGATGGTCGAGGAGGCGGCCGGGCGTGGAGACGAGGATGGTGACGCCGCGGCGGAGACGGGCTTTTTCGGATTTCTTTTTTTCGCCGCCCATGACGTTGCCGGCGACGATCCAGTGGCGGTGCGTAGTGCGGGGGGTGTCGGGTGTTGGGCCGGTGGGTGTGGGCGGTTTCGCTTTTATTGGTGACACTCGCTTTTCCTTTTTCTGGCCATCTTCACCATCATCTTCCTCGTCGTCGTCATCGTCATCTTCATCCTCATCATCGCCGTATACAGCCGCCGCCCCATGCGCCGAATACTTCAACAACGAATTAAGCACATTCTCAATCTGCTTCGCCAACTCGCGCGTCGGCGCCAACACGATCGCCAACGTGCCCAGATCCCGCTTCAGCATCTCCTGCGCGCTATCCCCAAACTCCTTCTCCGCCATCAGCATTCTGTGCAGGATGGGCAGCAGGAAGGCTAGCGTTTTCCCGGATCCCGTCTGGGCTTGGAGGACGTGGTCTTTGTCTCTGTTGCGGAGGAGGGATGGGAGCGCGGCGCGTTGGATGAGAGTGGGGGCTTTGAAGTTGAGCTTGGTTGCCAGGTGGGCGCACATCACGGGGTCGAGCCCTAGACCGGGGAAGGAGGTCGTGTCGAAGATTTTTGGGGGTTGTTGTTGTTGTGGTTCTGGTGTTGGCTCTTCGACTTTCGGTTCCTGTGTCTTTTCTGCCGGTGCGGCTGACACTTCCGCCTCGGGGTTCATTGTGAAAATCGACGAAATGATCTGTTTTGTTCCGGGTAGTGGTTGCTTCGGCCGCGCATAGGTCTGCGCTCCCGTTCCATTCTGTCCCGCCGCCGCGCTCGTCCCGTTGTTCGCCCGTTTGGAAGAAGTATGATCATGGTCCTCCTCCTCACCCTCCGGCCGCTTCCGTTTCTCCCCTGCTCCCTCTCCTTCTCCGACTGCACCAAATTGTTTCCTTAGAGTTTCTGCTGTTTCAGCGCGTTCCTGCTTCTTGACTCTCTGAATGACCTTTTTGGCTTCGAGGCGCTTAGCTCTCCAGCCGCCTCGCTTGTTGACGAGCGAGGCTGCGACGTCGTTTACTCTTAAGGAAGTCTTCTTTTTCGCCACGACGGGAGTAGAGTCGTCGGCCGTGGCGAAGTTTAGCATTAAGCCGTCGTCGTCCATGGTGGGCGAGGATATATAACTGATAGTTGAGGAACTTCGTATGAGACCGGGTACGTATATCGAGGAGTGGCAGCACAGCAGCACGGGTATATATATATGGCGCTCCTCTTCTCGTGTATTTATGGGGTCTTCCAGCGGCGGTTTCTTGCAGGGTTCAGCACAGGTCTCCAGTGAGAGATGCAAAAAGGTGGGAGAGTGCGTGAAGGAACACGCCTTGTATGAATCGCACGTGACTGAGCATGGGGCGATGCAATTAATTGCCCCCCCCCCCGTCATTCCATCATCATCATCATCCTCAATTTGGCTTTTTGGCTCCCATTTGCCGCCGAGAACTCACTCACTCCCTTTGGCCGCTAGCTAACCCCTACCAGCGACGCAAACGAAACCCCCCCCCCCCCCCCCTCCCCCATACCCATACCCACAACACCATCGGCTTCCCCACCGCACATCCGTCGCTTAGGCGCTTGCTTGGACCGCCTTTCAAACTGCCTCACTCGTGCGGTTGTCACTTTAGCAACCTCGCGAACGTGGAGAGCGCTGGCTGTCAAGTCTGCAGGCTTTGAGCTTCGCCAAACATCCAACCCCTCGTACGCGATCTGGAACTTACATCCCGTGGATTCCGGCTTCCGCTAGTCAATATTCGACGGCACTCGTCCTCGTGTACTTAGTCTTCTTTTGGGGCAAGATTTGCTAGCTGCGGGCAGGCTAGCAAGACACTCATGTCGTCGCCTCATACCCCTGGTGGAAGTGGGAGGCAAGGGAACAACAGTCCAGAAGTAGGGGCGGGAGACGGGCCGCCACAATATAGAGTAGCTTTCCCACAACCTATGGCATATCAAGAATCCGCGAGCAGCGCTCACGTCGGTCGGAGATCTTACACCCACAACGGCTATGCTGGCTCATCGCCACAACCGCCTTCTCGGAGTTTCCCAGCATTCCCGACTATGCCGATGGAGGATCCGCTAGAACCTTCGTCCTCCAATGATCCACACGCAAGTAACGACGTCGGCAGTTGTCTGCATCTCTTACTCAGCTTAGCCGATGAGCTGGCACGGTTCCGGATCGAGGATATCCGGAATGCTGCCTTGACCCATGACGAGCCCGATGGCGTTCTGCGGACCGTCAGGATGGTTTCCGTGTTCTGCAGCGAGATCGAAACCGCGCTGCAAAACCGCACCGGGAGAGTCAACACATTGAAGGGGAAAGGCAAAGCACCAGCTGTCCTCTCCACACCTCCACTCTTTTCTGAGCGGCTGACACCGACACCGCACTCGGCTGGCTCAACAGATTATTATCCTGCAAACGAGCATTACCATGCAGCTGAAAGGCCGGTGGACGCGACGTTCGGGCACGATCCCATTGAACCTGCGCCAGTCGCAGGCAGCAGCGACGCTGCTTCCGCGCAAGATACAAATGTGTATACGTGCTACCATGAGGTAGTAGCTGACCCTTCAGACGAATTGGCAATCAACATCAAACTCATGGATCGCGTGAAGCTGGACATCGAGATGGACGATGGTCTTACCGGAATAGGGACGAACCTGAACACCGGGGCGATGGGGTCTTTCCCTTTGAGTTGCATAGTCGTGCCAGACGACGTCGATACCGGACCATTACCTAGGCGTGGACCATCGCTCGGCTCTGTCAGAGGGTCTGGTACAGCAACCAGCAGCCCTGCACCGACTAGGAACTCGTCCATAACAGGGCACTCTGCCCCTTTCATACCAAACGTCAACCTCGCCGCCGCTCACGCACCCTCGCTTCCCGAGCCGGTTCTCGCGACGCCTGTCAATGATGTTACCGCATCTCCTGTTCTGGGACCCTCCTCGCACGCTATGCACCTCAGCACGGCTGACGGCCTCCCTCGCACAGGGAGCGTGAAAAGCCTATCTTCGTTCCATTCCGATGGATCTGGCCGCCCCATGTCAGGTCATCTCGGCGGATCACCTTGGGGTGCCGCTACCGGCCCCGAAGAGTATCCAGCCGTCGGAAACCAACAACCTCTCCCCGTCCGCGCAGCCTCCATCCAAAGCAGCAGCTCTGCCACCAGCAAAGCCGACGTCCCGCCCACATCACACACTCCATCACACACAGCAGTCGACGCCACCGGATTCGCCGACCCCAAATCCCGCCTCATCAACCCATACGCCAACCTCCAAGAGCACTCCCAACCACCCCCTCTCTCCGCTCAAGTCATCGAAAAGCGAAAATTCGCCCGCCAAGTTGTCACGGAGCTCTACGAAACCGAAAAAAACTTCCGCGATGGCATGCAGATCCTCATCGACCAGTTCATGGTCCCCCTCGCCCAATGCATCTTCACCTCCACCACCACCTCCCCGGACTCCGAGAATGCCGTCATCACCAAGATGGAACATTCCATGCTGTTCCGCAATATCCCCGGGTTGAGAAATCTGAGTAAGAAGATTTGTGGGTTGCTGAAGGATGCGCTGGATAGAGCGGAGAGTGACCAGGAAGGACCGACGGGTGGCGGGGCTGTGACGGCGGTTGTAGATGTTTTCTTGTCGAATGTGGAGTTTGAGGAGTGGTCGACTTATGTGAGGTATATGGAGGGGTATGCGCATGCGAAGCAGACCTTGACGACTATGAAGAAACGGGTTGCTTTTACGACTATGTTGGAGGTAGGGTATTTGGTTTACACCTCGAATTTGGCGTTGAGAGAGTTTACGCTGAACATTTTGTTATTGTGGGGAATGTAGAGATGTGAGAGCGCTAAGGAATGCAACCGCTACACATTCGACCACTACATGATCCTCCCCGTCCAGCGGATCGGGCGGTACCACCTCCTCCTCGGCCGGTTAAAGAAAGTCACAGACGAAGAAGATCCCGTCCATCAAGCGTACGTTGTCTGTCTTTTCCCACCACTTCCTTTTTTCATGGAAATGTAATCCTGG
This sequence comes from Fimicolochytrium jonesii, assembly GCF_025526975.1. Lineage (NCBI taxonomy): Eukaryota > Fungi > Chytridiomycota > Chytridiomycetes > Spizellomycetales > Powellomycetaceae > Fimicolochytrium > Fimicolochytrium jonesii. The sequence continues at coordinate 241,068 of NW_026515687.1, forward strand.
AGGCTGATCTGCGAGTTGTTGTTTGTTTGTAGGATCGAAACGGCGGAACAGTACATGAAGCAGATCGGCGACGTGCTGGAGAGCGTGCAGAAACAGGAGGAGGAATTGAGGAGGGTGTTTAGCGTGTTTCAGGAGATTAAGGGGTGTCCCGTACGTACCCCTGGCATTCGTCGTCCAACCCCGCAATTCCGTTTTCCATATTCTTACGTCTAACCGTTATCTTTCATCCCGCTCGCTAACGCTCGCCAGCCGGACATCATCTCAGCCTCCCGCCGCCGCCTCCTCTCCAACTTCGAAGTCGACGAGCTCTTCTCGGGTCTCACGCTCCAAATGCACGTCTTCAGCGACTGTCTCCTCCTCTCCATCGACCCACGGTCGGCTTCCATCTCAGCTTCCATATCCGCCCTGTCCTCGCACGCGAGTTCGTCGGGCACCAGTGTAGGTGTTCGAAGGGCGAGTACCGCCATCTCGCACATGTACAACACCGGTCATGGATGGATGGGGAATGCGAATGCCAGTAGTCCGGCGCTGTCTAACACTACGTCGGCTGCGTCCTCTGCGTCGGCCCTGTTGCCGAATGGGACACCCGCTCAGCATAGACAGCGGGGGAGTGGGAGAGGTCAGACGAACGGCCTGTTGAGGATTGTCAGCGCATTTGCGGCCACTTCCGGTGTTGCCGGTGGGGGAAGTAGCAGCAAGAAACAACAGCAGCAGCCGAAACATACCCTCCAATTCGTCATCCGCGTCACGTTGGGGGATCTGGAGGTTGAGAGTGTAGGAACACTGGACGATGAGCGGATCGCTTCGTTGTTGCCTAACGCGTCCAGGGCGTCGGAAAGATCGTCCTCCGCGGCAGACTCGACAACAGCAGGCCGCATCGTCGTCCTCCGCCATCTCCCAGGCGCCTCCAGCCGCGATAAACAGGTCAAGACGCCGGACAGCAGCAACGCACCACCCATCTCTCGCCACTCCTCCGCCCCAGAAACCGTGCACAACCACGTTTCATCGTCACATCCTTCCTATGACAACTACACCAACACCAGCCGCCCGGCATCCATCCACGGGACCCTCCAACAATCCCCCTCCACGCCATCCCCCCACCACAACAACACGCATACGAGTCTCCCACCACCCATCACAACAACCCGCCCCCAGCACCCGCAAACCTCCACCCACCCGGGCGTCGACCGCTCGGCGTCGGGATACTTCACCGAGGCGGATCGATCAAGCAGTCTGGCGAGCCCGAGACCCATGTCGGGTGTCGATGGGGACGACCATCATGCAGCGTATGCGGGTGGGCAAGCCGACGCGGAGGAGCAGGAGATGTATGCGTTCAGAGCTCGGAACTCGAAACGCATGGCGGGCCTGTTGGCTGCACTCGGGTTGGCCGGCGTGGGGGTGATGAAGCCGTGAGCCGATATTTCACCCCCACTCCCCCAGTCTTGTCCATGCATCGGGTGTTTGAACATGGTATAGTGGCAGGATGGGATGGGGCCACCCCGTTTCGCGGCCCCTGGACACCCCCCCCATTGCAATATATTACACGAACACACATATGCACCGGTTTGGCCGTTCGGGGCCCCCTTCCAAACCCTCAGTTTGGGGAGTTTTGTTTTTAGGAGCATTGATTTGCGGGGTGTTTTTTGCTTTCGTTGGAATGTACTGTACATACAGGAGAGGGAAAACCCCACATTCCTGGAAAGACAAGTTGGGGCGACCTGAGAGAGGTGGCTGGGACCCAATGATTCGTTGCACTATCGGAAGTCGTACCCCATCTGCTATTGGTTTTTTTTTCCGCGCCTTGTTAGCTACATCAAGCACCACATTCCTCCCGTCTCCGTCCGCAGCGCAACGGGCTTTCCGAGATTTGGCTCCTGCTCAGCGGGAATCTGGTGTTGGGGGCGAACCCCAAAGCTATTCTTTGTTTCTTCAAACTGGTGTCGAGGAAATTCAGAAGTGAGGCGTATTCGGGAACCGCGGAATCACATCCCCATATTGGTTCGCGACAGAGAAGGCCACCTGGATATGTTCCCACCCCCCAACGGATGCGGGACCTTGATGAGATGGCAGTGCACGTCCACGACCATTATATAGGTTCCCCCCTGCGCGTCGACGCATCTTGGGGAACACAATACCCCTTTGGGGGGGGAAACCCGCCGGATGTCCGTCAACGTCGTGTCCTCGAACCCGGTTGGGGCGGGTTTGCCCGGTGCAAGGTCCGGGGGGGCGGCGGAGGAAAGGTGGTGTCGTTTTGCTCGCTCGTTGTGGTTGAGTTGAGTTTTTTGCAGGTGGGACTCGTCTGAAACGTAGGGACGGTAGAAATTTCGGGCCGAAGGGGGGGGCGGGTTGCCGTTTGGCCGTTTGGACGCGCAGAAGGATTACAACTCGTGTGGTCCGTCGCTTGCGCCCTTGGGGACGGGTGCATCACTACTGGGCGCGCACCGGCATTGTGTGACGGCGTCGGGTAGACTCGGAACCCCCATTGGAATTGGAACCTCGCCCCTGAGGTCCACCCTGGCTAAGCCACTGACAGCTTTTTGACGACTTTTGGACTTAAAGAGGTTTTCGCAGACCCAAAGTTGCTGCACATGTTGAGCAGTATCTTGACAGCCAGACATGCTAGCAGAAAGATTGATTAGGCAGTTTGGTGAAGAAGGCACTGGTTCAGGGTTTGACACCTCTAACTGGCAAGTTTTACCCAAAAACGGCCAAGGAAAGACAGTTACTACTCAGACTTTTGGGCCTCTGTGTTAAGTTTGTTGCAACAGCTACCCCCACAGACACTTAGAGGGGATTGGCCAAAGTAGGCAACTGGAGCCGTATGCAAATGGAATAGGTTGTCCTGCATGTCTGTGGGATGGAATGGCTGCTCAAAAAAGAGGGTTTTGTGAGGAAACTGCTTTAATTTCCCTAATTGTGCCTTAAGGTAACGCGTAGAGCGTTTGGGTGGCGCAGCCAGGGTGGACCTGAGCCTCGCCCGTCAGTCGTCAGAGAGAGGAGGGGGCGAGAAGCAGGGAGAGCAACCGGAAGCCGAAGGGGGGCGGGGGGGGTGCAGGGGGGCGAACAAATCCACGGCCAGCGTCATGACCATCCATCCACCCATCTCCCAGTGTCTCCTGCAGATGGCTGCACACCCACCCGCCCGTGTTGTGTGTCCCTGGCATACCGCATAGGAAAGACCTCTGGCGTGAAAGGCCCTACCCACACGCTGCACAAAAGTTCCCCAAACCATATACACTACTACTGGAACCCAGCAACAACAACAACAAACAGGACAAAGAGAACTGATTTCACCTTCGTCCGTCTATCGCACTTTCGCTTTGTCCTCGGTCTCAACCCTTGTGAACAGTGCTCGCACGCACGCAATCTAGACTCACAAGCGTCGCACGCATACCCCGGCCGGAAGTGCGCAGAAAGTGAGACATTACGTCAATTGCCGACCGCATACATAGAGCACGGTGAAGGCAAGCCCCATTGCACTTCTGCTCCGCATACTTGCAGCTTTGCACAGCATCGCCACGAAAAGCTTCCACAATCGCCTTTCTCCGGCGTCAGATATAGGCACTTCCCACGGCACATTCGAGAGTTAGGCCCCATATAGGCGTCCGTGGGAAAATCCATTTCACACTTCGACACTCGCTGCCCACTCGACCACGGCTCTCAGGGGCTTCAACTCGACACAGGCCGGGGCGTATACTGCTTCCCAGCGCGTAACTTTCACTCTACGAGCGAGGCATTCGTGCACGTTTGAGGTACCATGGAGCTGCAAGATATTCCGGCCAACTACGGTGTAGTAAAGCACGAGCCGAGGCATTATGCAGACTACCTGATACCCCCTGCCATGACGATGGGCATGCCCGACATCGCTCCTCCGCGACAACAACAACAACAACAACAACAACAACAACAACAACAACAGCTACACGACAACACCACCATCAAGAGTCAGATTACCTCCGGCACCCTCGAGGCGCCATTAGCAGGTCCTGATGAGTTTGTGGAGGGAGGGGAGCTCACAACAGAGGATTCTTCAGCGCTAGACAGCCGGCGGCCCTCGGCGTCACGGCGACGCGACAGGCATGGTGCTGAGCTGGCGGCTTTCCAGAAGGATCGATTTCCTCCTCCAACAAAGGACAATCGGTATCCGGATTTCTTGGAGCAGTTGTTAGATGAGTTTGAAGCTGCACAGCAGAATGTGGGCAGGGGGATAAAGGTGCAGTTTTCGAGAGAAAGTGTGAAGGAGGCGCGAGTCAAGATTGCTGGCTGCGTTCCAGCCTCAAAGGTACGGAATCAGTGCAGCTTGAGGAATACCCAGACGGAAGCACTCACCTATCACACTCTCATTTTCTCAGGGATGGCGAATATGGTTGAAAGAGCCATTGTTCAATCGGTTCCGGGACATCAAGCAATCCTGTACCCCACCAGACACCACGCATTCAGAATTTGTCGAGCTCCTGCTTGATTTGCACGACGCCTATGAAGCAAAGAACTGGCACAAGATCCACCATACGCTGAGTGAAACTGCAGACGGTTCACGAGGAATGCCTGAGAGTCTGGTGGAGGCGATGATGGCGAAATCCTCGAGGGAGAGCCTGTCGATGAACAATCCTTTGGCCCACATGGGAGGCAGGCCGATACATCCACATTCACATCCACATCCACATTCATATACCCAACAGCCGTTGATGGGCAGTTTCGACCCGAACGTTGTTCCGTCAGCTGGTCTGGCCTTCATGCACCCGAACGGATCGGCCGCGATGCATCCCATGAATGGAATGCCTCCCATCAACACGTTCCCGGCACTCTCCGCAGATTGGCTGGCAGGAAGCCCACCTGCCGTAATGTCGATGCCGATGGGTCAGCTGGTGATGGACCCGAACCTCGCAGTGGGCGTTATGCCATCCCATCACTCGATAGACGGGCAGTCACCACTTTTTGACGAACTGGGGTTGGCGCCTCTGCAGGGAACACGGGGCGAGGTCAGGCGATCGTCGTCAACCCCAGGGCACTCGAGACAGAGGGGGATACCGCGGACACCTCAACTCACGGAGACGCTCACGCGGACCAAGAGCATCCCGAACAAAAAGACTCGAGATGGCTCAGGAGGAAGCGCCCAGCGCCGGCCCTCGCAGCGATCAGTGAGCGGCTCACTAAGTCGGGAGGAGGTCTCTGCATTGACGGCGAGTTTCATAGGACATCGGCGAACGGGAAGTACGCTCAGTACAAGCTCCATCCTGTCCCGATCGTCCACGAGTGCCGCCAGCGGTGTGTTTTATCAAGGCGACTCGCCCGTCATGCAGGGTATACCCCCGGACATAGCGCACTGGCCCGAGTCGGATATGGTCATGCAAGGTTTTGAGGGGATCACGTTGGGCGAAGCGGCGGCCGCCAACGCGTTTTTGGAACATCAGCAGCAACAGCATTTGGGTCTCGCCAACGGTGGCGGTGCGTTCCCGCAGTCGCCAGCAGGTTTGGTGAACTACTCACCGTCGCATTCGAGTTTGGACCGGAACGCGGCGTCCCCGCTCGCCATGCGGTTGGAAGGGAAGTCTGGTATGATGCAGGGCAACCCGTCCAATATCCAGGGTGGAGCGATGCAGTCCGAGATGATGATGATGGACTCGAACTCGATGCCGCTCGAGGCGCCAAGCCAGATCCTAGGATCGAATATGTCGGGCAGCCACAGGGTCGAGAGCATGTACAACGCGATGATGAGTTCGCTGGAGCAGCAGCAGATGCTGGACATGCAGCGGCAACAGCAACAGCAACAACAACAACAACAGAGCATGGTCGGGTCCCACGGGTACGATCCCAGCTACGGGACCTACGACCAGCAGCAACCGTCCCCGAGTTACATGCAGCAGCAGGTCGGCCACTCCCCCGTCGCGATGAACATGCCCATGCAGCAGTCGATGTCGATAAGTCAACAGCTCAAACAGCTGCACGCAACGCAGCAGCAACAAGGACGGCTCGATCTGAATTCTCCTACCCGACACCCGAACCCGATGCACCTGCATCAGTCCTCCCAGTCGCCGCAGATGCAGAACTTTGCGATGCAACCGAGCCCCGGGACCCTGACATTCGAGCAACACGTACAGCAAAGCATGGCCGGCGGGTCGATGTTGGCGCAGGCGGCGATGATGCAGCAGCAGCAGCAGCAGGCGAACCAGATACGCGGGCACTCTGAGGGTGTGCTCAATGGGAACGCGTACAACGCGCTTGCCGAGTCGGTGAGCGAGCGGAACGGGCAAACGATGCAGTTACCTAACACCTCTGAAGCGCTGTTGACGGATGACCCGATGATACAGCAGCTTACGTCGCTTGGGTCGCCTTATGCTCAATCGCCGATATCTGCCCAATTGCATCAACAACCAACACAACCGCAATCCCAACCCCATCAACAACCACCGCAGCCCCAACAACAACAAACGCAATCCCAACCAACCTCATCAACAGAACAAAAACGCCTCTCGGGCTCCGGCAAAAAACGCCTCTCCAAAATAATGGGCAAGCTCCCCTTCATGCGCTCCAACAGCGGTACCTCGGCCCAATCCCTCGGGTCCTCCACCACAACAAGTCCCTCGGAATCCACGAATGGTCAACCACCCTCCTTAGCGTTCCTACCCCCGCCGGGAGCCGCGGATAACGCGAGCGGTGTGTTGGTGTTTGGAGGGGAGGCAGGGGCAGGGAGTGCCACACCGACGAACGATGCCTCGCCGGTGATGAGGGGGGATAGAACCGCCGCTGCGGTGCATATGCGGTATGCGCCCTGAACTCGCCCCGCCTGCGACAAAAAACTGTCCGACGACCTCGACGTGTGTACATAAAACGAGATAGATGATCAGCATCCCCCCACATCCCATCCATCCCGCCCCGGACTTCTCCCCACTGCAAGTTTCCTTTTTCACCGCTTTCCCCTGGTTTACCTTTTTTTTTTTAGACGGACCGGTTACTTTCTATAACCTCCTCCCCCACCTTTTTTTGTCGTTCTGCGTCCACCCCACCACCTCTTTTTCTAGATTTGTCACTTTTTTTTTGTTGTTTTGTCGCCCCTTTGTTATGGACTTGCGAAAACTGTCACGCTCTCTATGATAATGATATATCCGCGATTTTTGAAATTGCCCCCCTACGAACAAACCGTTTCTATGAGCCCTTTTACATACTTCCGAGATTCGGGCGCTCGAGATTCCACAGCGCCGAGATTGGGGGGGGGGGGGTGTCTGAAGCTTCTTCGTTTTATATGCATGGCGGTGGGAGGAGGGGAACGCCACCCAACCCGACGTCGGGAGAAGCCAGCGAAGGCACCCTCCAACGAGGCGCAAATGTGCGGCGCGCCGTCGGGGTGTGATAAGCGGCCGGGTTGAGGCTGTGCTGTCATTTTCGTGCCGTCAAAAACATGCTGTCTTGTCAGGCACCCCCATGGGTAGGTTACGCTTATCGCACACAGGCCTCCCCTTCTGGATATGGTCTGATATAAGCGGGGGGGGGGGGGGGGCGTTTTCCGAGGTCATCCACCTCTCCGCATCTGGCATTTGTGTGTTTTGATTTGCAGCCCTTCCTCTCGTTAGAGGACCGCTCGGAAAACGGATCCCGTTTGGATTACATCCCCACGTTCAGTGCGAGTGCGAGTCGGGGCATACGAGTACAGCCCGGGAGGGTTGTGAAGACGCTTTTGAGAAAAAACGAAGTGTGCCCGTTGAACGAACGGAACGAACGAAAATCATGCCCAGCGACCACCGGCCCGCAACGGCACCGGGGCGGGGCAGCGATGACGATCTGGATATCCGGATCGACACGGAGGAGGGCGGCCGGAGCGTCGCATGTGCGTCGGTGGCAGGACAGGATTCATCGCGATTAGCGCAGCCGGCGCAATCGCAAGCGCCATTCCAATCGCAAGCGCAATTACAGCAGCAAGCGCATCTGCAGGACAGCCCGTCAGCACCACCACTCCATGCCCACGATCCGATTCTTGATCACAGCGGGTTGACGTCCTCGCCCTCGCCCTCGCGCGTCCCGGAGTCGGTGCCGTCGGATGCACGGGGGTCGTCGGGGGGTGGTGAGACATCGGGGCCGGGACATCACCCTCAGTCTGAAACGCGTATCGATGTGCCCACATCATCCTCGTGGGTGGATGTTCGGCCGACGCTCGGGGCAGAGGGAGAAGGGGTTGGGAAGCCGGATGACGGGGGTGGGACGCACGGGGTGGATCTCAGCGACCGGGCAGCCTCCACAGTCCCCCGGTCATCCCCACCCCACACGCCGCGAAGTTCCTCGATCCCCACAACGACGGTCATCACGATCGAGAAACCCGACCCCGCGCCGCCTACCTACACACCCGCGACCGAACCACCCCCGCCGCCGCCGCCGACGTACTACCCCCCCGCCCCCCGCACGCCCTGCATCCGCATCGCCACCTGCTTGTGTTTTCCGTTTTACGCCGTCGCGTACCTCCTCCCCCTCGGGCTGTGGACCGCCCTGCGGGTCCTGGTTCGCACGCTGTGGGACGCGGTGAGGGCGGTGGGGACCGCGCTCGTCTGGACCGCAAGCGGTGTGTGGACGTGGGTGCTGGCGCCGCTCGGGGCCGCGCTCGGCTGGTTCATCCGCACCTGCATCGTCGCGCCGCTCCGCGCCCTCGGACGCGCGGTGGGCACGTACGTCCTGCACCCGCTGCACACCGCCGTCGTCGCGGTCCTGAGGGGCGTCGGGTGGGCCGTGGGGAGGATATGCGCGGGGGTGGCGGCCGTGGGGGGCGTCGTCGGACGGTGCGTCGGCGCTGTGGGTGGGTGGGTTTGGACCACCGTCCTCGCCCCGCTCGGACACCTCCTCGCGCTCCTCGCGCGCGGGATCCACACCGCCGTCCTCCGCCCGGTGTGGGGCGCGGTCACGCGGGTCGCCGGGTGGATGTTCGCGGCGGTCGCGGCCGTCGGGGAGGGGTGCTGGTACGTCGCGCGCACGCTCGGGGGGGTGATCGCATGGGGCGCGGTCCGCGTGTGGAGGGGGGTGTGTGTCGTTGCGCGCGGCGTGCATGCGTACGTGCTCACGCCCGTGTACCGGGTCGTCGCCGCCGTCGCCGCGGGGGTATGGTGGGTCGTGACGGCCGTCGCGGGCGGGTGTGGGTGGGTTGTGCGGACGATCGGGCGCGCGGCTGCGCGGGTGGGGTCCGCTGTGTGGGCGGGGGTCAGGGTCGTTGGCCGGGGGGTACGCGATGGGCTCGTCGTGCCCGTCCTTGCGGGGCTGCGCGCCATCGGCACGGGTGTGCACCGGTATGTCCTCGCGCCGGTGTGGGGGGGTGTGGCGGCGGTTGGGAGGGTGGTTGCGGAGATGGGGAGGGCGGTGGTGAGGGGGGTGGAGGAGGTTGTTGTGCGGCCGGTTGCGGGGGTTGTGAAGGCGGTTGGGGAGGAGATTAGGGGGATTTTTAGGAGTGTTGCGGAGGTTTGGAAGTAAGGGGGAGGGCTAGTAATAGGGGGGCTTAAGTGATGGGAGGGAGGGGACCTTTGGGGAGATGGCTGTTTTGGGATGAATGTTTAAGCGTCGGTTTTTTTGGGGATAAGATTAGCGTAGTAGTGTATCTAGTTTTGGTAAATCATACTCAGAGGACATTTTCGTAGTCGTCGTTTCACCCGCCTTGTTTTGACAAAAAGAAATGTATTCAGAAAAACACCAAACGCCATACCCCTCACCCAAAGGCCTATCTAAACAACCCCCCCCCCCCCCCCCCCCCCCCCCTAATCCGTCCCTTCATCCCCCTCACTCGACCCCTCACTCTCCGGCCTGGACCCCGCCGGCGTCGCCCTAAAAACCTCCCTCAGCTCCCTCAACCGCTTCTCCGTCTTGGGCACCTCAATCAACCTCTGCTCCAACAAATTCTTCTCCTCCTGCAACGCCAACCTCCGTTCCGCATCCAATTTCGTGAAAACATACCCGCCCTGCCCGTCATACTGCAGGATCCAGTTATGGTATTTCCACAGACTCGGGCGGTGGGACACGGTTATCAGGGAGATGCCGAGGGATTGGGCGTGGGTGTACATGATCCGCTCAATGTCCATGGAGACCGAGGACGTGCATTCGTCGAGGATGGCGTAGCGGGGCTTATGGTAGAACAGCCGCGCCATGGCGATACGCTGCTTGTCACCGCCGGCCAGCACGTCCTTCCAGTCCTTTTCGGCGTCCCAGCCGCCTTCGCGGTCGACGATGGGTCCGATTTGGACGACGGAGAGGATGGCTTGTAGATCGGCGTCGGTGGTGTTTTTGGCGAGCATCTCGGCGTGCGTGTCCGGGTAGATGATCTGGTCGCGGAGGGTGCCCATGGATAAGTAAGGGCGTTGCGGGATGTAAAAGACCTTCTTGTAGTGCGGTTTCTCGACGGTGCCGCCGTACACGGGCCACAGGCCGCCGAGGATGCGGAAGAGGGAGGATTTGCCAGAGCCGTTGGGGCCGACGATGAGGAGGTGCATTCCGGGGTGGACGTGGAAGGTGAGGGCTTTGACGAGGACGTCGCCGTTGGGGGAGACGATGGGGACGTTTGTGAATTCGATGTTTTCACCTTCGACGAGGCTTCCGCGGTGTTTGAGAGTGTTGACGTCGGCGTTGGAGGTGAGGGTTTTTTGGAACTTGCCGGCGCGCAGGTCTTCAAAGACAGTGGTGAGCTCAGAGACGCGCGCGGTGTAGCCGGCTAGTTCTGAGATCTCTTTGTACGAGTACCTATAGGAAAAGAGGCAACAGATGTACATCAGTTGACGACAAAGGGTGATTCACATCTGACAATCCGATTCCCTGGTTCTTACATGATGCGACCGAAAGCATCGGCCGAACTGAGCAACAAACGCCGGTTAGTGACAAACCCTTGCGTCCGACTGCCCACATCACTGCTCCCATCGGTTCCCGGCAACTCAAAGAAAGCCGGAATGCCGCAAATGGCCATGCCCATAGCGCCCCACACGTATTTGATGACAAAGTCCTCGAGCATTCCGTGCCAGATGCGGGTCTTGAAGATGCGGTTGACGTGGCGGATGAGGTTGAAGTAGTTCTGGTCGAGGTTGCCCTTTTCGACGGCGTGGCCGCCGTAAAGTGCGATCTCTTCCGCGTTTTCGATAAGGCGGGAATGGGTGAAGCGGAACTCGCCCTCGAGACGTTGCTCCTCAGCGACCATTTTTCCAAAGTGCGGGGTGAGCACGCGGAGTACCCACGCGGAGCTCTGGACGACGGCTGTAAGGCCAAAGATGCCTTCGCCGCCGACGTTCCTCGCGAGCTGCCAGTTGTAGAGTAGGGTGTCCAGGGTGGGTTTGCTGAGATTCGCGTACAGCTCCGACACGGCAAAGCAGAACTTGCTCACGTCCTGTGTGATGAGCTGGTCGGCGTTCTTGATGCGGTCATCGAGGTTCCCGACCTTGTAGAAGGTCATGTCTGCGAGGTACTGGTCATGGATGTGGTTGGTCAAGCGGGTTCGGAAAGCGATGGCCAGCTTGTTTTGCAGGAAGGTGAGCATGCTGTTGGTGTAGGTTGCGGGCACGGCTACGGCCATCCAGTATACGATGTACAGCAGGAACTGGCGTCCTTGGCCGCGGACGAGGGCGCTGACGATTTTTCCATCGAGGTCTGCAATGTACAGCGACAGGAGCGTCCTTCCGAGCAGGAAACCTGAGAAGGTGTTGAGGAGCCAAAACTCCTTGCTGGAGACTCCCGGGATGATGATGCGCAGGAGCTTCCCGAACCGCTTGAAGAATACCGCGTCGACATCCGCCCTTGGGCCCCCACCTTTCTTTCCCTTCCTGCTCCGACGTTGCTCCACCTCCTGAGCTGCGGCTGGACCGGTTTTTGGCTTTTGTTTTGTGAGTGCGGAGCGGACGCGGATTGCTAGGAATAGGAAGGCGAGGGTCCAACCACCGCGCGTTATAGCGCTTCTGTGTTGGGCATATTGCACGACGAGCTTGGCCAGGCCGGGCGGTAGGGTGACCTTTGATGACATTGTCGTGGGGTGGGTGGGGAAAGGGTGTGGCTACAATAAGGGTGAATGAAGGAATGCTCAGACTCGTCGGAGAATGCGCGAAAGGAAAGAGGTCGTGTGGGCTGGAGGTGGCGGGGGCGATCTCGCAGCGGGCCCCGTCGAGTGGCGAAGTGCAAGAAACAGACGAAGAAGGTTGGGTTGCGCTGAGACGAGTTGACGTAGCGATAGATAGAGCGTGGGAAATAAGCGCTTGCTACGTAGTATGCTTTCTCTGTGTAGTGACGACGTTTGGCGGACTTGCTACAGTTGGAATGGCAAGTGGAATGGGATGCAAGTTGCACATGGGGGAAATGCGCGCATGTGGGCCCGTGTGATTGATGGATCCCCTTTTCCCACGGGAGATCTCGACTTGCGCGCGCGTGCTGCGTGCTCCCTCCCTCCGTGCCTGCTGCTATCATCACAAGGAAGGCGACGGAACGCAATATCGACAGTGGCCTCTTGCACCCACCCACACAGGGAGAGAAGACTTCGCCCCTTCACCCTGCAAGTCTTCCCACCCAAGTGGTGCTGAACAAGAGTACAGAGAAATGGCTCTGACAGAGGTCGAGCACGGTCGCCAAAAGGCCTTCGCTCAGGTACCCCCGCCCTCCCCACCCCACCCCCGCCATCGTCTTCCAGCTTGCTCACTGAACGTCCTCACTCAAGCTCAGCGCCCTGCTCTCCTCTCCCTCCTTTCACGTCTAGCTGAAACCCCTGTGCGTTCGCATTCTGCAACCCGCTGTCTTTACAACAATACGGCGCGATGAAACAAATCCCCTCATCTCCTTGTCAAAACAGCTGAAGAGCATAGGGGCATCCGATAACGGCTCACAGATCCTCGAAGCCGTGTTCGACTACGTCTGCTTTCCCTTGATGCAATTATTCAAGTATCCGTCACCTTCGACAATCGCTGTAGAAGGCGCTCTGGACTGCATACTATGTCTGTTACAGAACACACGCGAGGATTTCATGCCTCTGGCATTATATAGGGACCTGCTGGTCGCACTGCCATACCTGATATCCCGCGGGCGTATTGGAAAATCAGCAAAGGAAGCAGAAACAACACCTGAGGAACTTAAACAGCTGGGCGTTCAGTGCCTCGCCCAGATGCTGAGACGTGTGACCGTACCGACCGATGCCATGGACGCCAAATTTCTGGCCGATGCTGCGGAAACCAGTACCACAAAATACCTCTGCAAACCCGAGTATCAGCCAACACTGGCGCATGTAGTGGTCGTGCTTGTGGATATCATCGACAAGGAACGCCACACCGATTTGCGATTAGCTGCGCTCGCGGTCATATCGGAGCTGGTGAAGAAGGTCTACGATGCAGATCATGTCGCCCAATTCCTGCCCGGAGTGAGCTCTACGCTAGTGAAGGTCTGCCTTCGAGACGAGAAACAATCGCATCGAATAATAGTCGCATCGCTCGCGGCATTTGCAGACATCATCAGACACACCATGAACAATGAAGATTGCAGGGATCTGATTCCGAGGAAACAGATCGGGTGGACAGATTTGGTATCGATCGCTGAGAAAACGAGCGAGCTACCACTGAAAGAAGAGGGCGCAGTGGCATTCGCAATGCCATCACCACCTCAACGCGGTATCACAACCAAACGGGATATAGCCTGGTTCAACGCCTCCTCCACCCGTCTCACCACCCTCATCACCAATCTCTTCACAATCCGGCACCACGATCACTATAAAGTCCGCCAAGCATTTATCACCCTGTCCGCAGACATCATCACCCATTCCGGCCAATCCCTCGCCACTTCCATCCCCATCCTCGTCGAAACCTTAGTCGGCTACGTCAACGACACCGTCCCGCAAGTCTCAAACGAAGCAAAACACAAACTCGACACAGCAGCCAGCACCCTTTACCACCAATCCACGCTCGTCACGATGCTCAAGCGCAATTTCTACAGCATGCTCGAGTCCCTGCCCCGCCTGATCATGCAGGCGGACGACAGGAAGAAGTTGGAGGCGCTGAATATAGTCAATGGATACGTGGTGCTGTTGAAGACGGAAATACGGCCGTCGTTGAATGCGGCGATCCACAGGTGGTCGATTGGGGTGTTGAGGGTTGCAACTATGGAGACGGCGGATGTGAGGTTGGTGGAGGATCGGGGGAAGGGGTATGAGCTTGATCGATTGGCGGCGGGTGATGAATCACCAGCCTCCGAAACTGGCGCATCCACACAGCTGAAAGCCAGGGCGGAATCTCTACACTTTCCACGCAAACATTTCCTCTACTTCCGCGACGACCGCGTCGAAGCCGCCCTTTCACAGATGTGCCGTCTCATAGGTCGGTACGGCGACATGGCCTTTCTCGCATCCCATTTCCTCAACCATATCAAGAGCGAAGGGATTGAAGATTTTCAGGCACAGGCCACCTTCGTGTTGAATGAGATGCTACTCGGAGCCGCGGGATCAGGGATCGATCAAATGTCATCAGAGGACATTGGCAACATTGGCAAACACGCTTCGCAAGCAATCAAGTCAATCGCGAAATCGGTAACCCAAGACCTCCTCCAGTGCTCCACCTGGACCCACCCCACCAACCTCACCAACCAAACCTTCCGCCAAACTCTCACCTCCACCTCCACCTCCACCCCCACCCACCAAGGCAGCATAACCCACTTCAACACCACAATCCTCAAACAAACGCTCCTCCTCGAATCCCTCGCCACCACCTCCCACATCCTCGGCCCGGACATGCAGGTCCTGCTCATGGACACCCTCTACACCCTCCTCTCCAAAATCGGCGACTCCAACCGCGTCGTTAGCCATACCGCCATGACCGCCCTCCACTCCATCGCACTATCCCAATCCTACCCACGCACACCACCCTACACACACATACCCAACGGCGCGGTGATTGAACTGATACTGGATAACATCGACTACATCGTCAATGCGGTCTCGAGGCATCTACGGTATTTGTCAACCAACCCGGACGCGCCTGTCGTGTTACGAGCCGCGATCAGGACGGCTGGGGTGGGGATCGTGCCCTATATGGCGGACTCGGTAGAGGAGGTGCTGGATGCGGTGGATGCGTGGTATTTGAGGAGCGAGGGGATGGTTCAGGCGCTGGTGGGGGTTTTGGACGCGTTGGTGGAGGTTATGGATGATGGGGGTGTGGATGTTGTTGGGGAGAGTGATGAGCAGAGGGATGTAGGGACGGGGTTGAAGGGGTTGGATGCTGCGAGGGAGAGCGTGAGCGACAACCCGGAGTTCAAGGGGTGCTCACGGGAGATGATTGAGTTCTATCTGGAATTCGCACCATCCGCGGAATCGAAACCGGGGAATAGTGATGATACCGACGAACCCCTCACCCGCGCCGCCGCCGCCGAAAAGTTCTTCAAAGACCGCGCAGAGGGTCTTAACCCCTTCACCGGCGAATCCACCACCCCCCCCTCGCAAAATCCGCCCCGACCTCCCCACCCACCCCCCGCAACCCCCTCGGACCCCACCCCGCCACCCCTCCCACCCCACCAACAGCTAACCCTCCTCATCCTCCCCAAACTGCCCCCCCTGCTAACCCACCCCTCCCCCACCCTGCGCCACGCGGCCCTCACCCTCCTCCAACGCTCCCTCCGCATCCTCCGCCCAACAACCCACCTCAACACCACCATCCACACCTTCTGGCCCATCGTCGTCAAACGAATGAGCGACACCGAACACTGGGTCGCGACCGAGGCGATGCGGTGCGTGGGGCTCATAGCCGCGCTCGCCGGCGGGTTCGTAGCCAAACGCGTCGGCGAGGATATCGTGCCGCGGTACGCGAAGATGATGGGGGCGTCAGAAGCCGTCGGCGGGCAACACAACAACAACCCCACCGCCGCACACCGCCGACACGAGGGGACCACGCACTCCCCCCGGCACAGGCTGCACCTCACGGCGCTGCGGACGGTCAGGTCGCTGGTCCCGCACGTCGCGCTGCCGGCGTCCGCGATCCGCACCCTCGTCGACGCGACACTCCCCTTCCTCAACGCCACGGCGTACCACGCGGAGGTTGTGCACGCCGCCACCGCGTTGCTGACGACGCTGGCAAGCGATCCCGCCGCCGCGGATGCCGTGTACTTGCCCCTGTGCGCCTGCTTGGGGGCGAGAGGTGTCCGGCTTTGCGGAGGGCAGCGTGAGCACGCGGTGCCCGGGTGGATGGTGGAGAAGTGGAGGGCCAAAGGCGGCTGCGAGGCGTTTTTGGAGGCGGGGGTGCAGGTGTTGCGCGCTGTGGATGGCGAGGCGTGGGAGGTGACGGAGGGGTGGGTCAAGGGTGGGGAGGGGAGGGTGCAGGTCTTTAGGTAGGGTTGGAGGAACCGGGCGGAGTCCATGCGGCGTATGTACTGTAGCCTTTTCTCGATTTGGACGCGATGTGTGCATAACCTGCCTACCCGTCTCGTAAGATCCCGTGGCAGCAACGTACGTAGTTTTTTCCCAACGATGAATCCCCAATACATGATGCAAAAGAAGTGAAAATGGAAATATATGCAATGGGGGGGGGGGGGTTCATTCACAACCCCAGACCGGGGAAGAAAATCGCCTAATCTAAATACGTCCTCAATGTATGGGAGATGAGAAAGCCCCGCCATCCACCGAGGCACAATATCGGGGTCTGATATCGACATGAATCTGCGGGGGCGTGTCACCTCACCGCGCTTCATCTACGCACCGCGCGCACGCGCAACAACCTCCCTCCACTTGTCGACGTCCGCGGCCTGCACGCCCGCCCACCCCTGCATCGTGTGCAAGACCCCGCTTGCAAACTCGACATCGGCGTTCCTGACCGCCGCGTCGATGATGAGGGTGAAGGTCTCGGTGTTGCGCAGGTGGGGCGGCATTTTGGCGGTGTAGTATGCTTTGGCGGCCGTGTAGCCGTCCGCGGTTTGGTGGGCGAGGAGGAGGGTCAGCGCGGCGTTTTCGAGGGGTGTTGTCGGGCCTGCGTGGGGAAAACCAACCACAATGATTAACTCTAGAAGAGAGTATAAAGAAAGTGGGTGGGGGGGAAGCGAAATCTGTAACTCACGTCTCTTGGTAGCATCAAACGCCGCCCTGAACTTCATCGCCGACACCGATTTGCCCGCTTGGGTGAACGCGCCCACAAGCACCTCGTACGTCCCCGTCGACACGCCCAACCGGCGTACACGGGTCATCTCCTCGTACAGCTGGTCCGCCGCGTCCAGGTCCCCGTGCCGACACGCAAACGCAATCAGGGCCTCAAACACATCTTCATTGGGGGGCAGGTTCTTCTGCACCATCATGGTTTTCACAGCGAGGAGGTCGGGGAGGGTGGTGCCTTCTTTCCGCGCGAGGCCGGATATGATGAGCGCGAATGTGTCGGCGGCCATATGCAGCCCTTTCGATTCGGCCAGCTTCATCACGCGCAGGGCTTCAGGAAGGTCACCCGCGGCGCTGTATGCTTCAACGATGGCGCTGAAAGGTGGCAAGCTCAGTGTTTTATCCCAATGCTCGTCGACGTATTCTTCAAACAGCTGTTCGGCGGCGGAGAGGTCGTTGGAGATGCGGGAGTAGTGGGAGATCATCCCGGCGTATACGGTGTCGCGGAGGGGCAGGCCGAGGCGTTTAAGCTGCGCGAAGGTCTGTTCGACTTGGGTGTGTTTGCCCGCGCGTTGGTACATCGACACGAGGGCGATGTAGACTTCCTCCGCGAACTGTTTCTCGAGGGTGGTGTGTAGTGTCTTCTCGATGGTTTTGTATTCCTCGAACACCTTTTCGATGTTGGCCCATTCGGATTCGCCTAATGTTTGTTGTGCGGCGGCGTAGTTGAAGAAACGGGTGAAATGCTTGGCTTGGTAAGGGTTTCGGCCGAACTTGGTCGCCATCTCAGCCATGATGGCGCTGACCTGGTTCACGCGGCCGTTCCTGGACATGAAGGTGAGCGCGATGGTTTGCGCGACGGTATCTTCGAACGCGTGGCGGGTACCCTCCTGGCATTTGGAAGCATATTCTAGGGTCATCTCGACGACTTTTGCAGCGGATCCGAGGTCGTTTGCAGTGGCTTTGAGCAGCTCTGCGATGGTCGAGAGTTGCGGCGCCTTGCTGCGTTCGTACAGGTACTTCATGAGCTCCACCGCCTCGTCGATCCGGTTTCCTCTGAGGTGCTGTTTGATTTGACTGTCGAGGCGCTGCGTCTCGTGCGGCATAAGCACCGCTTGGGCTTGTTCCGGGGTTACCTCTGGGGCGTTCAGACCCAGTTCACTCATCGCCTGGTTCCATTTGATGGCGTAGTCCGGCATGGGAGGGGTTCGCCGCGGCAAACTGGTTACGCCCATATCGCAAATTGTCTGGTTCGGTGCAATCCCGAGCCGCTTCATGTCATCTAGATACCGTAGCAAGCGGATGCCAAATTCGTAATTGCGGAAACTACTATGGAACAAGGCGTGGAACAGGGTTTCAAAGTCCGTTACGGACAACTTCGGTTCCTTTTGCTGCCTGACCGCTTCGTCATAGGTGTAGGTGAGAGCTTGCGCGGAGTGGCTGTACAACGCGGTGTGTCTGTCTACCATTCCTACACGGTGGACTTTCAACAGCAAACGCACATCGCTGTGCCGCAGCTTTGTGATGGCCATTGCCAGAGTGTGCCGGCTTTGACGAGCTTGCAATGCCGGATTGTCGCCGTACGCAACTAAAGCACGCTCGAATAGGTCGACAATATCAGCTTCCCGGTTCGCTGCCTTGAGACTAGTCACCAGCGCTCTCGTAAAGGGCGGCGAAGGATTGAAGGCGGCTGCACAGATCATGTGGAACACCTTGAGCCCCGTCTCTATATCGTCCTTCTGGAGACACAGTACGGCATAGTTTGACAAGAGCTGAGCGTGGCGACGGACGGCTAGATGGTCGTTTTCCAATAGAGCGACGATTTTCCCAGCGATTTCCAGATGTCCCTCTTTCACGGCGGGCTCCAAGAGTTGGCTAACGAGGTGTCCGTGCTGCCTCCCTGAGCTGTGGTCTTTGCCTATCTCGTCCAGCAACTGCTTGGCGCCCTCGATGTTGCCACTGAGCACGAAAAGGCGAGCCAAAGCGGACCGCGTTGCCATGCTTACTGTCGCCGCCTTCGGGACGACATTTTCCAAGATGTCTTGAGCCGCCGCATAGCGACCTGCCGCCGTCAAAGCCGCGGCAAACGCGACATATCCCTCCTCCCTGCGGCTCACGCTCGATTTGGTGAAGTTCTCATACCACTTCTGCGCTTGGTACAAGTCGCCCGTCGCACCATAGACCTCGATAATCGCGGCGTACGTCCCCGCCTGCGGCTTCAGGGACAGATTTCCGACAACCTTGATCCAATCCTCAACGCGGGAAACATCACGCCGCCTCCCGAGTACGCGGAATATGAGGGTCAATAGCGAAGCCCCGATTTCCTTCTCATAATCCTTCAACCCAAGCCCGACCACTTCCTCCAACGGGTCCAGCAGCCTCGGGTCGAGCAGCTCCTGCACCTTTTTCTCCGTCCTCAGAATGAGCCCTGCAGTCCCCTCCGCCCCCTTCTCACTCTTCTCCCGCAGACTATCCAGCTGACTCTCAGCCGCCTCCCGCTGCGACTGTCGTGACGAATCTTGATCTGCATATACTTGCGCAAGGGTCAGGAGAAACTCGGGCATCGGCTGGACGCCCGTCGATTTCATCCGGGTCCAAATCTGGTCCGCCCAGACTGCGTTCTTGGTTGTTGACGCTACTATGCGTTGGAGGTAGTGGGTGTAATGCTGCGATGTCCAGTTCGCGGTCGTAGATGGATCTTCTAATTTCTTCTGTGTCGCATTGTTGCCACGCCCATCGAAGAACTGATCTATATCTGCCCGCACGCTGTCCGGCACCGCGGTGCCAGAACCGCTCCTACTGAAGTTGTTGAGGCCTCTCCGTGAACTTTCCTCCGGTTTGCCAAGTCCGCCGACCTTCAACGCCTCCCTTGCCAGGACTGCCTCTGCGCTTGGGGTTGCTTCTGGGGTTGCTTCTGTGCTTGCACACCTGGCGGGTACGAGAGCATTGCTCGACGGGCGGGCGAGTGGGGCTCTTGTTTCCGAGGCCCGACACCGCGCCGTGACATTTAGCAGATCACGGACCGCAAGACGGCGTGCACGGATGCTTCTGGGCAGCATCGCTGTGGTGGGGCTGCCTGAGCTAGGTATTAGAGACGACCACGCAGGGCTGGGTCCAGGCAGCACATTTGCGATTTGCGCAAGTGGGTTTGCAGCTCGGAAAGTTGCCTTGGATTGAGGGCGTGATCACGTGGGGAGTTTAATGTCTCGGCTCGGACTCCAGCGACCTCCACAAGCTAAGGCGATGGTCGTGACAATCTTTGGCTGTGATGTCGAACCTCAACTCAGGATTCCACCAATAACACCCCCCACGAGTTTTTCGGACGGGTCCCTGGCAGGCGGAGGCTATCAGTCCACTCTGACGCGGAAGCATTCAGGGCCGGTGTATAGTCAACGACCTATACCTATTGTTGAAGTATACCGACGGCGAAAAGAGTATGTCTTCGTACGGGGAGGCCGGGAGCATTGCGTAGACCTTGAACACCAGAGCGTCTCTCATTGCGGGCGGCCTCAACCCTGCGATGACCCCACAGTTCCTTCGCATAGCAGCACTTTCGCTCCTCCTCCACCTCGGTTTCCTATTCTACGGGTTCGTCCAGGACCAACACCCCGTCGTAAAATTTACCGACGTCGATTACCTCGTCTTCACCGACGGCGCCCGCTTCGTTGCCGAAGGCAAATCCCCCTACCAGCGTGCGACGTACCGCTACACACCCGCTCTTGCCTTCCTCGTCCTCCCCAATGTCCTTGTTCACAACTTGTGGGGAAAGCTCCTGTTTTCCGTATGTGATCTCGCGGCGGGATGGTTCACCCACAGCATCTTGCGAATGCAAGGGATGAACGCGGACCGCGCCGCGAAGTATTCGGCGATATGGCTCCTGAATCCTTTTGTCGTCGCGATATCGACGAGGGGCAACGCGGAGAGCATTGTCGCTGTTTTGACTCTGGGGACGCTGTGGACCCTTTTGGCCAAGCGGCCGCGATTGAGTGCAGTGCTGCTCGGTGTTAGCGTGCACTTCAAATTGTATCCGATCATATACGCCTTGCCGATATGGCTGTTTCTGGATGAGAGCTACTTTGGTGGAATACGTAATGGAATGGCTCCCGGGACGCTCTTACAAAGAGCTAAGCGATTCTTCTCGTGGCGCAGGATCGAGTATGGGTGCCTTAGCGGGATGGTATTTTTGGGCTTATCAGGATGTATGTTCAGCATGTAAGGACATTCCTGGATCTTCAGCTTCTGGGATGTGTGCCGGTCAAATTGATTCGTGTATTGGCGGATCGTAACGCAGATACGGCGACGAGTTCGTCGAAGAGACATATCTCTACCACATCACGCGAAAAGATCACCGACACAACTTCTCGGCGTACTTCTACCACATGTACCTTTCCTCCGCCCCTTCGAAAGTAGCCAGCTCGGCAACGCTTCCACCATGGGTCGCTTCGATCCTATCGTTCCTGCCGCAGTTGGGGCTGGTATCACTCCTGGGGACCTTCCTAGCAAAGGACGTCGTGTTTGCGTGCTTTGCACAGACTTTCGCGTTTGTCATGCTGAACAAGGTTTGCACGTCTCAGGTAGGTTGGGGAGTGAGAATGTGGAACCGTGACTGGATGGAGAACGCGCGTACTCAGATATGCCGACCTTTGCAGTACTTCATGTGGTACCTATGCTTCCTCCCCGTGATACTACCAAACAGTCGACTGCTCGCCGACAAATGGAAGCAAGGAGTAGCTTTGCTGCTCACCTGGGTTGGCGGACAGGTGAGAAGCCACTTTGCGCTGACTATTACAGGCATCCCACACTCACGCGCAACAACCGTGGCAGGCACTCTGGCTCTCACAAGCATATCGCCTCGAACATCTCGGTGAAAACACTTTCCGCAAACTCTGGGCAGCGGGACTCGGCTTCTACCTCATCAACGCGGTACTTCTCTCCACTCTGATATCCTCTCACACATATGAGCCTTTATTGGTGAATGGGAGTATAAAACCAGCTTTTGGAAGGGGCGGGGTTTCACACACCTCGGTGAAGGATAGTCGGAAAGCACGACCGATTGTTAGGCCCTCCTCAAGTCGGGCTGTGAAGGAGGATGAGAAAGAGGAGCCGGCGATTGTGGAAAAGTTGGAACTGGTGGAAAAGAAGTTGGGGGAGGGGGCGACACAGTTCGTTGTGCAGCGGAAAGCAGCTGGTTCATCTATAGGAGGCATGTTCGCGTTATTTGGAATAGCCGTTGGGATCGGGATCATGATGGTAAGCGGATCTGGTGCAAGTCCGAATTGGGAGTGGAGGTATCTTGAACTAAACCCGGTTTGAAATGCTTCGGCCTCGACTTAGCACAGAATGCTTGACTGCTCTATCCCTCTCTGCGCATTACCATTCGCTATCTTGCTCGCCGCCCATCTATCCGCGGTGCGTCAAGGTACGACCCCCTCCCTTCTTTCCTCCGCCCACCCATCCCACATCCGTCAATCTGATCCCCCAACCTTCCATCTCCTCAGAATCAATAACATTCATCGGCTCCCTCGGCGTCTCCCTCCAAACAACCTACTCCCTCGGCCGCACCAAGTCCCGCTTCATACCCCTCGACCGCATCGCCGACGTCATCATCAACGAGGGGATCACGATGCTGACGGTGCGGTATTACATGGCGGTTATGGTGAAGGGGGAGAGGGAGATGATTGTGGTTTTTGAGGTAGGTTGTTTGCCTGGGGCATGAGGGGTTTATTTGGGAAGGAGATTGATTTGTGTTGGATACAGAACTTTATGCCGAAGATTGATGTGCTGAGGAAGGTGTATAAGAGTGGGAGGAGTATCTTGTTTGATCCGGTAGAGGGATGAGGGGGGTTTTTTGGCCGTGGGCTCGGCAGAAGACGGTGTATTTGTCCTTCGATGTATGAGTTTCGTAGTATGGAAGTAGTCCATTGTAGCCTACCGTCGCAGCAAAGAGGTGCTACTTGTTTACGATGAAATGGATATGCACTGCCTATCCCTATTTTGCTGGCACTCGCAACTTTCCCTTGATGCTGTTGTGCGGGTTGAGATCCGAGACGCGCTGTCCGCCTGCCTGGACATGTTTTGCATGCTCAACTTTCGCAACCGGTTTCTGGCTCAGGGCCGTGAATGGAGGACAACGATAGACACCAAGTGACCGACTTCCGCATTCTTTCACGTTCTTTCAAGAAATAGCCTCCAGCGATGCCAAGGTGGGTGAGCGCAGCACCGGGTGGAAGCGGCCAAGGCAATCGCAACTCAAAACAGACTTGTTCATTCCCAGGGAGATCATCACCCTTCAAGCAGGGCAGTGCGGAAACCAAGGTATGAGAACTTTGCACATCTTGTACACTACGACGCTTATGTATTGCGGCCCCGGCCAAAGTCCCGAAATATGTGCATAGGCGTGCGCTTTGTATTTCCATTTGTTAACCCAATTCTTGCAGTGGGCCAGGAGTTCTGGAGTCAATTATGCGCAGAGCACGGAATCAGCCCTGATGGGACGCTGAAAGAGTACGCGACCGACGGGACGGATAGGAAGGATGTGTTCTTCTACCAGGTCAGGATAGGCGCCTGGGATGTTGTCGGAGGGGAGATCACATGTGCAGACTTCTGACCGTACGACCAGGCCGACGATGAGCATTACATTCCACGCGCGCTACTGCTGGATTTGGAGCCTCGAGTATGTACTTCATCATCAATTGCATTACCCTCGACTGGGGCCGGATTGCTAAACACGCAGCACCTCGCATTCCCCAGGTCATCAACAACATCCTAACATCCCCCTACGCAAACCTATACAATCCCGAAAACATCCTGCAATCGAAAGACGGGGGAGGTGCCGGGAACAACTGGGCGGCTGGATACGCCCAGGCCGAGAAGATCCACGAAGATATAATAGAGATGATTGATCGAGAGGCTGATGGGAGTGATAGCTTGGAGGTACGGGTGGCCGGCAGTGGGTGGATATGTGCAGAGACTTCGGGGCTGACGACAAGATTATAGGGGTTCAATCTCCTCCATTCGATTGCGGGAGGCACAGGGTCCGGATTGGGATCGTCGCTGCTGGAAACGCTGAACGATAGATACCCGAAGAAGTTGATTCAGACGTATTCGGTGTTTCCGAATAGTCAGGAGACGAGTGATGTGGTAGTGCAGCCGTATAACTCTATGCTGAGTCTGAAGCGATTGACGCTCAATGCTGACTCGGTGGTATGTGCTGTCACAGTCTAACACCATCCTGGCTCTAGGTAGCGCTGATAGAAAACCTACTTGTTTCTTTAGGTGGTCCTCGACAATGCGGCTCTCAATAGGATCGCCGCTGACACCCTCCATATTCAAAACCCAACATTTGCGCAAACGAATCAATTGGTATGTTCAGCTCGCGTTTCGAAGTGGTGAACTACAAGGCCTTGCTAATTCCTCCCCTCTCAGGTATCCACCGTCATGAGCGCGAGTACCACCACCCTACGATACCCTGGCTACATGAACAACGACCTCGTGGGCATCATCGCTTCCCTGATCCCAACACCGCGATGCCATTACCTCATGACCAGCTACACACCGTTCTCTGGGGAGCAAGTTGAAAAGGTCAGTACACCCACTACCGGTGATAGCCTATTCGTGGCGGGTTTCGGTGGACTTACGTTCTGTAAACACGCAGGCAAAGAGCATCCGGAAGACAACGGTGCTGGATGTGATGCGGAGACTGCTGCAACCAAAGAACAAGATGGTGTCGATCACACCGTCCAAAAAAAGTTGCTATATTTCCATTCTGAACATTATTCAGGGAGATGCGGACCCAACAGATGTGAGTATACTTACGGCTTTCCCGAATTGTGTCATACCTACGGTGCTCATCACTTCCCATTTGCGTTAAATAGGTGCACAAATCATTAATGCGTATACGAGAAAGGCGGCTTGCACAGTTCATTCCATGGGGACCTGCTAGCATCCAGGTCGCGTTGTCGAAGAAGAGTCCGTATATACCGACGGCCCACCGTGTTTCAGGGCTGATGCTGGCAAATCATACCAGCATTGCATCGGTGAGTACTGCCAAGGGAAGCGCCGAATTGCTGGATAAACAATCGCTGACCTCCCCCGCTTTCCCTTTTGCAGTTGTTCAAACGCACAATGGATCAATACGACCGCCTGCGTAAGCGCAACGCGTTCTTGGAGCAATACCGTCGAGAACCGATGTTTGCGGATGGGTTGGATGAGTTTGATGATTCGAGGTTCGTTCTTGCACGCGGGGACTTTGAATCGATAGAAAGCGATTTGCAGATCTGGCACTGACTAGGGCAATGTGCGCATGCTGTAGGGAGGTTGTGCAAGAGCTAATCCATGAGTATGAGGCTTGTGAGAGCCCTGATTACATTAGCTGGGTAAGTCTTTTCTCATTTGGTGTGTCTCGTTTTCTGCTTTGATCTTCGTGACACTTTTTTTTCATTTAGAATTCAAAACAACCAGTTTGAAGCTTAAGAAGGCCGGATGGTGGATGTTGGACTATAGATCACTCGGGCCGTAAACAGATGAATATTGTATATAGACGGCTGGACGAGAAGACATCAGGAACCATCCTTTGGCCATAGCAGGAAGGAATGCCGCATTTCAGGATAGAAGGTTCGCCCATTCCGTACTCGGGGAGAGAGTAGAGGGCAGTGGCTGACGGTTGTAGCTTGACACTATCAGATGCGTGGCGGCCGCTGAATGGTTGTGGGCATTGGGTGGTCCATGCTTTCCCAGCGTGTGTGTGGCAGCCTGGGGTATTGGAATCTGGTAGGAGCCCCTTCTTTTGCACACTGCACATGGCATATCGGGCACATGCTATACTAGTTGCCAAGCCCGGGGGAAGGAGAAAAAAAGGGGCCATGATTTCTTACGAGTTGTGCACATCTTTTCTCGTCGGTTACCGGTGGTAATATCGTATCATGGCCCAAATATATATTTAGGGCAACACCCCAACTTGAATAGACGCTTTCACGCCAAGAGCTTCACAGCCTCTCGGACATATCCTCTGGTGTCATTGGCAAGGCACTGCACATGCACGCTGAGGAGACGTTGAAAGGTTGAATGGGGATCCAGTCGAAGTATCGGAGCTTCGCGAAACTTGCCATCTATCTTCAACGTGGTCCGACACATTCGGGGCCTTTCCCAGTTACAATCGCAGGGCGAAACTCGCTTCATCTGAACACTGCATCCAGTCCACTGAGGGGTTAGTCAGTGTCGCAGGAGGAAAACAGGGGCGGCCGATAAAGCATAGACCTTATCAACAAAGCAACGATATTCGCTGGTCCTCCTTCCTACCATCGCAAATCGCTGGGTGTAGCTGCCGAACAACTCCGAACCGGACAAAGGCGCTGCTACCCTCAGCACGACACACCAACCCTAGCCTAGATGAGCGGAATCCGGTCGGACTTCGGCGGGGCGCACCGCTTTGATGATCACTCCGACGAATACGAGGATGACCCTTCGCGCCCGGGCATAAAAAGAAAACGAAGTCATGTCGCCTGTGACACTTGCCAACGAAAGGTAGGACTTCTCTTCTACTATGTCCTTCAGAGCCGATGTCAAAGATACTCAAAGTGTACGACCACCGTCCATTACAGAAATTAAAATGCGACGGGGTGAAGCCGAGCTGCACCACCTGCCTGCAAACGTTTGCTGAATGCACGTATAGGTCCGAAGCACAGAAGCGGAGTCAGCACCTAGGCGGAGACCACTACATGCGTCATCTGGATTCACAAATCAAGCACATCGAGAGTGTCATCAATCCCGCGCAGACTGACAACGGAGCAGGGAATCCGTTTATATTGCCTTCGGACGGGAACGGTATAGAAAGAGCCAGTCAGGAGCGATTGAGAAGCCTGATGAAGGAAACCCAAGACCAAGCTGCCGCCGACGAGGACTTCAATCCACCGCAAATAAGCACATTGACGCAACAAGGGATCACTCAAATGCTGATCAACGAACTGATCAACATGTACTTCCACTATGTGTCGCCATTCTTCCCTTTCATCCATAAGTATACCTTCTACACCCGCATCGCCGAGCAACCTCCTCTCCTCGTCAACGCCATGTGTGCGTTTGCGGCTCGATTCTCGACGAATCCGAAACTGGAATCTGGGAGCCCCGCCACTGCTGGGGATCTGTTCTACCTGAAAGCGAGAGATATGGTCGATCAAGCCATCGACAATCCTAGTGTCAGCTCCGTCTGCGCTTTGCTTCTTCTGACTTCGTATGCTGCGGAGGGTGGTAGAGGTAGGCAAGCCGGGTGCGGCGTTAAACACATTGATGGAGGAGGGCGGAAGCTCTAACCTGTGCTCCCTTTTTCAGAATCGGCTGCTTACATGTACTCGGGGATGGCAATCAGGATGGCGCAGGAGTTGAGGCTGAATATCGAACCCGAGCTTGACCCGCTGAATCATAGTGAGCCTGTAACGATGAGCTGGCTCGAACGAGAAACGAGAAGACGGGTATGGTGGGGCTGTGTGATAACAGATCGTTATACTGGAGTCAGTTCAGATCGCAATATGATCATCGACGAGAAGGATTGCAAAGTTTATCTGCCATCTGGAGATGCTGAGTGGGCAGGACCGGCAAATCAGTTGACTGTTGTGGGACCCCGAACGGAAGACCCGTTCCAGCTTGCGATCATGACTTCTAGCAGCACATTCACTCCTGGGATGCAACTCCAGAGTACGCTAGCATACTACGCCGTTCTGATTAAAATATTCGGCAAGATTGTCGAGCGCAACGCCGAACTGCGCGTGGCACACCGTTCGAAGCAAACAAGCTCGCCCATTTCGGAGAGCGATTATCAGCTGTCGGTCCTGGATGCATCATTACGCGAATGGTTTGCGGCTTTACCGGATTGGATGCGTGAACTTGGAAATGAGTTTGTTCCAGAGCTCGAATCGCGAAACCCGCCTCCGTGGTCCGTCGTGTACCTGCACATGCTCTACTACACGTGCGTGATCCTGCTGCATCGGCCGAAGATGTTGGAAGCTTTGCGACAGTCAAGTTCTGGTGCCAATGCGCTCTTTCAAAATCCGGCGTTCTTGGTCTGCGTGTCGAGCGCCAACTCGATAGCCAGCATCGCATCGAAAATGGCAATCATCAACCCGCACTACATCTTCATGACGTCCTTCGTTTCATTCTCCATATTCCAAAGCGGGTTGGTGCACTTGCTCTGCCTGCAACTTGGCAGTCAGGGTATACTCACCCCGAGTCAGGCACAAGCGACCTTCGTGGCACAAGCCCCTCGGAACGTGACCCTCCATCTCGAAGCCCTGAAGAGCATCAGCAAGTTCTATTTCCTTCCAAACAAGGGCTACCTGATCTATAAGAATCTACTCGACACGTGCAACGCATCGCTCACTTCTCTCCCGCGAACGATTTCAGCAGCCGGCATCACCGCCTCTGATCGATCCCCGACACCAGCGGGAAGCGATCAACACGGCTCCGACTCCTTTGGCACGCCCGGCGCGACTCCCTCTCCCGGCGCGAACTTCGGATCATTGGACGGCACGTCGGCCTCCATGTCTACACCCTCGCAATACGGGGAGATCTCCCCGTCCGGCGGCTTCCAAGCTTTCCACCAGCCGCTCTCCCGCGCTCTGAGCCAACCCACCACCCAGCAACAACCGCAATCCTTCATTTCCACCAATCACTTCTCGGCCGGAATCAACGCGGCCCTCCTCACCCAGATCCAACAACAATCCGGCTCGAATTTCACGACCGGTTTCGGTCCACCGCCCGCCACCTCGTCCCGATCGGCGGACACGACCGCGCAGTACCACGAGGATTTCACCTACCTCGTCGGGCCGAGTGGGTCCAACAACAATGGTGGTGCTGGGCAATTTTCATCGTGGGAGAGCCTGATGGGCGCCGGCGGATCCGCCATGGGATCGTCGGATAGTCTGAACCCGGATAACAGTGACCTGGCGATGGAGACGCAGGCTGGGCGGAAGAATTCGCTGCAGGGGGAGTATGCCGGGGGCGCCGGGCAACAGCAACAACAGCAGCAGAGTAATAATGCGTTCAGCATCCACCCTAGTTTCCTTGCGCGGCCGCCTGACCAGAATTGAGGGCGTGCGTTTTTATGCCTCTGCCCTCCGTGCGCGAGGGCTAGCTTCTGCGCATTGTGACGGCCGGATGTTGTACAACACGTGGTTGCTGAGCGCTCTCCGCGGGGCAGAGACTTCCCGCGTTCGCACCTGACCCTGACTTCGTAGTTCTCACCTTTTAATGAGGAAGGGGGAGAGGAGAGCGAGGCGGCGGGAGATCATACGTAGTACTTGTCTCCTGTCCATGATGTGAAACTTTTTTCTTATAATATACCCATCTATGGTTTTTTCTCTAGGTTCACCTGCATAGCTTTCGTGCCGATGAACCCAGTAACACTCTTGAGCCGTCTCTCCCATCTCATATCATATTATGGGCATGAAGACGCAGATGGGCGCGATGCAGTAATATATTCGGGCAGGGTGTTGGAGTAAAATGTACAATGGGTCAATGTCAATTCCCCCGGGTGTCGGTATGACGGTTGCGGGTGGGGTGGGGCGTGAGGCGTTGATGGGTAGTAGGTAGTAGCAGAAGCGTCGGGGTCGGGTGGTATAGCGGTATCTACACGAATTCACACGAGTTTACACAAGCTTGTACTTGCGAGCCCACCAGTAAACGAGACTGGCGATCGCGATCATGACGAGGACGATGCCGTAGAACCATGCTATAGAGCCCGCTTGGCCGGGGACTGTTACGTTCATTCCGAAGAGACCTGTTCCGAAAAAACGGGTCAGAACACCAATTCCGAGACATCTCATTGAGAAAGGCGAACATACCAGTCACAACATTCAACGGCAACAGGATAGACGCCATGGCCGTCATCTTCATAACGACGTCGTTGGTCTTGTTGGACGCGACGGTGATCTCGATGGAGATTTGGGCGAGGTAGTTGGAGTGTGCGCGGCCGAGGGTTTTTTCGTAGTGTGAGAGGTTTTGGACCATTGCGATTGCGTGGTCTGCAAAAGATCCACGATGGCGAATGAGACAGTGTCGCTAGAGCGCAACAGATGACGCGCAAGCTCAACACCCACCTTGGATATCCCCCAGATAAAGACTCGTCTCCGAATCATCCGACAACCGTTGCCCACATCGTTTGATCACCGTCTTCAGCACATCGGCTTTAGTGCTCAGCAGCCGCAGCAGCTGCATGACCTTCTTCCGTGCGTGGCCGATCCGGCGGAGCATGTCGCTTTGTTCGGATTCTTTGAGGATGAGGACGAGGTCGTCGATCGAGTCGACTTCGAGCTCGATAAATTTGAGGAGGGGCATGAAGCCGTCGGTTATGTCGTCGATTAGGGCGTAGTTGATCCAGTCTGTCCGGAGGGGAAGGCGGGGGTGAGACCAGTGTAGTTTGAGGGAGAGATTCGTGGGGTGTGTATGTACCTGGTGTAACGTGCAGGCCGTACAACCGCAGTTGATCTATACGCTTCATGACGTTGTTTGGGTGGGGCACCGCTTGGCAGTGGAACTGCGTCGGAGAGCGTCCCGGTCAATTCACAAGGTTCGACGTACGAAATGGCATGCAGTATACAGCGCAAGGGACTCACCGACAGCACGCACTCCTTCATGACGACGATAAACACGTTGATGGGCTGCATGTAGTTCGCGCTGTCCTCGTCGCTGTCAAACGTGCGCATGCAGATGAAGTAGTAGTGGAGGAAGATCTCGCATTTCTCGCGCGTTTCCTCGGTTTGGATGTCTTCGATGGTCAGTGGGTGGATTCCGAAGAGCTAATGGGCAAGCAAATGTAAGCAATGGATCTGCGGAACCTCTCACGTTTTCAGCGAATAGTAAACGCACCCGGCTGAAGGTGACCATCTCAGAGTGGGAGGGGTCCGTCACATCGATCCAGAACGGTCCCTGGGTGAGCGTCTCCCTGATGGTTCCACCACCCGTCGGCAACAGCAGCGATTCAAGCTTGTCCCCTCGTACCACACCCGTCTTCTCCGAGTAGAACAGATACCGCGGGTCCTGCGGTGGGTCCTGGTACTTCTTCCACGTATCCCGCGGCGCGACGGGTTTGGTCGCCGCCGACCCAATGACCTCTGCCACTGCATCGAAATCCAGCGAGTAGTCTCCCTCTTGCGGCACGCACACGTCGCCGCCTTGACTTTCATGGTCGCTCCCGCTGTCCCCTCGACGCTCAGCATCGGGCCGGCTCACTGTGTTTTGGCTTGGTCGATAGTCATTGGCTTCGTCGCCTCCCAGTTTGAGGTCACTGTCTCTGTTCAGCCAACCAAGCGACATGCGTCGGGACCCTCGTCGCCGCGGGGACTGGGTTCCCTCATCCTCACTCGACAATCTCCGTCGCGCGCTGCCAGCAGCTCCAGTAAGATCTTCAAAGTTCCCACCGTCCGTCTGCTCTACTGTTGGTGAGACCGTGGCCTGACTCTGCAGCCAGAAGTCGTTCTCCCTCCCCGAGTCACCCGACATCCGCCGCCGCGTCGGTCCGTTTGGTGGCGATGTATGACCTCCTTGAGGTAGTTGGTAAGCGCCTGCTGCCGAGAAAGATGCTGCAGACGCCGCGTTTGGGTCGGTAAAGTTGTATTGCGATGGCCGGCGTCCGGGGTTATTGAAGGAACCTTGGGTAGTAACTGGCGCTGGCCGAGCGTTGGAAGGACTGCTTAGTTCGCGATTGACAGCAGGCCGGGTATCGTTGGGCGTGGGAGCAAAGCGAGCCCTCAGCCGTGGGCTGGCGCTTGCCGGCTGTTCGATGTTGGTGAGGTTTTGGTTGCTGAGGTTCGACATGCTGCTCTCGATGCTGTTGTTGTTGCTTGCTCCGTCCGTCGGCAACAGTGGTGCCGAGTCGGTGACTGACGGCCTTCCGTCAGACATTGTGAGGGTGGCAGCCTGCTGTATAGGTAGTGGATCGCTCTATAATTGGTCGAGAGACTGAGACTGCCAGTTTCGTCGACAGGTGTGAAGTCGCGGCCCCTCTTTCGTGCAATATACTTGGGCGCCGGAACGAAGCTTTCCGTATGGTCTATGCGGGTTAGCGGGCGGTAGACCGCAGTGCCCTGAGTTTCCAAGAGCGATGGCCATGTAAGGGACGAAAACAGGACAGGACTCTCAGGGAAAAAGACGTCCTCGAAAAGGAGAGGGAGTGTCCGGAGCACTGAGATGCACAGATAAGCAACCTGCGCGTGTTTTGGCGCCCATGCTAATCAAAACGGATTAGCACCCGGGGGAGAATCGGCCAGGAGCGCGCTAATCAAAGTGGAATCGAAACTCGGATTGTTCTCGGTCCACAACTATCGAACAGCGCCGCTTTTGCGAGGGAAGTCGCTGAACTTTGAAGGCGAGGGAAGAACAGCGATAACAGATATCGGGGTGCTATCACGTTGCATTCGTTTTACCTACTCTTGAAAAGTTACGTCCAACCGTTGCTTCGCCCGCTGTATTCCGTTGCGACATGCTCATTTGCCAAGTCTGGACGGTTTGGGGGGTTCTTGGACGGACCACAGACTTGAAGCGCTGGGCACTCGACAAGGTAGAGTATTAGGTACTGGTATATTTGCTATATAGGCAAGAACCCTTCTATGTCGGGCACAGCCCTAAACAAGGTACTTCTATGGGTTCCAATAAACGGCGACTTGTAACAGAAGGGGAGGAAATTACGCCAAACAACTAATGTGCAATCTCTATAATCTAGAACAGGAAGAAGGCGGCAACACCGGCAACACCGGCGACGGAGAGACCAACGATGCCAGTGCGCTTGGCAGCAGAGTAAATGGGGCCGTCGGTGGGGCCGGGGGCCGGGGAGGAAGTCTCCGTGTAGGTGTAGGTCACTGGCTCGTCAGTGACGGGAGGGAGAGTCGGAACGTCGGTGGGTTCCGGCACGGGCTCGCTGGTGGGGACGGGATCGGTAGGCTCGGGCGTCTCGGTTGGCTCGTCGTCGGTGCAGGTTTCGGTGGGCTCGGGAACTTCAGTGGGCTCCGGAGTTTCAGTGGGCTCATCGTCCGTGCAAGTTTCGGTGGGCTCAGGAGTCTCGGTGGGCTCATCATCTGTGCAGGTTTCAGTGGGCTCGGGAACATCGGTAGGCTCAGGAGTCTCAGTAGGCTCTTCGGTAGGTTCAGGGACATCCGTAGGCTCAGGGGTCTCAGTAGGCTCCTCCGTGCACGTTTCAGAGGGCTCTTCAGTGGGCTCGGGAGTCTCGGTGGGCTCTACGGTAGGCTCAGGGGTCTCGGTGGGCTCGACAGTGGGCTCAGGAGTCTCGGTGGGCTCGACAGTGGGCTCAGGAGTCTCGGTGGGCTCAACGGTAGGTTCAGGAGTCTCGGTGGGCTCGACCGTAGGCTCAGGGGTCTCGGTAGGCTTGTCCGTGCAGGACGTCGTGGTGGGGACAACGATGGACGTGCTGGTCGTCTCATCATCCTGGTGCTGCTGGTGATCGCCAGTCTCGGTGGGCTCAGGAGAGTCGGTGGTGGTGGTCTCATCATCCTGGTGCTGCTGGTGATCGCCAGTCTCGGTGGGCTCAGGGGAGGCAGTGGTGGTTGTCTCATCATCTTGATGTTGCTGGTGATCGCCAGTCTCCGTGGGCTCAGGGGAGGCAGTGGTGGTGGTCTCATCATCTTGGTGCTGCTGGTGGTCGCCAGTCTCGGTAGGCTCAGGAGAGTCGGTGGTGGTGGTCTCATCATCCTGGTGCTGCTGGTGGTCGCCAGTCTCGGTGGGCTCAGGGTGCGCGACGCTGGTGGTCTCGTCATCCTGGTGCTGCTGGTGGTCGCCAGTCTCGGTGGGCTCAGGGTGCGCGACACTGGTGGTCTCGTCATCCTGGTGCTGCTGGTGATCGCCATCCTGCTGCTGCTGATGGTCATCGTCCTGACCAGGCTCGGGTCCGTCGGTCTGTTGGGGAGCGTCGTACGTGGTGGTAGGAGCATCACCGGCATAGCGACGCACGACGGCAACGCCGTTGCCAGCTTCGGCTTCGAACCGGTAAGGGGCGGCCGCGACGCTGCTCAACAGCATCACGGAGCCGACGAAGGCACCCACGGACTTGATTGCGACCATAATGAGGATCTAAGACGGGTATAGTCTAAGTATATGAGTAACTCGGGTTGGGATGAAACGGGCAAACAAGGGGAAGCGGGCTCGGTCGTCCTTTTTGTACGAGACGCCCGAGTTCTGCAACATACCCCAATATCACCTCCAGCATGTCAGCGGCACGGAAATCCATTTGAGAAATTTCCAGGTATATCATAATATCCACAGGCGCCACCCGCCGGATCGGCTAAAAACCGTGACTCGGAGTCCATCATCATCACCATACGTCTTATTTCTTCGTCCAACCGGTCGTGAAAGAGTATCCTTCCATGCGTGGCGAGAGCGGCGAGACCAATGGAGAAGCCCCGCAGCGGAGTTTATGGGAGATATCTCTGTGCTCTCATGACCGATAAAAGACCAACCAGGAAAAATTTGGACCGGTTGGGCGACGTTGGCTCTCAGCAGCGGCCGGTCCCCCAGCGAGCGCCAACAAATCGATCTTGATTCTTGAACGTGATTTTGAAACGCACAAAAATTTTTGGCGCTTGTTCGTGTTCGTCGGGCGATGGGCGTTCGTGATGGAAATTGGATGACGCGAGAAGCCAGAAGCGTCTTGGCTCCATATGGCTGCGCCCCCCCCACCCCCCCCCCTCTGAAATAATCAGCGACGCCAAATCACGTGAGTGACAGGTTTTGATTTCAATTGGAGGGGGGCAACAGCTTTTTGCGACAACATCACAAGCTTCTTCTTGGGTGGGCATTGTGCGAACGGAAGCGGTCGTTTTCGATCATCACACTTAAGAGATCGATTCACACACTCTGCACAGAGCCTGAGAATGGACACCAACCGGCGAAAACGCAAAAGAACTCATAGGCCCAACAACAGACAGACACCGCTTGCCAAGGTGAAGCGAGAGATTTCCCCTGACCGCGACCGCGGCCGTGACCGTGCTCGTGAGGATCATGATGCCGAGACTCTTCACCGCCGCACGAAAGCGGCACTGGTAATTCAGAGGGCATACTGGCTGCTGCGATTTCGGCGTGCTATCAGAGGAGCAGGGTCGGGTTCGCAACACTCTAGGTGAGATTGAAATGCCGCGACACTCTTCGACATTACCGCCGACCGCTTGAGGCAGCCTGCATTGGGCGGCCTCGCGATATGCTCGCGACTTCGCGGTACACCTGACGGTATCGATCGCATGAGGCAGCCTGCAGTGGGGCGGCCTCGCGGTTCGTTTGCAACCATTCTACCTCGCCGCCATTCTACCTCGAAAACCCACTCCCATGCCCACATGACGACCTGCCTACTTCGCCTCAACTAACTCACGTACACTCCATTCCTCAGGCAAATCACCATGAACGTGTCGAAGTCAAAGCCGGCACGACGTTCCAAAGCCTCCAGGAAAGCTTCCAAGGCAAGAAACCAACAGCACAAACTCAAACAGCATGAACACATGCGGGAGCTATTGAAGACGGCGGGTGATACTGAGGCTGGAACTGAGCATAGAAGTGTTCACCAAGGTTCGTCGCATTATGCTGTCAGACCGTCTCTTCTCAACTTACAACGCAGCTGACCAACTGTTGTGTGTGGCCTAAGGTTCCAACGACAGTGCGTACATAATGTGGACAACAAGAAAGACCGAGCAGCAAACCAACCCGCATCCGTTCGGAAAGCACCTTACGCACGAAGACTTCCTCGAGCAATATACTGGGGGAGTTGATCACGATCACCCGTACACCCGTCTGCATAGGAACACCGTTGTTGTAGCCGACCGCGCAACGGATGAGATTGTCTGTGTGGCAAGGTTTCGTCCGTTTGCGGATATGTCAGCGGTTGACAGGGACCGTTTCGAGGAGATCGCGCTCCACCTGGGCCGCCAGCAACAACTCAGCGGCAACATACAAGCTGAGTCGCCGAAGATTGAGGAGCATTATATAGACTTTCTCAATGAGCTTTCGCCTTACGTCTTGTCTCGCATCAAAAACCGGGCAAAGGAACTACGCGTGTCTAGTATTCCACAAGCGCAGTTTGGGGACCTCGTCGCAGACGACTCTTTTGCCAGCAACATCACCGCAACATGGGATGACTGTGCCACTAAGTTCCAACGTGATAACGATCAATCAAAATTCACATACGGAATCTGGTTCCCAGTCTCGAACAAGACGGGCAAGCTGAAAAGCAAGGCGGATGGATTTGCCTGTCATGGTGGAGCCTTTGTGAATGCGGACTACCGCATGTACGTGGACTTTGATGCGTGCGACGGCGTAGTCGAGATCATTTGGCGAGGGTCTGAGGATGCACACGCAACCACATCGTCTGTCAGAGGCCCTGACTCGAAACGCCTGGGCACATCTGTCCAAGTCAACGAAAAGCTGGCAAAACGTGTGGAACGATTGTTGCAGCTACGGGAGGCCGCGGGACGCATCTGTGGGCTTACGGAGACTTTAGAGCGATTGCGCTGATTCTGATTTGTATTTCGTGCCATAAACTCTACATATACGTGTGTGTTTTGAGAAGGGTACACCGGTCGTAATGTCATGGGCGCTTCCTTTGTTCCACTCCCCGAGCTGTGATAATAATAGAAACAGCGCCGGTCGGTGGGCTGCTCGCGTTCGCCCCCAAACGGCCACGGGACGTATGCGCGGACATGGGTCTCCACCCAATACAACCCCAAATGCCTCATGGCAAAGAATTTAGCTGCCTTCTAGTCCAATTGCGCGTGTGAATGCGGCCTCGCTTTTCAATAAATAGCGGCATTATCTGCGAAGGAACGATCTCTCATTATGGACGAACGAAGGCGGTCCAAGCAAAATTGACCGTTCGCAAGCCGGGAACAAGACTCCGTGACAGATCTCGTCGAAGTGGGGGTTGAGGAACGGTCGGCAAATGTGAAGAATCTCGGTGGGTTTGGGACGCTTAAAATCTTGTCCCGTCGTCCCTCCCACAGGATCGCACACGTCTGTGGGCCGGTGACGTCCAGAAAATGTCGCGCATTCCTCTTCCACCATCAAGGGGAGAAATCCCGGTGTCGGTCTTTTTGTGCGTGGGATGCGCTGTTGATGAGCGGAGAGCGCGGATTGTAATGGTGGCGACATGTCCCAGGATGAAGGCCCGCGCGCGCTGCTATTCAAGGTGTATGCGATCGTGTACTCATCAGAGATCGAGGATGATGGCCCAAGTGAGAGCATACGCTGAAGGCAGCTCCACGGCTATTCTCTCCTTGGTCATAAACTTCTCCTGAAATGCCCTACTGTGTTTCCTCAGCGAGTTTGAAACCTCCCGCTATAGAATCCTCCATGCGCTTTCCGGACAGTTCCGGACTCCGTTGCTTAAGCTCTAAGCTCGTCATTCTCAGGAAGGCACAATTCGGGCAAAAAGGGGTGGTACGCTGCACGCGCATCTCTTCGGCGGCCTTCGGTTGATGATCTCTCCATAACGTCCCATAGTCCAGGCGGAGGTGACGATGTGATTTCTCGGTGGTTGTCGTTGTTGTTCCAGCGTTTGTGTCCCAGCAATCCTCTCAGTTCAGGTGATCCCGTCGTGCAAGGGGAGGTCATTCTTTGTGCCGCTTGGTCTTGCTTGGCATCTTGGCAGGGGAAAGGGACGGCAAAAGACGCGGTTGGCTTTATTTTGCTGACTTTCCAGCTTCGCTCTCACTTCGCTCTGCTTCGCTGCCTTCACTATTTCGCAAGTGCCCACGGGAAGGCGACCCTGAGGCAATCACAGTAGAGGCGGCTGAAGTGGATGCGCCCGTTTTTCATAGATCAATAGGAACGGGATGTCACCCTCTTACCGCTGGCACTTTCGGTGCCTTTATAAAGGGGGTCCGCCGGTACCCAAGAACCGGAAATTGACCACAAACAGCCATGCGGCGACAAGACGCTCGGAAAGGAACTTGGCAGTTTCGCAGAAGTTGCTATGCAACATGCTGCTATACCTGTGTGCGCGGAACATAGCTCCCCGATGCCAGCGAAGGTATCACTCTGTCCATGCCGTTCCTGCCGAGACTGAGAACGCCATTGCGCCTACCACCGCGACAGCCGACGATGTCGCTTCCTCCTCCGCCGCCCTACCAGTCGAAGGTGTCGCTTCTTCATCCGCCCCTCCAGAAGTGACAGCCGAAAACGTTGCTTCCTCCTCGGCCCCGTCAGAAGTAGCAGCCGAAGATGCCGCTTCCTCATCCGCCCCTTCAGAAGTAATCGACGCCATAGGACCTTTGCAGCAAGATCCGATCAAGGCTTTTCGTCAAACATTGGTCTCCGCTCAGGATCTTCTCACTTGCTGGGGCGCCTTTCGTAAAATAACGAAACTGCCAGATCTGCAGACGCAACTATCTCAGCAGGACCTACGACTTTTCTTATTGCGCTTCCATGAACAATCTCTGAAGGTTTTGGCAAAAGCTCCAGATTCGATTTCGCGGAAACTCCCCGATTTGTGCAGAGTCATCGCCACATGGTCGCATCTTGATCCAGCCGATCTCGTCGATGAGTACAACCTTGCCATTGAGATATATCTCAATCATCACCAGACGTCGGATGCGCAACGAGTGTTCGGGGTGCTCGAGGTGGGAGGCAAGCCCAACCTTCAGACCTGTACCCTGATGGTCCGCATGGCTCTGTACAAGACGGATGTGGAGGCCGCCGAAACTTGGATCGCGCGGATCAATGAAGCAGAAGGCCGCGTGCCAACGGAAATTTACGTGCAGCTTTTGAAGTTGCATGTAGCAACAGATGAGCAGAAGATCGACCCAACGATAGCGGCATTGAAAAGCAAGAATATAAGCATCGGTTGGAAGCAGCTGAAGGAGCTCGGCCAATATGCCCTAACACGGAGGCGTTTAAAGGGTCTGGTAGCATTGCTTCCACACATGATGGAGATTGAGCCTCGGGCCACTTTAGCAATTTTGGACCGTGCCGTAAAATTGTGTCGCCTCTATCCCGACCTTGCAGGGGCTCAGACCCTACTGGACTCAATGCAACGATGCGGGGATTACGGTGTCACGCCCCAGTTGCAGTGCCTGACAGCTAAACTTTACGCCGCGATTGGAGAACCCGAACAGCTTATTTCGTTTTTGGATCAAATGATCGATTGCGGGAATTCTCTTACCCTTGCGGAAGTGTCCGCTATTTTGAACATGTTCGTTCGACGGAAGCTTATTGGATATGTGGAGCCTTTCAAGACGAGAGTGATGGCCATGGGAATATTCTTTGACTTTCCCTCATACACATTGCTACTTCGAGCTAATGCGTCGTGTGACATGGTGAAGGAAGTAGAAGATACTCTGGATATGCTGTCGGAGAGTGTACAGTTCGAACAATGTATCCACGCTTTGAGGATGTACAGTAAACTTGATGATTCGAAGAGCTGGCAGCGTTGCTACAATCGACTTGGACGTTTCGGGAACCTCATCGACGCCACGACAGCTCAAGACTGGATGAAGCTGCATCAGACCCGCGGAGGCCAGTTTGAAGACTGGCTTGTGACCCTCGTTGACGGCAGGGCTCTCAAAGTGACGGACCCTTCTGTCCCACAAACTCGGGAAAATCTTCGGCGACTACTTGCTGCGGCTCTGAAGAACAACGATATCGGCCAAGCTGAATTTGCGATCCGAGAGCTCACTCGTCGTCATGTCAACGCTGCACCAGTGACTTTGCCAGCTATAGGCGCTTTGGCGATTCGTGAGCGAAACCGGTACTTATTGGACTACTGCATAGCGCAAGCAATCCACATCAACCTGGGACCCACGGACGTATTCAGGCTGGTCTCGGATGATGTGGAGGTTTCGATGGAGTCCACGGCTATGTTACGAGGTTTCATTTCATCGTTACTGGATCGACAAGAGCTTCGCGACGCAGTGTCAACCTACAGATCAACTCTGGGACCAGAGGAGGATTTCTCGACGAAATTCAAGGACTTGTTGATTGACGTGCTTATCGAGAAGAACCTTCGAGCGGCCACGGCATATCTCAAGGGGCGGGGAGCAAAGGCGATTGGTACGCCAGAGGCGTTTATCAAGGCTTTGACCTCCCTATCGTTGCGGTGTCGCCGTGAAGATGAGAAGGCCCTAAGGGATTTTCTTTCACAATTGAAAGATTTGAATGTGCTGGCCCCGACCGATGTGATGAATCGTTTTTTGAAGAGTCTTGTCGCCAATTCGAAAGCCAAGGAAGCAGCGAAGCTTGTAAAGGAAATGCGGAAGGCGACGGATCCTGTTGTCAAGCCAGACATTGTCACATACCAAGTGTTGATGCGTTCGCTTGCCGAGGCGAAGGAAGTCGAATTATTTCGGGGATACTGGAGTTGCCTCAGACAGGATGGCATCTATCCCGATCACGCTCTATATACCAGCCGCATCGCCCTTCGTATCCGGCAAGGTGAAGTAAATTCCTTGGAGAGGGCTATTCGGGACCTACACGACGCCCAGAACGAGCTCGGACCTTTTCCTAAGCAGACCTACGGCATGCTGATCAAAGCCTTGTTGGACGCTGGAAATCTCGATCGTGCACGGATGATTCTAGACAAGATGACGCGTGCCAATGTTCTCCCCAATGAATTCATTTATGGTTTGTTCCTATCCTATCACCTCAAGCACGAACAATATTCTGCCATGTTTTCTCTGGAACAAGAACAGAGAGCCGCCGGCCTACCCTTCAACACCGTCCTCTACACAATACTTATCACGGCAGCGGCGAGACAAAAGGATGTTGCACGAGCGCATTTCTTATATCGGGAAATGAAGGCAGCCGGCATCGAACCCGATGTTCAGGTCATGACCGCTGTCATGGCGGCATTCGCCGCGAACAAAAACATCGAAGGGATGATGGATGTTTATGAGGACATGCGGAAAATAGGTGTCAAGCCTACCCTCACAACGTGGAACACGATGCTGTCAGCATATGCCCGTATCAGCGATGTCAAGTCGGTCGATCGATTACTCGACGAGATGAAAACTGCTGGAGTTGAAGCAGATCAGACAACCTGGGAGGCGCTTTGGAAAGGAAACGCGACTTCGGGCAATATAAAGGAAATGCATCGTTACCTTTCCAAACTTGTCGGATCAGAACCCGGATACCCCCGACTCCAACGCGATGCGCGCTTTCCGACGCTCGTACTTCCCTTGTACAATCGCGTGCTCGATGCGCATGCTGCGAAGGGAGATGTTGCTGGAGTGGAGACCTGGTTCGCACTACTCCGCTCGGCCGATTTGAAGCCTGATATCTATAGTTACAGCCCTTTATTTGAAGTTTACGCCAGAGCGGGGGACTTTGCGAAAGTGGAGGAGGTTAAGCAAAAGGCATCGATGGAGGACATCCGACTTGACGCCAATGCAGTCAGTAGGGTTGTCAATGCCCTTCTTGCGGCTGGGCATCTTGACTTCGCCAATCGTTTCCTGGATTCGGCGGCGAAGGACGGGGTGACACTTGATCCGGCCGTCTTCAACCCCTTCATCGCATATTGGCAACGGGTCGACCACAAAAACGTTTTGAGCGTTGTAGAACAAATGCGCGCGAAAGGCGTCGAGCCAAACGTCGCAACCTATACGCAGTTGATCAACGCATTAGCTCACTCGAATCGACACGAAGAAGGATGGGACATCTGGCGCTCCATGGTTGGCCAGAAAGAGCAGATTTTCCACAAAGGATGGGGCGTCTGGGCGACTGCGCTTGGCGAACAACCCATCAGCGCACACGTCGCGGCTTTGCAGATACGGCGGACGCCTATGGACGACCTGGCCTTACACTCAGGCTCGCTGCTGTCGATCCTTCTCGATCTTTGCGGATTTGCGGGCTGGGTTGACCGGGCAGATGTGCTGTGGAGTCGGGTTTCCATGTCATCTCGCAAGCTTGAAGAGAATCATCTTGCGAGTTACGTCGAATGCCTGTTGCGTAATGGACAGCATGCCCGAGCGATCGAACTGGTCACCCGCGAAACCGGCGTACCACCGGCGATGCCCACTCCTGGCCACAAGACTTATGGAACATTGTTGGGCATGCTGCAATCACAGGGGTTGATAGGGGAAAGAGAGGCTTTACTGTCGCATTTACGAGCAAAGCACGGGGAGTGGCTTCTGCGCCGCATAGACCTGAAATACCCCGGTGTAGTAGGTAAAATGTGATCGCGATGCTTACTTCTGTGATGCGAGGGCGTAATGGTGTCACATAGACTTCTATGCAGAAAAATAAGATTACTATGTATAGTACGGAATAATCATGTACGTCGCAAAATGAAATAAGTGAAATAAAGCCCTATCTCTACAAGTTGCCATCATCGGCGATGCCTCCGGCAGAGGTACAATGACGTGGATGGCAGATAACCACCACGGAAAATGGGATGGGGTGAAGACTCTAGACTACCGGTTACGGGAGAATGCGTCTGGTCTGCGGCCATCAATGCCAAACACCACCGAACGCACAATCCAGAGGAAATTCTTGGTGCTTAGGACGTCCCGATTGTGCACTTTCATCCGTAGTCATAGTGGTTGTCTTCTTCCAGGAATCTCAAATGGTGTCCAGTCTTGGTTGATACATTCGGGGTTGGCGCAACCCACCAATTCATGGACAAATTCCATTCTTCCCTTTCTAGCTTGCCACGGCCGAGATGACAGCCGCTGTCGGATGTTTTTCCTCACACGCCCGTGGCAGTCTGGGCACACGGAAGACGTTCGATACTCATCTAGCAAGTAGCATGGAATGCTGTTTCTTGCAAAGAGTGTGCGGAATCTGATTTCCATGATGAGTTGGCATATTATAATACATAAAAAACAATGATGGCCACTCACCCCTTGGTCTTTGATGACTCCTGAAAGCGCATGGTCTTTCCAGCGTCGCTCCAATCACCCAAGATGGCCGCAAAATGCTTTCCATACAGGCGTCGCATGTTCTTGATGAGCTTGCTCTCAGACTTTTGCCGCAGTGAGAACGCCTTGAATCTGCGAGCCACATGAATCTCATCCTGGTAAAACTCATCCAGGGCGGGATCTGGGATATGGATGTCAGCCCATGTATTACCAAAGTTGAAAATCAAAGTTGAAGTGGAACATCATACCCGCATGTTCGTAATCCACGATGAACGCTGAGAACGCCTCGATGTTCATGCTCTTGTGCGATGGAATATGTGATTCCATCTCAGCGATGCCGGCATTGATCTTTCGCTCTCTCATGTCTCTTTGAAAGTACCGAGACTTTGTCTCGACCGCCCGTTGATTGGATGTGTATCTGATATGGGGTGGTGCATTGTGAGGACGCTGCAACGGAATGTCGCCGCAACGGGGATGGCAGGAGACAGGGGGACTGGCG
The DNA here is from genome assembly GCF_025526975.1 of Fimicolochytrium jonesii. NCBI lineage: Eukaryota > Fungi > Chytridiomycota > Chytridiomycetes > Spizellomycetales > Powellomycetaceae > Fimicolochytrium > Fimicolochytrium jonesii. The sequence continues at coordinate 284,443 of NW_026515687.1, forward strand.
GGCGGAGACGGGGGGCTGGCGGGTGGAGACCGGGGGGCTGGCTGGTGGAGATGGGGGGCTGGCGGGTGGAGACGGGGGGCTGGCGGGCGGAGACGGGGGGCTGGCGGGCGGAGACGGGGGGCTGGCGGGCAGAGACGGGGGCTGGCGGGCAGAGACGGGGGGCTGGCGGGCAGAGACGGGGGGGGGGGGGGTAGCGGGGACAGCAGGGCAGTAGTAATCAACTGAAACGTACCGAAATGGACCGCTCCTTTTTGATGTCTCGACAGAACAAGAGGTCACGCTTGCCCGGATCAATGCAGACGATGTTTGGAGCCTCCCTTAGTTTGGCGATGTGGTCCTCAAAATACAGCTGCTTGACTTCTTCCTGCATTTGGGCTTTGCTGCGCTTCCGAGCGCGATGGCCGTACTTGAGCCCTGGCTTCTTGAGGTAGATGGTAGCGGAATACCCGTTTGTGCTGATTGACCCATCAAATTTGAGACCAAGCTTCTCTCGATGTTTGAAGACCTTGTCCTATAATGCGTCATTCAGCAAGGTGATTGAAATAAGAGCCGCACCCTCATCAACCCGCACTCGCGCCTCCGCACCGTCCGCACACCCACCCACGCCATCCCCGCCGTCGTCCGCGGCCTGCACCGCTCCTGGTCCTACAAATGCGCCCGCAAATCCTACACCGCCGTCGGCGTCCACCGCATCCCCGACTCCCCCACCGCCCGATGCAACGGCGTCCTGATCCCCCTGTCCGACCCCAACACCGAGCTCCGGATGCTCAACGAGCGCAAGAAGGACTACGTCTGCGGAACGGTCAGAGTGGAGGACATCAAGATCCTCCACTTCAACACCCCGCCATCTCCACCCACCATCTCAAACCCGTTTGAAACCACAACCACATCCCCCGCCGCGCCCGTCGTCGTGTGGGTGTACGAGCTCCCGCCCCCGTTGTCCCGCACAAGCGCGTGCACGCGACCGGCGGCCCCGCACACACCAACCCCATGCACACCGATCCCGCAATCCTACATCGACTGCATCCTCACCGGCTTTCTCGCCATCCACCCAACCTTTGCGCGCCTCTTCATCAAAGGATACAGACTTACATTCACATTGAGAAACTGCCCCCACAGCTCCTGCTTGCGTTCATCAGTGAGTTTCCCCATGCGACGTTGGCCAACATGCAGGATATGAGTGCCTAGGATCAGCGTGTCGATCCGAACAGATGACTGGATTCGAGATTTGCGCAGCGGGATAGCGGAAAACAGGCGCATTCCACAGCGCTCATAGAGGCGCGAGAGCTCACAGTAGGCACCTGTGATGAGGCTAGGCAGGTGCAGACCATGATTAGACAAAAGAGGGCACCGCAGGAGGGGGGGGGGGGTTTCGCGTTATGTTCGGCGCGCGGCGAACACGTCGGCGGCGCTGGTTACGTTGACGCCATGGCGGTGGGCAAGAGCGTCGGTCGCGCCCTGGGCCCGCTGTGTGCGCACTGGCAGCGTCGTCAAGGCCCCGGGGGGGGGGGGCCGCAGGAGCCCAGCGTGCGGGCGCCCAGCGCCAACAGCGCATCGCGAACCACGTCGGCCGGGGTCCCGGCGGGCAGCCACTGGGCGTCGGCGTACCGAGCGCCTTGCTCACGTCGCTGCGCAGCCACGCACGAGTTGGGGGGGGGGGGTAAATATACAGGATGCAACTTACCTACATATGGCATTGCGTCCACTGCAAGGCTGTACGCAAGGGGCTCATCCTGGGGAGGAAACAGAGCCCATAACTCGTCCAGGACGGTCCGCTCAAGTCGTGTGAGGCGCTCAAGCTCCTCTTCAGTTGGGTACTCTTCAAACGTCGCGTACTTTGTAAATTGACGGACACGACGATAATAGTGTCGCCGCTGCGCTCTCCGGAGATGCCGTTCGACTTGCTTTAAACCAAGCCTCCCATTGATGTAGCGCAGAAACATTTGCATGAAATGCTCTTGTACATTGACTTTGAGGTTTGTGAAGATGCTGGTAGCCGTGTACGCTGCGGTCTGTTGGCAATTCCGCATGCGGATGGGGGCGAATCCGTGAACATCACAGTAGTCTTGAACCCATGGACGCAACTCTTGCGCGATGACCGGATTGCCATTGTAGCCTGGATTGTTGAGCAGCTCAAACACCACACTGATGTGCTTGTCGGTGATGTCCGGGAAATCGTGTAGAGGATGATCAGCTGTGGTGGGCAGACGCAGTAAGTCAGGGCGTTGTTTCATGGGAAAGATACAGCGCAGTGTACCTCAAAAACTCACCAAGGTAGTACTTGAGAAAAAAGCTGGTGTGGCGCGCAAGGATGTGAACATTGCCGATGAATGCCGTCAGGCGCTCCCTTTGCTCCCTTTGAGCTTGATTATGGATGATTCGGTGAAGCGAAACCTTCGTGCTGGCATGCGTCTGCGGGCGGGGTCGCTGAACTGGTGGTGGAGGCGGGGGTTCAAGCACCAGGGATCCACCCGGTGTGCTGGGAAAACGGAAAGGGATGGGAGCGGGGAGGTTCAACGGACGCTGCAGACCCCTGTCCGCGGGTGAGAGCCCTCGCTGCTGTTGCTGCTGCTGCTGCTGCTGCTGCCCGTCTTCATCGCCGGAACTCTCGCCAACCATGTCTGCAATTGCTTGGGGCAAGTGGCGTTGGACAGACGGTGGGAACTCGAATCGTTGGGTTTGCAAAGGTGTCTGCACAGTTGGCAGACGTATGGGCAACCGCGGGGTAACCGGAGCAACCTTCCTCCTCTTCCGCCGTGGTGTGGTTGCTCCAGTAAAGATGCCACACCACGAGTGCCCCTGGAGCGCCTGGTGTGATGACATGTTGGCTGTGCTATGCCTTTTGCGTGCCGCGTGCCTGCTAAAGATGAGGTGTATGCAGGTGATTGCCGTGATGGCTGTGTTAGTGCTGTGGTAATGAAGCTGAGAACGGTGAGGAATTGCGGTTGTTACCTGGTGGTGGTTGAAGCTGAAGAGGGGATGCTTACTGCTCACAATAATTGCGTTGGGAGGGAAGGGGGCTGAAGGAGTAGAGTGCCAAGAAAGGGGGTTGGGAAGGAAGGTTGGTACATGTAATTGGGAGTGAGGATCCCCACGTTTTTTACACGCGTGTAAAGGATGGGATGTGGAATTGCCTCGAGGTGATTGCCGTGATAGCCGGATATTGGGTACATTTTGAAGGGCGGATGGTCTGGCCAGATGGGCTGGGCTAGGAAAGGGAAAGGAACTATATGTGCTGCGATTCCATATATAAGAAACGCTCGGGTACGCAAGGGAAACCTGCCAACATTCAACATTCAAAGAAGCTGTTCGATTTCTGTATCATAGACCTATTGCTATTGCTATGTACGTGTTCGGCGGCAGAGTGACTATGACAGCGAAGCGATTGGGAAGGCGAGAGAGCGTACCGCGAGACTGCCCCTAGCGTTTTTACCGAGGCATCCACGACTACGACGGCGAGGCGATGGAGGAAGTTGATAGCGTACTGCGAGTGCCCAGATCCAGGCTACACCTCAAGCGATTGGGAAGTCGAGAGAACGACTCGCGAGCCCGGCGACTATTCGTCGCTGGACTCGAGCGATCGTGACTTGAAGGTGACTTGAAGAGCGAACCGCGAGTCCGGCGACTATTCCTCGCTGGACTCAAGCGATCACGGAAGTTGAGAGCGGAACGTTCATGAGATCAGAATGCGGAGCAATGGCGACGGCGACTGCGACTGCGACGGCAATTGAATTCGATCTGCAGTCTGAGAGGGAGTGTTGTAAAACAACCTGTTTCAGCCACAGCTTCCTTTTATAGTGCCGAACCCTTTTTCCTCTCTGCAGTTAGAAAGCTTGCGTGTGCAGACCGTCCGATCGAATGTCTATAAAGCGATAAACTATTTACAAAGCCGATCTTCACTTCTTCGAAGAAAATTTCAGCAAGTTTCGAAGCTTGTTTTTAAGACGGTCCTGCTTGTTCAGGCCTTTGTAGCTCCCGCTTTTCGCAGGCGAAGGTGCACTCTTTTCCTCCTTTTCCGTCTCAAGGGCTTTTGCTACGGTGTCGGAACTTGCCACTTCTGATACCACGACTGTGGTGTTCGTTGTAAGCCTATCATCTTCCTTGTCGCCTGCAATCGAAACCGTTTCACGCGTCTCCGTTGAGACAGACGGTGGCTCTGCTTGCGTTTCGCGCTCAGTAGCCTTGCTGGTGGCGTCGGCTACGTCCAATGGAATTTGGGCCTCCACATTTGCTGCAGAGATTCTTCCCTCTGACCCATCGACATTCGGCGTCACTTCGGAATCGGATGCTACCTCGGGGTCAGCCGCATCTTGCAGCGTCGGAGCTCCATCTGAAACCAGACTGTTCCCGCCCGTGGACACTTCGGTAGCATCATCGGTCTTGTCCGAAGCACTTTCTGATCCGGCCGTTTGCATGATCTCCTCCTGCTGCTGATCCTCTGTGCCCATGCTGGTCCGCGAGCTGGCCGAGGATTCCGACGACATATCAGAAGTTCCCGTGCTCGTCTCGGTAACTTCCGAGGACGCGACTGCAGTCTCCTCGGTGGACAAGCTGGTTCGCGAGCTGGCCGAGGATTCCGACGACATATCAGAAGTTCCCGTGCTTGCCTCGGTACCTTCCAAGGACGCAACTGAAATCTCCTTCGTGGACAAGAGGTGTGCGCTCGAGGCCGCTAATGCCGTATCAAAGACAGCGGCAAGCCCATCATCCGAGCTCTTTAGCGCTGTTTCGCTGATGTGCGGGCCTCCTGTTATCCACTCTTCAGCATCGGCCTTTGAGTGATCCCCGCCTACGGCCTCTAATTGTTTCGCTGAGTTGTTGCCTCCGCTGGAAGAGGTTTTTTCGTAGCGCAGCGTTTCCCACCAAGGCACCTGATTATTATCATCAGGGAGGGGTTTTGGAGTTATTCCATTGTTGATTTGGTCTTCGCTTTGGGTGACAGAGGCCCCGGCTTCATCTGCGCTCCCAATTCCCTCCCCAGCTGGGTCCGCAACCACCCCTGTCTCCTTTTTAGCGCGTCTGCGTTCGCGACTCATAGCGCGTCTGCGTTCGCGGGCTGTACCTTTCGTTGCATTCTCAGCAGATGTTGAAGCGGTCGTTTCCTCCGGGACAGCGTCCGTTTCCCGGTCAGCAATGCTGTTACCTGCATCCGTCGTTTTTCCGCTTCCGTTTTCTCCCCGAGATACATCTTGAGCAGTGACAATGGTGGACTCCAACAAAGCTCCTGACTCAATTGGTTGGGGCGGGAAAGACAAAGTGACGTGCGCTGGGTCGAATCTCATATACCCGGACCGGATGGCGTGGCTCAATATAACAGCGATTAAAAGCGATCTGTCGGGCTTGGCAAATTCGCCGAGATTGGCGGCGAGTCGTGACCTCACGTGTTGCTCCCACTTCGTTCGGTCTAACGGACCGTCGACACGTATCATCTCGATGATCTTCGATAGTTTCGCTTCGCTGACGTCAAGCAGATGCCTGGGAAGCGCCGAATCGGGCAATGTCAGAAAGAACAACTTCGACTCGTGATCGTTCACGCGGCGGAGATAGCCGTAATCCTCCAGCTTGGTCATGGTCAGGGATGCCAATGTGGCTGCCAGCTGTTTATCCACGTTACGTAAGGCCATGAAGGAATTTTGGATGATCGACCGCAAGGCCCTCCGTGATTTTCCAAATTGCGCAATGGAAGCATAGCTCTTTAGGACCGCATCATGAGAAAGTTCCTCCAGCAGTTCCTTTGTCGCAGCTGGCACCTTTACAACTTTCGATTTGAAATGCAGAGCTCCTATATCGACTTTCTTGTGTTGTGACTCCGGATTGCTGTCCCCAATTTGAGAAGAGCCTGCAGCCAAATCCGATCTGTAAGACGATGCGTCGATTTTGACAACGGAAATGAGGAGACTCTCTTACCTTTAGGGGCGTTGTTGGCTGTAGCAGACTTGGTCGCCTCCTTCGCCTTCGCTCGCAACGCCGCTTTCGCTTCCGTGGCCTTCAACTTTATCGCTTTCGCTTCCGACTCCGCCTTCATTTCGGTCTTCCTTTCTGCAACCGCCTTCGCATTTGCTGCGCTTCTTTCCGCCTCCCACGCCAATTTAGCTGCCTTTCTTTGTTTCTTAGAGAGTGCCCCCAAGGTTTTGAGATATTCGTCTACACTCTCGGCTACTGGGGACTCGTTCGGTTCTTTCTTCTCCCCAGAAGTGGGAAGAGAATCAGGTGGAGCAGAATTTCCGTTGGCTTCATCAATTGCCTTCCCTTTGGCAATTGCCACTTCTTTTTCCTTCGCCTCCCACGCCATTCGAAATGCCTTTCTTTCTTTCTTAGTGAGGACCCCCAGGGTTTTGAGATAATCGTCTACATTCTCCTTTACTGGGAACTCGTTCGTATCGTTCTTCTTGTCAGAAGTGGAAACAGGTTCAGATGGCACAGAGTCCCCGCATGCCGCATCAGTTACCGGCTTTTCGATTACATCTGATTCAACCGGTGAGGAGTTTTCGGAAATCTCGGACGTTGTAGATGGGGACCCGATTGGTTCAGACGGCGGCGTTCCAGGTAAAGCCTCCGATTGCTGGTAACTGATTGCTTGAATCGGCGGTGACTTTGCTGAACTCTCCGGCTTTTGGGGGGATTCGTCCGGCGACTTCCCTACCTTGAGCATTTCGTAAAACCTCTCAGCCGACTTCGCTGAGCTCTCCGGCTTTTCGTAAAACGTCCCAGGCGATTTTGTTGCCGGCGGTTGATTGGAAATCGCAGGCGACTTCGCTGAGGTCTCCGGCTTCTGTTGAAGACTTCCAAGCGCCTTCGTGCTTTTTGTCGGCGATACCGTTGGCTCTGGGCCAGTTTTTCTCGAGGTACTGCTAGACGTCGATGGGCTTGGTGATTGCGGTTGAATCTCCTTTTTGATGGGAGTCGCGCGCCATCTTCCTCTGCCAACGCTTTCAATATGATTGCTGAGCTTCCAAAACTCCAGGCAAGACCTTGCACAATCTTCCCTCTGCTCGACCGTGAGATCCCGCCAGTCACGGACATTCCGCTCCAACCATTTTTGCGCCTCAGGCCAGGACTCTGAACGACCTCCGGAAAACAGCCCATTTTTGGCATAGGAGTGGTACACCGTATGCCAGTCGTGTCCGGGGTCCGTGATCAATTCCTTTGCTTTGTCCGCCTTCGAAGACGAAGACATTTGCCTGTCGTCGTCTCGGGCGACTTTGAGGGTCTCCCTCAATCGCTGTGCGCCCTCAGACTGGGCATGCGGTCGGCGAATCATATTCTTGAGCACCATAAGGCTGGCCCGAGCATCGTTTGCAGCATAGAGAACCGAGCTCCAGCCCATCTCGGCCGGCCCCAAGTCCCATCTTATTGAAGATCCTGAGCGCCTGGTCTTATCCAGATCCTCGTTGCAAAAGAGGGCGGTGAGCGCTTGCAGACTCCTGGCGGGAAGATCCATGCTCTCCGCCAGAAGGTGTGTGTCAATGTACATTCCGCCAACTCTCTATTGACACAGGCATTAGAACTCAACGTGAATCATCGCCGGCGATTGCTGCTACTTACCAAACCATAATGCGCTTTCAGATTCAGGAGGTCATTGACGACTCCGACGCCAGTTTTCATGATATGACCGGACTGCAACAGAGAGCGAAGGAGGTTCGGAAAGCGTGTAGGATCCAGCCGTTTCCCATTCGGATCCTGGCCCCTCCGATCACACATGCGATGTACCTGGAACTGGAGAGTCAGCTACTGGGAATTCCCCTGCCTGTCGATATCTGCGCATACCTGAAATATTCCGACTAGCGTATCCGCAAATGCAATCTGAACCAGGCTGGGTGGCCCTTTCATGCCCTCCCCGCGTCGCGCGGCTGTCTCCGTATCCACGCCGATTACCCGAAGAAGGCTTTCCTTTCTGCGATTTTTGGCGGCCCCCATAACCGTTTGCAAGAACTTATCCGCAACGGCGGGATCATCCATCACATAAATGTGATAAGGTTCGGTGGTGTACGGCCGTATGCCTGCTTCTGAAAGCGCGCGGACGATATCAGGCACCATGCGATCAAGTGCAGAGACCACGTGCCGGACGTTGTCGGCAGCTGCTTCTATTTCCTTGCGTGAATACTTTTCGCGAGTGGGAGCGGGACCTGGGATCAAACCCGTTCTTTCCAATGCTTCAACGATCGCTGGGACCAGAATGGATCGAGATGGCAAAGCGCCATCAAACACGAGATCTGTGTTGGAATCCTTCTCCTTCCGTCGTGGTTGATCTGTGTTAAATTCCTTCTCCTTCCGTCGCGGCTTCGTCGCAGTCTTGGGAGCTTCGACTTCGGCACCTGTGGACGTCGGCTCGGGTTTTTGAGGAGCAGGCGCGATAACGTCAGCCGTAGCTCTTAGCAACCGAGTGAATCCCAAGCGCAGATGGAAAAGCAGCCAAGTTAATGACTCGCCCGCGAAGTCCGCAAACGTATACATTGCCCTCCAGGTGGCTTTCCCTCCCGATCTGACGAGGTCAACAAGCCACAGGCCTACACGACTTGTCGAGTGCGATAGTCGATTCCTCGCCCTTTGTGCCAACGAGGTGCCTCCCGTTGTGGAAGAGGCGTCCTGAGGAGTCGTTACCTGCCTTTCCTGATGAACGCCGCCTATAATCACTGATTGCTCGGCACTTGCGTGGGCGCTCTCATCGCCCACTTGCGAGTCTGATACCTTTTCCTTTTTGGCGTCGACAATTTGTTTCTCTTCCAAGGCGTCAACTTTACGTTGAATCGTTTGTAGCGCTTCCAACACGGACGTTTGGAATTCGATCGACTCTTGCGCGGAAATCTCTCGAGACTGCGGGTCGTCTGATGGTTGTGGAAGGGGCATATTTTCCAATATTCGAAGCGATTGTTTGATGCTTTGTAATTCTTCAGTGATTTCATGTCGCCAGTCCAGGATGTTACGGGCTAGCCCATCATCGATTGTGCTCCCCCTACTGCGACGTCCACGAACGGACCGGCCACTTGTGATTGGCCTCTCGGTAGGGTTTACGGCTGCTTCGTAGATGTCGTAGCTGCGATCTCCTATATGCTGGAGGTCGCCATAGCCCTCGCGACTGTAGTGCTCTGAAGCAGCATCAGTATCACCCCTCCCAGATCCACGATACTCCTGAGGAACCTCGTCCCAATCTTCAGGCCTGTCGCGTGATTCCCGTTCCCTGTGAAGCTCCGACTCGTTGCCTTGGTATTCGTCAACGCTATTCGATGAGAGATGTGCCGAATCTTCATCGTATTCTCTTCTCCTCGCATCAATATGGAGGTCCCGTTCTTCCAAATCGTCGTCATCAAAGGGCGGGTTCTCTTTCGCGGTCGTGTCGATCGTCTCGGCAAAAATCTCGGTCGGGTCCATCACATCTTCGCTTTCCGTCATATGCTGCGCATGTGCAGTTTCAGTGTTTTCCCGCAGGGTGGATTCCGGCAACGACGCATCTGATGCAGCCTCTCTTGACTGCATCTCCAGGAGCTCCCTCTCGTCCTCCAACGCGGCAGCGAGGAGCTTGTTCAGTGGATCTAGGTATTCATCGTCTATAGACGCATCCGGAAGCTTCTGCGGAACTTTTGCGTCCGGCACATGCCCTTTCCGCTCTATTACCAGCTCGGATTGCAGCGGATTCCAGGGCATTGCTCGGCTTTCTGCATTGCCCGAGTCGAAGCTGTTGGAGAACCGTTCTTTGCCCCCTCGCATTGTTCCTGAAAACATGTCGTCGATTGCTGCCTGGACGGCCGAGCTGGCCACAGTTTTCGTCTCGGTCACATCCATATCCGCTCGTTCCTCCTGCGCGGTCGGACCACCATCCGCCGCGAGCATCTCGTGTGATTGCACGGGGATGCCCCCTGAATCCGAGGTGCTAGCGATGTCTGGATCCGGAGATACGGTAGGAATGCCCCGGATTGCTTTCGAGTAGAGATCTTCGCTGTTAGGAGTATTTTTCGGCACTGAATCATCATAAGCGATGGATTCTGTCAGCGCGGATGCACCCTGAATAGAGCTATCCGTCGGCCCAGAAGTATCGTGAGCAGAGGACTCTTCCGGCGCTGATGCATCCCGAGCAGAGTCATCTGTTAACACTGAAGCATCATGGGCAGATGAATCTCCCGGCTCCGTTGCATCCTGAGCCGAGTTATCTGTCGGCACTGAATCATCGGGGGTAGGCAAGTCTTCCGGCGCTGCCGCACGCTGAGCCGAGTCATCTGTCGGCACCGAGGCTTTATAAGTTGAGGATTCTTCCAGCGCTGGTGCATCCTGAGCAGAGCCATCTGTCGGCACTGAAGCATCAGATACAGAGTTATCTTTCGGCGCTGAAGCACTGTCATCCCATTCCTGTACATATTCTACAGCTGTCCTTGATGGCGCGACGACTTGTTGTTCCTATTTTTGTGAAAGTCATTACTCAACCGGGAAACGTTCGAAGATAGGGGGATGCATTCTTACTTTCAGGGAATCCAAATTTCCGCTCAGAAACGCTTTTTGCCGGTGCAGCTCCTCCTTGAGTGAATATGACTTGCGAGGTTCAATTGGACGGGACAGAGGGGAGAGTCCCCAGCGGCCGTCGCCTCGCGCTTTGGAGGTTGATGAAGTACGGAAGGTTCGCGTTCCCAAGGAGGAGAGCTCTTTCGCTTGATACGACGAGTGATTGCTTGCGAATAGACTGTTGAGAACCCAAAGGCTGACTCTCACGCGGCCGGCCGTTCGTAAGCAAGCGCATTGTGGCATCACTTTTCTAGCGCCTGTCCCGGACCCGCTCAAAATCGGCGTGCCATGAATCAAAGGAAGCGACTTGAAGCAGCGTGAGTGGCTTGACGCTCAACCTCGTAGGCGCCTGAAACTGAAATTATGGGAATCACAATGTTGAAGTTGGGAGTGAATGCCTGGAAACCCGCAGCTGTTGAACTCCCGAAACTCCCCAGGTCTTGCTTGATAACGTAAGCACGGCAGAGGCGCACAAGTGGCGTCGCTTGTGGCGCTGCGGCTGTCAAAATGGTCGCCTGCGAACTCCGCTTTGCACACGCAGCTACCATCCAAATCATTGCCAATTGCCCGTTGCTCCGTTTGGCACTCCAGGCTCATATGGCGTTGGCCCGTCTGGGCCCACATTAGTATGAGGGAATGCCTCGATGAGATGACGCACAGCTCGGCATGAAATTGGACCATGTCTCCTCGGAAACGATTTTGGGGTGTCCGTTTTCTGTCCATCATTCGTGACGGCAAAGACTTTGAGGAAGCTGCGTCGCCATGTTAAGCAGTGATTCGACCGTTATTGAGGGGGTGAACCATCCCTCATTCTCAAGATTCTTCGAAGCACCTTTCTCAGATCGCATACCTTTCCAAAATGGGCCAGAGATCTCCTTCAATGGCGAGGTGTCGACCTTCCTTGCGATCCCTATCAAGCGTAATGATCGCTTGCTCTCCGCCAATGCGGGTGAATCTCCCTCTGGAGGGAGCTTCATGTCATTGTTGAAGGCAAAGAATAAGTCACCTGTCCCAGGCGGCTCCATTGGGGGACTGAAGCCATCCTCGATGAGGTTTCTCGACTTCAAGCGGGCTTTGCTTCCATCAATGCTCATGGCTGTGCGGAATATGCAGCCACATGGGGTATCAGAAAAAGACGGGGACAACGCATCGGAGGCTGATGGGGGGTACGGGAGCTATCGTAGCTCTAGCAGTGTGACGGAAGTTGCGGAGCTGCATACAGACCCTACGGCGCAACCGTCCGCGATGCTGGCAGACATGGAGAATGCTCTTGCGAATGGTAGCTCAGATTCCGACTCGGGAATCGACCGAACTGAGTTAGAAAAAGCGGAGGAACGGATAAGAGTTCAGCTGCTTCAGGCGACGGGATTACTGCTTCCGACGGATTCCCAGTGGTACTTGCTGAATGAACTACGAATTCATGCCGGCGCACCTGAGCGATCTGAAGCCGGTATTGAGCGACTATCCCAGTAAGTGCATTGTCAGTCCTATTATATTATGGTAGACCAGTATCCAACTAATGTGCTCAGTTACTATGCGCAACTTCTGTATCTAGAACCCAAATTTCCATTTGAAACGGATGAGGTGTGTACGAAACTGCTTAATCTGCGGGCGACTGGCGCCCTGACTTATGTTACTAGATCCGCATGAACTTCAACTGGTATGAGGCGTTCTTCCCCGGACGAAGAGGTCAGTAGAACTCTATCGTTGAAGTGCTGAATGGGAACTTCCACTGACAGACGGATTGCAGTGATCACCAATTGCATACAATTCGAGAAGGCCTCGGTCCTTTTCAACATCGCCGCTGTCTATACGTCTCTGGCTCTCTCACAAAGCTTATGGACGCCAGATGGGAAGCGGAAAGCTGCCAAACACTTCCAAGTGCGTGCAGTAGATCTGCACTGTCCATCCTTCACATTGGCGCTGATCTCAATATCCATCAACTAGAAAGGGGCCGGTGTCTTGTTCCACATCCGAGATCGCCTATGTGCCCGTTTCAAACCAAAATTGGACAAGCAGAGTGACCTAAGCGAAGTCACCCTTACAGCAGCCGCGGAATTGATGCTGGCTCAGGCTATGGAGTGCTTCTATGAGAAGGCAACCGACAGTAAGTAAGGATGAAGGTATTTCGTAAACTTGTTCTGTCAGTCAGATTGATGGACAGAAAACATCCAAATTTGGCAGCTAAGGCGAGTTCAGGTGTAACTGCCAAGATCGCGGCACAAACAGCAGACTACTATGAAGTGGCATCTCGTGCGGCGAGGCTGTCTACCGGGAACTACAAAATGCGATTCCCGGAGGTACGTAGCTGCTATGATTGACACTTGGTTCACGACTTGCGGCTCATTACTCCAAACAGACATGGGCCCAGCACATCAAATCAAAGACGCAGATGTTTTCCGCCATCGCCCATATGCACACAGCGCCAGAGTCCGCTGCTGAAGCCGCCGTCGGCGAAAGGATTACCCGCGTCTCGATTGCAAAGGAGTTGATTGAGCAGGCTGCCAAGCATAGCAAGGACGTTGGGGGAGCTTTGCATGAGTTGATCCAGGTTTGGTACCCTCAAAGAGCTTTGCCGACATAGTGGGGCCTTGGTCTTGACCGTCTCTCCTGACAGGGCCATGCAAAAATCATAGGCACCGCCCACTCATTCCTCGTCCATGCCAACTTTGAGCGGCATCACCACCCCACTTTCGATCATCGGCTGCTGCCACCGCTGAAGCGACCTCAAGATTCGTTGGTGAACCCGACACCACTGGAAGAATCGATCGCGGATCCACGAAACTTCCCGGACTTGTTCCATGCCATCATGTCGCCTACCAACCATACTGGCATCAAAGCCATCTTGGCGGACTGCAAGCAGAAGATCGAGTCTGGGCGGTCGGAGTTGCTGAGCTGCGTTGTCGATATCGATTGGTATGTGCATCCCAGCATTTGGCACCACCCGCCATGATGGATCTCACACGCCCCAACAGCAAACTGGCATCACTGGGTCTTTCAGTCCCACAACCACTCTCACCTGGCGAGGAGGCAAAATCAGCATCGCCGACGGGTGCGGAGCCGATGACAACGCAAGGTCTTCAGAACCGCGCTATGATCTTAGTTGAGGAGATTCGCACAACAACAAACGAGGAAGATGCATTCACGAGCGCGGAAATGATGGAATGTCTTGACAGTCTTGTTCGCATAGCTGGAGACAACATCAAAGAGGTGAGAAGAAGCTTTGCGGTAATTCTGGCGCCTCAGACACGCATGGCTCACTAACCCTTACATCGTAGTCGTTCGAGATTCTGAACAATCAGCCGGCATCGACTGCATCTCCGCATGTCGTCAACGTACGAGCAGCCGCAACAAAGTACAATTCCGGTGTAATGGAAATGACCGCGCAGCTTGCTGATTTGAAAAGGAAGTGGGATGCTGGTGTTGCCGACATAGCCGCCTACTCAGAGGTTCGTGCAACAACGCACAAGGGAACCAACTCCTCAACGTCATACTCATGTGCAACTTCATAGGAGGACATCGAAACAGTCCTGCAAATCAACACCTCCGGCTACCTCCAAGCCCGCAACCCCCTCGCCCATCTCGAATCCGCCCGCCGCGAACGCGACATCCTCCTCCGCAAAATCGACGCTCTCCGAAACGTATGCGACGACCACATCAATGAGATCGAAAAGCTGGAACGCGCAGATGAGGCCAGCGCGACATCCACTTCCGTGGGCATCGATGTGCACTCCGCCATCCAGGCTCGCCATGAACAGCTTCGCATGGTCGAAGATGCGCTGAAGGCTGTGCAGAAGGATAAAGAAGGGCTCTTGAATCGGCTGGAGCATCTCAGCAGGGTTCTGCAGTCTACATCTGGGGGAAAAGGGGAGGCGCAGACGCGGCAGATTGTGGAGAAGCTGTTGAATTCTATGGGGCGATACAGGGAATGGCGACTTCGACTTGAGGACTGCGTCGGGAAAGGCTTGAAGACTCGGGAGGAGTCGTGTCGCCTGCTTGTCCGCTGCTTGCGGCTTCCCAAAACGCCTGCTCCCGGGGAAGATGGTGGCGACGGTCCTGCTGACAGCGGAGATGTCCCTGCCAAACATATCGCGGATCCTCCAGTCGGTGCTTCAAGAGATCCGCTACTCCTGCAGCTTGCGTTCGAGGATGCTCTAAAGCCCCTGCATTCCTCTTTGGCCGTGCCCATTGAGAGTTCAAAGAGTCCCAAACCAGGTAAGTGCATCACTGGCGCATGGTGCTTCTCAACACCGGAATCCCGGCTGAACAGTCCGTTTCACAGGCCATGCGGTACCGCCATACAACCCTGACGTCGTCGAGATGTCCAGCACCGGCCGCCTTTCTCAGCTCCGTAGCGCTTTAGCATCGTCCGGCATTTCTCCCACGGGCCAGATGCAACGAAAAGACATCGAAAAGGTGACATTCCCCGAAATCGAGCAGCCCGAAGTGCTCATGGCCGGCATCGACACACGCGGTGGCGAAGATGCATGGAAAAACCTCCTTGACGCGGAACGAGAGCGCGTGACGAAGCTCTTGATCGATAAGGCCGACAGCGACCTTCGTCTGAGCAGACTAGAAGAAGAACTCCAACATCAAGCGATTCAGAACGCCGAGGCAAAGGCAAAGAGGGACGAGGAGGCCCGCGAGACATTGCGAAATGTGCCCATCAGCAATGCGCCTTATCATCCATTGAACGCAGTGCAACGAGACAAATCCAGTGTTTCACCCATAAAGCGAAAGCCAGCCCACCCGTCCGGCAGCCGCCCCAATCCCGCATCGGATGCTAAAGGGAAGAAACCCGCCGGTCCGGCGCGATCGTTCTCCGCGGCCGCTGTAGGCGCGGATAGGATACGTCAGCTTCTGCGATTTGTGGGGCGGAAGAAGGACGGCTCGGGAACTAGTCCGAACCTGGATCCCACGTCGCGCAAGTCGAGCTATGCGACGGCGTACGACGGCCCACCGGGTGGTCGGATCTTCAGTTCTGCATCTCGGCTTGCGGAGCCGCCGATGCGCGGCCATGGGCCCCTTCCACAGCCGCCAGTGCAAACAAGGCAAGCGCCTGCCGTAAGCGAGAATGTGCACTTCGAAGCAACTCTGCAGGTACCGAAACCCGCATCGTTGGGTCCTTCACAAGCATCGCTTGCGCCTTCTCAAAGGTCAGTGGTAGAGCATGCCAGTGAAGACGAGCATATCTCCCGACAATTGCTCGCGGAACTGAAGCTGGAGGACTACGATGTCATTCAATCGCCGGAGAGAGACATGACCGAGATGTTGCCGATCGCCACTCCTGATGCAGATCTCCCTACGCGCATGGACGACATTTACACCCAAATTCGAGCCTTGATGCTTTCTCAAGATGCGCTGCGAACGCAGAAGGCGAATGATATGAGGGAAGCTCTTACGACCATTCTCGAAAGCTACAATCTTCGCATTGGGGGTGTAGAGGACAATGTAGGACACTGGACCAAGGCGAAGCTGGAGGATGCTCGGAATCGGCTGACGGATGCGTTGGAGCGGGTTGAGAGGGAGGAGAAGAGAAAGCTCGACGAGGAGCGGTTGGCGCGAGGCACCGACAAGTTGCGTGAGCAAATGTACCAGAGGGAAAAATCCCGACGGGAGCAGCGCGAGCAGGAGGCCGATCGTAGACGAGCTGAACAGCGCGCCTTCGAGAAGCATTTCCGCCAGATGGTGGAGGAAGAGGAAAGGCAAGCTGAGAAAGTCAGGAAGGACTCGTATTTTGTCCCGCGGGATGCTTCGTACACAGCAGGTCGGCTGAGCAAGGATGACGACCCGGATGCGCGTGGACCGAAAGATGCATCGAGAAGAAAGAAAGGAGAAAAAAATCAGGCTCGGGATGCGGAGTCCACCTCCAAGTCCAAGGATAAAGGAAAAGGACGAGCAGATGCGCACCGGTCTCCGCCGCCCGCCGGACGCATTACGGAGTGGGTGGAAGAGCAGCGTCGGATGTCGCAAAGCAGTGCCTCGGGATCAGGCGAAGCGAGTGGAGCACATGCAGGTCACCCTGATGAAGGAGTTGCTGGGCTGGCCGGTCCGAGCACAAGCTACCACAAGGCACAGATACGAGCCCGCGTAGAAGGTGTTCGTGACCGCGGCGATACTTCCAACTACGAGCGAATCGCGTCTGCGGCTGCGGCTGCTGCCGCTGCAGGCGTTTCTGTGGCATTTCGAATGGGCGATGAAACGGATGACGGCTATGCTAAAGGCGGGACCAAATCGCAACAGCCAGCGCAACCAGGTCGTGGCATTTCTAGACGTGATCCAGTGGGCAACGTCAGCTTCGATTTGCAGCCGGCTCATGCAGAGCAAAGCGCAGTGCCACCACAACATTCTATCCGGCGCAAACCTTCAACCAGCTTTCCGATGCCGCACCATCCAATCCAACACCCTCACCCGATCGAAGCAGCCTATGCCGACCTCCAAGATCCCTACGAGTATCATGCTTATGAGGATGGACACGGCCCAGCTACTGCGGCAGAGCCTTTCCCCCGGTACAGCGGGCACGGTCGTGAGTCCGACCGTCGTAGGAAAGGTACGAATGAGACACAGAGAATGTATAAATGTCTAGCATACCCCGACTAAGTCTCTTCTCTCCTGTTTGCAGCGCATGACCCCAGGGGTGACCTGGGAGGATTCAAGCTGGAGAACGACGAAGTAGCAAAGGATTTCGTCACTGATCGAGTCGCTTCTTTCGAAAGAACTCGGAAAGGCCCCGGTTGAGGATTGTCCCGTGAGTACTAATGGATCCTCTGTATTATGTATACTCCATATCCCATATCCTTATCCTCAATCAGTCATAATTATCGTTATCCTCAAACCCCCAATATGCCATGATCTAATATCTTATATCTCTCGTATAATAATCATCATAAATTTTTGCGCTTCACCCTCACGAGTGTACACCAGGGTCCTAACGACGACACCGGAGAGGCACCACTAAAGGGGCAATGCGCAAAGGTTGTGTGGACTCTGAAGGGAACAGGAAACTTCCGCGGAGCGGAGATCTGGCTTAGGTAAGGATGTGAAACGCGCGAAATTTCGGTGAAACAGCGTTTGATGTTGATCGACACCTCCTGTCAGTCGCTACGCACAATGGAAGAGCAGACAGACACTGCTCGTCCAGGTTTCAACCCCCACGTCACCCACCCATCTGCCGACGGGAAAGTATAATACGTACGAGTGGGCAACTCCTGTCAGAAGGAGAACGCTTGCTGGCGTGGGCGGTTTTGAGTTCTTTTTGCGATATGCCCCTCTCCGGCATCACACATCCCGCGGAGCACACTTGCGCTCAGCGTCGCATCCATGGGCGAAGCTGCTCCGGGCGCACGAGGGGGACGCTATCGAGCCTAAGAAAAATGGGACCACGTTGGAGTATGGGATGCCGATTTGTATAAAAGGGGGGCAGGTTTGCGTCTACCCTTCACCGTCATCACTCATCTGCTGAACACTCTCTCTCGCATCAAACCAAACCCCCCGCAAGGTCAACAACATGCAAATCGTCGCTCTCGCCACTATCCTGTCTGCCTGCGTCGCACAGGTCGTCGCTCACGGCAAGCTGACCTCCCCTCTCGGCTTGAACGTCAACCCCGCGGTCGCCCTCGACAGCCAGAGAGACGTCGCTCTCGGTGTTTCCAAGAGGAATGCATGTGGACGTGTCCTCGGCGGCGGGGCAAATGCCATTGACCGCACCGACACCACGCCCCGTGCCACTTTCCAAGCCGGCTCTTCAGCGGATATCGTCTACCGCATCGTCAACCAAGATGGTGCTGGCCCGTTGACGGTCTCGTTTTCTCCCGACAACGGTCAGACATGGACGGACGCCGAAGTCACAACAAACGCCCCCGGTCGTGGTGGAATTAACCTTGCCAACCTCCGAGGTGGTGCGGATGCCACCGTCACTTTCAACGTTCCCAACATGGAATGCCCCGAAGGATCTTGCTTGATGCAAGTGAGGAATCCCATCTCTTTCGGATCTTGCGCTCCCGTCGCCGTCGGTGCTGCGCTCACAAACAACATCGTGAAGGACTTTGCCAACTCCGGAGGTGCGGCAGCACCTGCTGCTGCTGCAAAGGGTGCTGGAAGGGGGAGGAAGGCTGGTGCCGGTGCTGCTCGTGCCGGTGGTGCTCGTACCGGTGCTGCGGGTGCCGCTGCGCCCGCTGGCGGAAATGCAGGTGGTATTGCGGCCAGGATCAAGGCGATTGCGGCAAAGGCGAACGGCGGAGCTGCTGGTGCTGGTGCTGCCGGAGCCGGTGCTGCAAAGAAAGCGGCGGGAGCAGCCGGAGGATTGAGGGCTAAACTCGCAGGGGCGAGGAAGGCCGGTGGCGCGAAAGCCAAACAGGCGGCGGCTTAAAGGCAAGGCCCTCATCTGATCGCAACTCCGACTCTTCTCTGTGGATAGTTTTGGTTCCATTGTAAATTAGCAGTCTTCGCTTGTAAATAGACGCTCAGCTTGAGCTGTAGCTCGCATGTAAATATCAAAGACACATGTATAGAAGTACTTCGACTCCCTGAACTCCCTTCTATGATGGCTGTTGTGAACGTGGCTGTTCCGAGAGGTCTTTCTGACAGGCCGTCAGTCTACAGTCGAGTGTCCAAACTCGGTGCCTGGTCATGACGTACAAGAACGCGAACTTCACGCGAGGCTTTGCCACACTGGATATTTCTTCCCGTCGCTCCCGTCGAGTTTCTCCGCCAATACGGTCCATAAAAGATGGGCGGTTCCGCAGATAGAAAACATTCAGCAAATCGTAGACTCGCCCTAGATTTAGCCAAAGAGAACGACAAGTCCAGTTGATGAGAGCATCCATACGACATGGAAAAATACCCTCAACTACACTTTCACCAAAGAGCAACACAACCAGGCATGCCTACCCAGTCGACAATCAAGCGAGAGCGGTCCCTGTCGTCCTCCTCGCAGGACAGGAACGAGCCGCAGAAGAAAGTCAAGGTTGAAGAATCTGTGACTTTAGACTGTAAAGATGAGACATCCGCAGATCCAGCAAGCGCAACGTCGAAGCTGGCAGTGGAGACTGGATTCTCCATCGCACGACGACCAAAGACCGAGACGAAGCTGTCTCCAGTGAACCACGAAGCCAATGCTACTCCCACAGTGAAGGACCTGCTCCCAACAGCTACCCTCCCGCCGGCGATCGACGTGACGCCCGGCATCAACCTAGAGAACAAGCAAGTGATCCAAAAGTCGCCCGGATTGGATTTGGTGTACTACAAGCATTTCGTCAGGACGCCCACATCGACGCGGTTCATGAAATGGTGCTTGGAGGAACTGAACTGGTACCGCGTGCAGTACAAGACTAGGGGGATGCAGGTGTGTGACTTGCGTACGAGACCGGGACAAACGATGTCGTCGAAACTGAGCATTAGACTTTTGGCAGATAACAACACCGCGATTTACGACCGTCTTTGGGATCGACGAGACTCATTCGCCTGCGTCAACGTACAATATGCCACCCCGGCCGATTCCAGAACCGCTGCAGATCCTCAAAGCGCATGTGGAGAAAGTCACTGGGGCCAAGTTCAACTTCACCCTCTTGAACTATTATCAGGATGGAAAGGATTCCATAACCTACCACTCCGATGACGAATCCTTCCTCGGCAAGAATCCCACTATCGCATCGCTGACCCTGGGAGGCTGTAGAGATTTTCTGATGAAGAACAAAGTGGATGCCTCCAAAAAGGAGAAGTATTTCCTCGAAGATGGTGATCTGCTCGTGATGCAAGGCACTACGCAATCCCAGTGGCTGCACGCGATACCTAAACGTGCTACAGCATTACCGCGGATCAATATCACGTTTCGGAAGGCGATCAATGTTGCGGGTACGAAGAACTACTACAAATACAACGTTGGAGATGGAGGGATATACGCTTTCCGGAACGGGAAGATGGTGCAGAAAGAGACAGCGTGAGGGTGGGGCGGGATGGATTGAACGCGTAGATAGTGGGGTCTCATCAAGGATTTGCTTCATACGTCCGTACACATCCGTCGGCACCGCACGCGTAGATGGTGTTGTCGACCACTTCAGCTTGCATAATTCCATAGGGCGTGAGTCCGGCTCGCTCGGAGGTTGGGGAGGTCTCTGGAGGTGGGGTGGGGCTATCGCGGATTGCGCTCCATGTGTGCTTCTCTTTGAACGACTGCAGATCCCATAGCTATTGCGTAGGGGCGTTACAACATATGAGAAGCTCGTTTTTTTTTTTTGGAAAATTCAACCATAGAAACATGTACCTTGACGTGGCCGCCCATGGACCCTGAAACTAGATTCCCATTTTCCACATCTATACAGAGAGTTTTGACGAGATGGTCGTGGCCGTGGAAACTGTCCAACAGCGCGCGTTGCCGCATATCGAAGATGTCTGGGAAACGTCGATTAGCAGCTAGTCACTGCAACCTATATATAATGGGAACATCACTCACATATGTCACCCTTCTTGGATCCGGAGAACAGAAGCTGGTGACGTGCCGAATACGCCACGCTGTAAGCCCCGCTTTCCGCAACAGTGAACGCTTTGAAAACAGATTGTGAGATTGAGTTGGGAAACAGAAGTTCTCCGCCATCTCCTATAGACTTACCTCCCACACGAGCTTTCGAAGCGGGTAGAAGTGTGTCCCACAAGCACACGTTCCTAGAAACACTTTGATAAGTGACAACCTTAATGAAAGCCGGTGGCATGTACACGTACTGGTTGTTGGTGGAAACACCCGCAGAGGCAAGCAAAGTACTTGAGTTCAAGAACGTGAAATCGTTCGTGAACAACGAGTGACATCCGAGCACCATTGCCGGCGTCGACGCGTCGGCGCTAGCATCGAATCGCCAAAGGTACACGTCCCCTTTGGAGTCACTTCCTCCAAAGCGCGCACCGAAGGGGTCAAATCTGGTGCGAGTGAAACGGGCGGTTGTGCCGCTCGTGTAGGTCACCAACTCTTTGGCTTGCCCGAATTGGTACAGTTGCACCACTGCTGGTGTTGTTGGGGGATCGCTGATGCCCGCGAGATCTATGATCAAGGTGGATTGAGTTTGCATCCCGCGAGCTGTGGGTTCTGGGAGAGGAGAACTCACAGTAGTTGAGCGTTGGATGTGATGCTAATGATGAGACCCCGGGTACGGTGTGCCGTAACTGGCTCCCATTCAGATCGGTGTTTGACGTTGCTAGGAAGGAAGGAGTCAAGGAACAAATATTTGCCCCAATAAAAGCTTTTGCCTACTCACACTCCTTTCTGAGATTCCGCATGCCTTTCTGCAGGGCTTTCTGCATCGAATCGAAGCTCAGGTTTCTGACCATCGACCCTCGCCTCATCGGGTTAGGAGCGCCAGCATCTGCGTCGTCGGTGCGTGACAGCCTCGGCCCTTCTAGGGAATTTCTGGCCGCCGTTTCCCGCAATGATATGTCATCAACCGTGGCCTGAATATCCGTGAAGGTGCCCCGGCGCTGAAAGGTCTCACTAGTTAGCTTGGATCTCCTGGGAGTCTGGGACGCGTACGGAGACATACTTGGAAGAACTGCCTTGCATTTGCAATGTCGACTTCGAGGATACCACGATGAGTTCCTATTGCCATTTGATTATGGTCAAGCTGCAGTCCAGTCAGTATACGTCTTATCTTTGGGCTCCACTGCGCTCACGATAATTGCAAGATAATTTACCGGATTCATTGCGAAGGTGTGGATAATGTCCTTAGTCCGGTAAACGAGCTTGGGTTCACTCGTTGTTGGTTTCGCTTCCGTTTCTTCTGCAGGGGTTTGACCGAAGTCATCCAACTTATTGGCGGAATCCGCCGGCTTTGCAACTTCCTCGTCCCGCGCTTGCTTGACAAAGTGAAGCATCTTGCCGACACTGACGGTTTTACGTATTGTATCCCATAGCCTCTTCTTTTCATCGGTATCCAAGTATTTCCGTACTTTTTCTGTGTAGTAGGGTCAGCCAGCGCCATATTCACAAGTATAAGTAGCTACGGTGTCCATACCAGGTTTGATACCGCCCTTCTTCCACCGATTTGCAACCGGCCTCTGAAGGTCGAACAAGACGGTGCTCATCCGCGTTAGGATGCCCTCAACGAGAAAGCGATGCTCTTCATCCGACGCGGTATTGTTCCCTTTCCTCAACTGTGCAAGGTACGCCTGGAAAGTCAGAGCAATGTGTTGGAAGAAGAGCACAACCATAAGCGAGTCCGCGATCGGATTGATATCCAAGGGCAGCTCCTGCTTTAAGAGACTGTCGCCTTCAAAGTCGTCTTCATCGGGATCGGTGTCAACCCGTCTCAACGTGAGACCATCGTCATCTTCCCCGAATTCTGACTGCTTTGGAACCGGAATGTTCACAATGTCCATAAAGTCCGATCCGAGATCTCTCACTCTATTCGACAAAATCCCGTCGAAAATGCGATCGCAGCTGCCCATTAGGACATTCATCAGTGCATAATTGGAGGATCGCAGCGCACACAGGGCCATAGTGAGGTATGCTGTTATCGCAGCTTGGGATACGGCCTCGCGTTTGATGTCCGGGACGCTTTCCGATTGCACGCGTTCGAACCACCGGGTCAAGAATAACAGCAGTTGCCTTGACAAGGACTCTGTGAAGCCCGGAACCCGGGCGTCCACTTTGAATCCATCGCCGAAAGCCAGCTTGGCCACCACATTGCTCTTCTCTAGCAGAAAGAGCTCCACAATGGAGCCGTAGTCTTGGAGTGTGCCGCGGAGAGGTATGATTGCGCCATACGCGACGATGGCGTCCATCTCCCGACATCTTGACGTTAGAACTTGGTCCATGACATCAACGGGCATCTGCACAATCTCGAGCAGAGTTTGGATCCCCTTGACGAGCAAAATCGTGTAGTCTCGGAAGGTCGATTCAACAGAGAGGATATGTCGATTGCGAGAGACGATCGTTACGGATTTGTACACTGCCTGGACTATGCGCATGGCGAGGATCCATTTGTACAAGCGCATGTTGCGTTGCTCCAACTCGAAGCGGAGCCGAGTCTTGTCGTCCATAGGCGGAGCGGCCGCTACAGCTTTATTTTCATCCGCAGCAGCTTCAGACGTGGCGTGAACTTCCTGATCGTCGTCCAGATTTTCGTCGGCTTCCTCTGGATCCTCGTCGTCCCCGTACCCGCCGCCCATGCTCTTCTTGAAGGCCTCAAACTCATCGTCTATGGACAAGGGGTTGGCGTTGGCGACCGGCTCACCCCAATCAAGGCCCCCGGCTGCCTTAGCGGGCGGCGGTGAACTTGGTGCCCCCCAATCGAAACTATCTGACGCTGTTGGCTTCTTCGGAGATGAGGCCGGAGCGCCCCAGTCGTATCCGCCAGCGCTATCTGAAGTCGACGGCTGCGAGGCAGGAGCGCCCCAGTCAAGATCAGCAGCTCTACTGGGTGGGTCCTCTTTCTTGGGCGTAGCAGGAGCACCCCAATCGAAATCAGATGCCTTCGCTTTTGGTTCTTCATGCGCAGAAGTCTCCGCCGGTGCGCCCCAATCAAAGTCAGCCGCTCGGCTCTTCGGCTCTTCAGCAGTGGAAGACGCGGGAGCGCCCCAATCGAAGTCACCAGCCTTCGCGGGCGTTGCATCCACCGCCGCAGCCTGTGAACCACTGCCAAAAGCATCAAAGTCCAGATTCCCGCCAACATACGAATCAGAAGGCGGCGCTTTGAGTTCCACAATGGCTTCGTCTCCGATATATTGCCCGATGAGTGCATCGGCTTTCCTAATGATATCCAACGCGAGGCCAGGGCAACCCAGCCGCTCGTAGGCCTGTGCACTTCGGTACACGAACTCTCCTTCCAGGTCTCGAGGGATGCGAGGTTGTGGATAGCGCATGGTCCGATATGAGCGTCGCAGATGGTGGTAAAATAGCACGAGAGTGGGATCCAGGAAGGATTGAGGATTAAGGGCCGTGGTAGGTGGGTCCGGCAGCCTTTCTTGAAGGGATGATAAGGGTTCCTACGCCGCGTATTAGTACACATTCATTCCAGATGTCAAATTATTGTCAGCTTACCAAGATGGCCAACAGTGCAGCATCCTTGTCCTTCAGAAGCGTGAATCCCATGCTAGCCAGCCATCGATCGCCCTTCTCGAGCGCACTCGGAATGATGCTGGTCAACAGTGTTTCCTTCAGCGTCTTACTTTCTTCCCCTGTTTGACGAAAATGAGTACGGGTTTCCAAGCCGTTGCAGAAGAGGTGTGAAAAGGCCACGAACCTTCATAGAGCCGACATAGAATGATGGCAAGCTGTGGATCATTCAACTGCTTCAGACAGACGCTAACGGCGTCTTTCAGTTTGTCCGCAAGGAGAAAGAACGCGACGGAGTTCTCTGCTCAATCGTTAGACGAAGGCGTCCTAAGTATGCAATCAAACAGTTCGTACCATATCGCTGTTTGCCCAGCAACGCAAACGCATTCTTCATAGCAGCACTCCTCCACCTCTCCTCCTCAAAATCATTTCCAAGGAACTTCAACATAGCCGCTTGTTCCGGGTGTGAATTTGCCAGCTTCCACAATCCCAGCAGTACATTCTTCTTCTTCAGCGCAATGTAGAACAGAGCACAGTCTACGGGATTTCGGGTGTCGTCCTTGCCCATGTACTGGTTTCGCGCGATTGTCTCCATGGTTTTCCGCATGGTTTCTGGGTTGCGGAGCCAGTAGCCTAATCCGAGAGATTTCGCGTCGCTCCACAAGACTTTGTTGTTGCAGGCTTGGGTGACGACTTCTAGGAGACTGTCCTATATTGCATTGGATCTCCTTTGAATGGATGGGACCACATGGACCTTATCATAAGGGATGCTCGCTCACCTGAGACTCGCTGAAAAATGCCCACACAATATCTCTCGAAGTCAGAGCCGTCCGCTTTGACTGCGAAGGAAGTGACGTTTGCGAAAACATGAACAGCCTCATAAACAGCATATAGCGAACGCCATTCTCATCCATAGACCGCTTCTGCTTTTCGACCTGCAAGAACTAACGTCAATGCAAAAGCATTTGGCGTGTGGCCAGCAAGACTGTCGATCGTACCTGAACAAACGTGTCAATCACCGCCAACAGCAGCATCTGTTCATGGCCAGTCACGTTCGGCAGAGAGACGGTTGCGAGCTTCTCGGACAGATATGCGGCAGCTTCGTCGGGGAATTCACCAACTTTCGGTTCCTTGCTAACAAAACAGAGGTTACGATTGTGCAATGATGTACCTTCCCGTGTTGTGATAGAACGCGATACTTACTGGCCGCCGTCCTCATCAAATCCAAAAAGGGAGTCGTAGTCTCGCTCTCTGCGGTTGTCTGGCTGTGGAGCAAGGTCGGGCGTTGGACAGTCAGAAGAGAAGTGCGATACCGTGAAACAGTGGAGGGCAACTCACGTCTTCTTCAGCAAAGAACTTCCACAGCGGCATGGGCGTCTCGGTTATGGCTTTGCCAGTCTCGCTCATCAACTTGACGAAATGATATAGGAGCGACAAACTATATCGGACGAAATCGAATTTCCCTGATGAAACAACGGTGATTAGCAGCCTACAACCGGAAAACTCCAGACGACCACTTCGCATCCCATCGTATACGTACCCCACAACAAATATTGCATCAGCAAATGTGGGTGATGATCCGGAAGCCTCCCATTCTTATCATCAACCACCGTAAATATATGGTCCAGCCGTGTATCACTCGCATTCTCTTGCGCAATCAATCCCGCCTGCTCATCAGCCTGGATCCACTTATCATACACCCTTACTTGCAGCGTCGTAGCAACCATCAAAGATCCATTCGGCAGCCATGACACCGCAGTGGTGGTCTCCTGCCATGAGAGATCGATCGAGCTGATGACTTCCCATACTATGGGATCCTCGGGGAAGACCAGACGACATTGGCTGTATATGGCAACACGGTTCGCGGTTCCGATGACGAGAAGGTGCTGGCCGTCTGAAGACATGAACCAATCCAGGGCGACGATTGGGGTGGTGAGCTTGGTGGACCATTCTTTTTTCATCTCGAGGCCAGTGGCTTCGTTGCTCCAGATGGAAAGGTCGCTTCCACTTTCGAAACTGCTGACTATGGCCATTTTGCCGAATGCGTCCGTCTCGAACTTCGACACGTTCTCTGCGTCGATATCAAACTCCGCGACAACACGCCACGCGGCCTCATCCGCCACAGCAGGAACATCTCCATCGCCTGTATCCAAAAGCGATGCCAAACTCCCGTTGCCACAATGCCAGAACCGAACCCGCTTGTCAGAGGAGTACGTGAGAAATATGTGAGCTCCCAATGGCGAATGAGGGTAGAAACTCAAGCTCAGATCGTCCGTCGGTAGGGTGAGAAATATATCTGACGGTTGGAGACCCGTAGAGGCGTTCAACTCGCTGCTGTGAATGAGTGACGTGAATTGCAATGTGTTTCCTGGATAGCAGTGTTAATTGCATGTCCATTGCGTATGCATTGCTTTCACTGACATACGTTCGAACCGTAGAGACCATGTTTGAATCTGCCCCGTCCGCTTGGCAATCCCAACCAGGAAGACGTTAGCGGCATCGCTCTGCCCGGCGTCCGAATCACCTGCTTTTGCATCAGCATCCACATATGCGTGGACATATGCAAGTGGTTCTGAGAGCTCCTTTGACGGTAGGTCGCCCAGAGATTGCGCTTTATTGCCTTCCAATGTGTATACAGTCAACTTCCCAACCTGTTGCAGGACGAAGAATAGACCTTGTGGAGAGCACCTGTGAGTTAGGGCGCTTTTGTTTTCAAACGCCGAGGAGTACAACATACCATGTGGAAGCCAAACGACGGACGTAGAGTCTGCGTCCACGTTCTCCTCCGGAGGTATCGTTGCTATCGACGAAAGGCCGTCCGTAGTCCGAAGTCCCATCTGAAGCAATGTTTGAGTATTTGCCGAGCCTCGTTGGGTACTCGTTTGAGAACTGACCTGAGGAGCGCTACTCCTAAAGATCATAACTTCCGCATCTTTCGCTATCGTCGCGACATACGGAAGGCGGGGGTGCCGTATGACCTTGTGCACCGCTTTCCTGTGTCCATTCCAAGAATGGTAATGCGCCAAGCGAGGGACCATCCATGATGACGTGAAGAAATCGTCCAGGTCCATTATGTAGCTGTTCAGCGCTCCGTCCGATCTCTGAACGACGATTTGGAGCTCCGCGGGCTGGAAGATGGCTGTGCAAGGAATGTGAGTGAACTGATGGTATGAGCGTGGTGCAACCTCACTGCTCGACGTACTGGAAGGTTGTATGCTCCGGTCATGGAAGAAAACCAGGCTCTGCCCCTCAAAGTGCTGCACGTCTTCCACAGGAACGGCGTGCTCCGTCTTCATGATAACAAGCACTTTCGGGATTCTTCTCGGATGAGATGTGAGATTCTGGATACCCCATATCACTGCAGATCCATCGCTTTGTATGTGGAGAAGCACATCGGAGTAATCGCTCAACGCGCTCTTCAGCTTCTTTGTTTTAGAGACCGAGTTGCCCAGGAGCTCTGACGGAGTTCGCAGGAACCTTGCTTCGGCCTTCTCCCGCTTGGCGATCGCCTGATGTATCTCTGCTCCGTGAAGCCAATGAACGCTGCAGATGTGTGGCTCTTTTACCGTCGATATGGCCTCAGTCAATGGGAAGTCGCTCGGATCAATGACCGCTCCAAGCTGGAATTGGTACGGGTACTCCAAGCGGCTCAGGCACCATAGCCGGGTGACGTTGTCTTTGGATAGCGTCATCAAGACATTCTCGTCTTTGTTTCTGGATGAGTAGTGTCAGACAAAAGTGCAGCCAATGACAGGACAGCTCGCTTACCTACCCTGACTTCAGCTGCGGCCGTCGCCATACGAAAAGCACAACGGGACTTGGATGATCCAAGTACGAGAAATCGTATGCTCTCGTGGACCCAGGTATGTCAACTACAGGATGGAATCAGCCATGACGCGGCGTCACTAATGCTTGCACGCTGACTTACCAGAAGAAATCGGACACCACACTTTGACGAGGGAGTCATTCTGTGAAGCAGATCAGCAACTCAACATGAGTCAAGCCGAGTAAGGCCGGTAACAGCATCCAGCACGTACTTCACTGGTGGTCGCAAAGAAGAAGCCGTCGGGAGAGAACCTGGCTTTGCAAGTCTCCGTTGCGGTTCTGACGCACGAGCGTTAGCATGCCCCGTGCAAGCCACGAGGGCTGTCGCTAAGCAACTACCTGCATTCCCACGCCTTGGTCCATGGTGCTGGTTCTTCTCCTCCTCCTGCCCCGCCTTCCCTCCAGATCGTCAAAGAATCACCGCCCACAAGCAATTGGCCTGCCAACAAGGGGAAGAGAACCAGTTCAATCAAAGACCCAGATGCTGGCTCGCAGTTGGGTATGAGAAACCAGAACCCAACCTTGCGCACTCCATGAAATCGCCCGGACCTCAAACTCTAATCCGAGCGTCGTTTGTAGTAGCCAGTGGCACTGTCAAACAGCAGGTTGAGTCGACCGCTGCCCTCCCATTTCCCACATCTCGGCAGCCCACCTTCAGATCTTTCGTAGTCGGGAAGAATATCACCACTTCGTTCCCAAAGGCCGCCGCAATCTTCCCACCCAAAATACGCGTCAGACCATGTCATCTTCGTCACTGCGATACCAATGGCATTGACTTACACGACCATCGGGGCCAAAGTCAATCGTCCACGCTATCGCTCCACCACCCGAAGGACTCGATAGTGTCTGTACATATTCCTTCTCGGCTGTATATATGACGAAGCTTTCCCCGCTGCCATACGCCTGGGAATTTGGGAAAAGCTTCAGAAATTGTAGAGAAATGCATGACATTTGCGATTTGCTCATACCACATATCGCTCCCCATCGACGCACCCAGTCGCGAGGTCGGTGAGGGTAGCGTTTGACTTTGCGCCCACGACCTGTTGCAATAGCTGCATCTTGCGTTGCGATCTTGAGCGGTTTTACGGGAAGCGTTTGATGTGACATTTGGGGAGTTGATTAGACTTCGCGTGCAAGGTGGCGCAGTCCTCGCATTGGGCATCAACCCGTCGCACGCAGCGTCGCAAGTGGAACCTCGAAATTCGCACAATTCCGACCCCCGAAACACCGACTACTACAACACCACCCAACCCAATACTCATAATGGACTTTGGAAACTCAGGAAGGGAAAGCCTGGCCCCAGCAAAGTCGAGCTCTAGCTCAGCCGTTGTCAGGTGAGTTTTAGGGATCTACTCTTTCGGTGAAAGTGTTCCCTCAGACGGTTTGTGCTCACATTTCCATGTCCACAGGGAACTGAGCAACCCAGGCAACCTGAAAGTCCTCTTCCACGCTGGAGTGTAAGTGTGCGGTTTGGCCACTCTATCTTCCAATTGGTCTGATACTTTCTGTTATCAGGTTCTCCGCGGCCGTGTGGCTTTTCTCTCAAGCGGGTGATTTACTGGCGATGTAAAACAGCGAACTATCCTCGGAAATCATTATGCATAGCTGCCAGTCGTGAGAGGATCATAGAGGAGGGATGCTGCTGCGGAAGAGAGCTGGAGAACCGATTGCGGCAACGGCATCACCGATAGGACGATAGGAGGAGGAAGCTGTTTCCGAGAACTGGGGAACGTAGCGGCAGCTCCCCATCTATTTCCCGTCGCCATCCGCCGGGCTGTCCACTGAGGACTCTTCCGAATTTTGTACATAAAGGGTTCACAAACATCCGATCAATCACATTACGAGACTGCCAAGCTGCCTATACAATGTGCACCCGGTTACTTGGTGCTCGGTCGGTCCGAAACGGCAGATTGCACCTTTCCTAGACATGAGCAAGTGAGATTCCATTGCGACGAGTTGCAGATCGACCTGCAGCAAGCGAGGGCTGACAGATACATACGGGGCACGAACTTCAATGATGCCCTGCTAATGTCGAATGTATATAAAAGCAAGAGAACTTTCATCTCTTGAAATACTGATCCAACGTATTCCTCTGCGTCACCTTCTTCCCCCCCTTCACCCCACCCCCCTCCTTCTTCACCCCCAACTCCATCGCCTCCTTCAACAACCCCCACGCCTCCATCGAAACAACCCCACCCGTGGCCTCCTTATGTCCCCTTGCATAATCATCACCAAGCTTTTCTCGCAACCCATCAACCTTAGCTGCCAGCTCACTCAGCAGTGTGATGAGGTCCGGTTCGGGTAGTGTGATTTGAGACTTCCGACTTCGCGGGATGCGGCAGGCGAAATGGACGCGGTGGGGGTTGTAACCCGTGTTGGCGACTACGAGGGCTTCCAGGTTGGTGGCCTTCAGATACCCAGACTGTCATGTTGTGCGTCAGCGACGAGCAATAACGCACATATTGAGGACAGTCAGTTCGTTACTTACCCAACGGGTAGCAATCAACGGGTGAATCTGGGCCGGTGAGCTGATTTCAAAGACGGCGAAGCGCCCGTCGCTGGAGAACTTGGGTGGGGTCCTGGCCCATTTCTGGGTTTCGGCGGCGACCTCGGCTTTGGCTTCTCGCAGCCGTTTGAAGGATGGGTTGGAGGGTGACACCACGTCTGCTGCTGTGTTTGACGCCAACAATGCCTGCGTATTGGAATGTCAGCGGCTGGTACAGTACACTTTTCGAGATGAAATTAGGCACGGCTCATCTCACCTGCCACGCAGTCCTCACATCATTCTCCGCAGTCCTCCTCGCTAAATCCAACCCCCAAAACCCCGTCAACCCACTGTAATACACCCCACGCACACACCCCCCAACACCCCCCAACCGTACCTACGAGCATTCAACAACCCCACCGCCTCCCCCATCTTGCTCTTCCCCACCCCCTTCGTCGCCCACGACAGATCCGGAAACGGCGGCGTCCACGCAACCCCCGTGCCCAGATCGCCCATCGTGCCCAACACCGCCAGCCACGCGCATGTCTCAGGGACGCGTTGGTGGAGCGGCTCGCAGATGAGGTAGGCGAGGAGGGCGGAGGTGGCGACGGGGGGGTAGTGGCTTGCGTTCACTACCTGTTTTCCCAAACAGACTGTCAGGCATCCCCTGTACATATGTATCGCCCATTTCGAAACGTAATGATATACAGTACCTCCGCCTTCGAAGGAAACTCCGCACTCCAGTGATGATCCACCACTAGGACCTCCGCACCCCGCACAACCTCCCCCGCCCCCCGACTCCCCTGATCCACAACAATCACCCTCCTGGCTCCATACCCCTCCAATATCTCCCGCTCGCCCTCCGCGTGGATCGACGTGCCCTTTGTGACGAAATGGGTCGTGATGGAGCTGGGCGGGACGCCGAGGAGGCGGAGGGTGCGGTGGAAGATCAGGCCGCCGGTGAGGCCGTCGGCGTCGCGGTCGGGGAGGAGGAGGATGGGGGAGGTTGGGTTGGTTGCGCTGGGAGGGGGTTGGTGGGTCGAAGGGTAAGAGCTAGAGATGTGGTGGGAGATGAAAGATATAGTACTGTACCATCTCCGCACGAACTCCCGGGCCTTTTCCATAGCGGTCTCGTCACAGGGCCAGGCATGCTGCCGCTTTGCCCCGAAATCTTCTAGGAGCGGTGAGGGTGATCTGTCCCGTTTGCCCATAGCTGTCAAATGAACACGGCGAACGGAACCAGGTTTGGAGCTTTCAGTGAGTATCGATATGTGGATGAATTGTTGATGGAATCTCGTTCTGCAAAGCGGCATACTTCAGCTATCGCGGCCCGTCCAAAAGGTGGTAAGGCTACCCCGCACCTCTTATCCAGCGGAACTTCCGGGCAAGCGGAAAAAGGCCGGTTCCGCGCTGTCAAATTCGTCGACCGACATCATAATGACGGTGCCGGCAGCCGTCGCCGTCTACCTCTCCCTTACGGCGGCCCAACTTCCCAAAGCGCCTCTCCCCAAATGCGACGTTTACTCAGTCAGAGATACATATGACCGCAATCGCACACGTACTCGAATACTGCCGCCCTACATATGCCGTGGGGACTTCCAGTATGGTGATACCATCCGACATCTACAGCCCCACCCTACTACAAAGTTGATGGTTATATACTATGTTATTCGAATTTACATTATTACGAATGAGTCTAGCCACGTTCATCCCTGACGGAGATGCCCCTCATGTGTATATGAAAGCATCCCACGCATCGTCAAAAGCCCCGTCCGACCCCCACTCCATAGTTCCACATCTCCTCTCCACCCCCACCCCTACCGAATCGCCAACCTCCTATAAGCGTCCACCAGCTCATCCTCCTTCTCCTTCCCCTTCGCCTCCCCCCTCGACCCCGCACACTTGCCCTTCCCCCTCCTCTCCCACACCTTCCAAAACTTCAGATTCTCATCACTGGCCCCCGTGGCGACCGTCTGTCCATCCGGACTCAATGCCGTATGCAGCACCCTACTCTCATGGCCCTCCAAATCCCCGATCTTGGTCAAGGAAGGGTACTTCCAGATGGAGAGGTGGTGGTTGGGGAACCCGTGCGCGGTGAAGAATTCTTTGTATTCGGTGGACCAGATGATGGAGGTGACTTGGGAGCCGGTTTCGACGGACGCGAGCTTGCCGGCGGTCGCGACGTTCCAGAAGTGCACCGTGCGGTCGTGCGAGCCCCCGCCCGTGGCGAGGGTGTTGAGTTGCCAGGGACACCAGGCTAGAGCCTAAGGGGGAGATATGCAAGTCAGGGTCAAACTATGGGGGGGAAACGAGCGCGCAGCCAGGCACGAAAGAGCATACTTTGACAGCAGCGGTATGATCCTGCTTGGTGAATTTGGGCAAACTCGACCTCGCATCCCAAATCACCACCTGGTTGTCATTCCCCCCGCTCGCCAAAAACATCCCATCCGGCCTCCACTTCAACCCACACACGTCCGACTCGTGCGCCATCAGCTGCGCGGTCCGGTGGTTCGCCTGCCGCACGTCATGGTTCCATATACTCCCGTCCCTCGCTCCGGAGGATAACACGTTCTTGTCCCACGAGAGCACGCCGACCCGGGACGCGCGCCCGCGCATCGTGCGCATCTTCTTCATGCTCTCGAGCGACCAGATCTCGATCTCGCCTTCGCTGAGCCCGACGGCGAGGTGGCTGCCGTCGGGGGCCCATTGGAGAGAGGAGATGTAGGTGTCTTGGCGGGAGGATTGGCGGAGCGGGGACGCGACCCCCGTGGTGCCGTTCCAGAGGTAGACGGTGTTTTCGAGGGCGATGGCGAGCATGTTGGTTGTTGACCAGTCGAGCAGGTTCAGGTAGTAATCGTCCAGCAGGCCGGGGGCATCGAGCACCTTCTCTGGCTCCGTTTTGACGCGGCGTTTTGCAGCAGTTGAGTTGGGGTTCCGCAAGGGTCGGTTCCAGGATGTTTTGATCTCGTGCCGTGACGCGGCGGGCGGTTCGGCGTTGAAGGCCAGGATGCGCTTGTCGAGGGCTACTCCGCAGGCTTTGGCGACTTGTTCTTGGTAGGCGAGTGCTTCGGGGTCCATGATTTTGAGTTTGTGACGGTCGGTTTTGTCGCGCAGGTTGAATTGAGAGGAAGCCTTGTCGATCGCGTCTTCGCTTGGTACAAATCGGTCGTACTAGTAAAAGTTGAAAGTGATGTGAGGTCGGGAGCGATTCGAAGCGAAGCAATGGATGGTTGGCGGGGACTAGCAAATGGCCTTTTGCGCAACAGAGCTCGCTCAGCTCGCCGCCCGCTTCA
Source organism: Fimicolochytrium jonesii (assembly GCF_025526975.1). Classification (NCBI taxonomy): domain Eukaryota; kingdom Fungi; phylum Chytridiomycota; class Chytridiomycetes; order Spizellomycetales; family Powellomycetaceae; genus Fimicolochytrium; species Fimicolochytrium jonesii. Next base: position 318,575 of record NW_026515687.1, read on the forward strand.
CCCAACGACTCTGGCGCCCAATCTCGCTCTCCCGCTCGCAAATCTACTCACCAGTCTTTCCTTCACCCTGCCACGTTTCCCGCCACCACCGGGACTAATCCCGGCAACCCCAAGCCTACTCTTCAGAAACGCGTCTGCATTCCGACTGCTAATGATATTGGCTCGTGGTGAAGACACAGAAGACGTTCCAGCAGTCTTACGCGGCGACCTTCCATGCGTAGACGGCGCAGGCGACAACGGTTGTCCAGCAGCACTAGCGTTCGTCGCAGAAGAAGAAGCGGTCGAGACAGTTCTTCTAGGAGTTCTGACGTGGTGAGGGTGGATCCTGTCAGTGCGTTGCTGTGAACGCGTGGGTGTGCCAGTGCCAGTGATTCTGCCTCCTGTTGAGCGCTTGCTGCGAGGAGTGCCTAGTGCGCGGGCCATTTGCGGGGTTCCGGGGAAGCGCCCATCCTGGAGGTCGCGGACTGATATGCCCTGCATGACTGCTACGATCAGTGGGTGGGTTGGACGCTGTTCGTGGAATGTGGTCGAGAGGGTGCGAGAATGTATTTGTAACGCGGCGGAGGGGGGCAAGATGGGGTGCAAGATCGTGGAGTGTTCGGACACTGTGCTGCGAAGAGACGTGAGCGACCGGGAGAGGGCACGAACGAACGGGAGCAAGAGTTGCAGGACAACAGCTCTGAGAAGGCAGCGACACTCACCTTCTGAATTGAGTGAGATATGAAAACAGGGGGTGTTTGCGAGGGTGGGTGTTTTGTCTGGAAGGGATAAGTTGAGAAGAAAGGGTGTCCGACGGGGAGAGCGAGGGGGGGCATGTGAGAGCGCGCAACTGGAGAACACGCGCAGGCGGCCCTTTGACAAGCGACGCTAAGAGTAGTGCAAAGGCCATGACACTCCTCAACACCGCAACTTCACCCCCTGTGCAGCAGCTTCCTAGGGTCTAATCAACGGACTTGTTTACTAGATCTAGACTGTCGTAAACAACATACAGGCGCCATGTCGGTGACCAGAGGAACAGGCGGCTTCCGTAAGTTGTCTGCCTGCACCTTCACTTACACGCCGTCTCACACTTGCTCACATTCGGCATCCGCATCCCGCATGCAGGCAACGCACCAGTCTCCAAAGCCATCTTATTATGCCTCGGTCTAAACACTTTCGCTGCAACTGCTCTGGGCATCCGCCAGAACTGGGGTCAATTCTCCATCCTAAAGTCACCCCAACTTTTCCTGGTAAGACCGCCTCTTCACTGTAATTTCACACCGTACGCTCTGAGCTAACCCTCGCTCCGTCTTATCTCCAGATAGAACGCCTGATAGCCTCCAACTTCTTCTTCAGCTCAACCTCCGACCTCCTCCTCGGCTCCTGCATTCTCTACTCATCACGACACCTGGAACGGAGATGGTCAGGGAGGAAATATGTATCTTTCGCTTTCATCACATCCGTCATATCCACCATCCTCAACTTTGCCGCCCTCAAGTTCGCGAGTCTGCTCGGATGGCGATCGGTGGCGGCGGCGAATAGGGTGCCTATAGGGCCTTATGGACTGATCTTTGCGGCGCTCTATCAGTTTAGTCAGTCTATACCGGACGCACATGGCTTCAAAGTACTTGGGCAGGGATGGAGCGATCATGTTTTGTTGTACTTCCTGGGGTCTCAGGTAGGTTTCTGAGAGCGGCGAGCGGGGCGAGCGGGGCGAACGGAGCGAGCCCACGCGAACACCAAGCAAAGCGAGCTTGGCGCCCGGGTTCCTCGCTACCGACAGCGAGCGTGCGCGGTTTTGGGGGAGCGAAGCGAACTCCGGCATCGGCGAGCCAAAACGAACATTCGCGCTTTTTGACACCAAAGTTAGTGTGCTAACCAGATGCCCCCACACAGGTTCTCCTAGGCCAACAATACCCCCACTCCCTCCTCAGCGGCCTCTGCGGCCTCATCGCAGGCGCCCTCTACTCCCAAAACGTCCTCGGCATCCAAAAATGGCGGTTCCCACCCATCCTCCAACGCGCCGCCTCCGCCCTCCTCCTCCCCCTCCTTCGCTCCTCACCACCACGAAATCCACTAACGGGGACAACACTCGCAGACCAGGCGGATGAGATGAGCGAGCGATTTAGGACGACACGCGCTGTTGGCGGGATTGGGCGACAAGGGGGAATACCATCACCACGGCCGCGCCCGGCGTCGGCGTCACCCGTGGCGGTGGAACCACCATCGACGGAGGCGATTGCTACATTGGAGGGGATGGGGTTCCCGAGGGAAAGGGTGTTGGAGGCATTGAGGATGAGTAGGAATGATGTGAATAGAGCTGCGGCGGCTTTATTGGATGCGTAGGTAGGGGGTGGGAAGGTCCATGCGCATCTTCTGAAACGGTGGACCTAGTCCAGTGGAAGACTTCCCTCGCGACAACCCGCCATCCGGCATGACTCATCGCAACGCAACCACTCCTTCCACCCCCGAAACTTGGCTCCAGCGCACAGCAACGCAGTGAAGGTTGTGCGATCTTGTAGATATCTTTCGCGTACAGGCTGGACTATTCACCGCCGTCGTTGTACATTTGGCTTGAATAGGTTATCACCTATAATGGATGAAGCTGTGGAGAACTGGATCAATGGGACTTTTTCAGAAGTGCTGAGAAGAATACGCAGTTTTTTTTTGGTCAACTTTACACTGAAACGACTACAACAGCTATGCTACACACCAACCCTTATTTTACATCCCAACACGCCCGAACGAGATTATACGCCACATCTTCACATTTCCCACCTCCACCGTTCCCACCACTCCGCGCAACCCATACCCGCCTTATCTTATAACCCCCCTCAAAAAGCCCCTCACTCCCGTACACCCGCCAACGCCTATTTCCATCCTCAAACCTCCCCCCTCCTCTCCAACCCCCTCCAATGCCCCCTAATCGTCTCCCCCGTAATCCCAAACCGCTCATTGAACTTCTTGGCGACCGTCTGCCACGCGTGCCCGTGCTCGAGAACCAGCTGCTTGATGTAAGCGGTCTCGCTGTCGGACCAGGCGTGTTTGTGGTGTTGGGCGTGGCCGTGCCCGGGGATGGTTGAGGGGTTGGAGGGGGTTGAGGTAACGGAGGATTGGCGGGTCGGGCGCTGGATCCAGCGGGAGTGAGATGGATTAGCGGGGGCTTCTGGGGAAGTAAGACGGCCATACCTTTTTGGCCACTTTCTCATCCCCAGCCTCCTCCTCACTCTTCACATCCTCATCGCTCTGTCGACTCTGCGTTCCCCGGCCTCGCTTCTTGGTCTCCTTCACCTCACCCGTAGCCTTCCCCTTCCCATCGTGTGTCCCCGCACGCTGGCCCTCCTTCACCTTCCCCGCACCCGCCTTCCCCCGAACAGTGGCCTTCCGACCCGGATGCCCTTTCGCGTGCTCGTGCTTTTCTTCCGCCTCCTCCTCCGCCTCGGCCTCGGCCTCCAACTTCTCGTCGAGGGCTTCGATGGCGGCGGGGAGGGTGAAGTCGGGGTCGGCTGGGATGTTGTCTAGGGGGGGTTATCAGAGGGGTGTGGTTAGAGTCGTGGGTTATTTGGGGAGGGCGAAGACGAGAACGGAGGGGGCCCGATGTACCGTCAACGTCGGCGTTCTCGCGGCCTTCTCCGACTTGGTCACCACCGTCGCCGGGAGTGGCGTCTTGCGTGGGGCCGGTGGGTGAGGCCTCCTCGGCGGGGGCGTTGGTGGGCTTTTTGATGGTTTTGGATCGCATTCTGGGTGGTGTTTTGGATGGCGGTGTTGGGTCTGGGTGGTTAAACGACGGTCGGTTATGGGGTGGTGAGTAGGAATTTGGAATCGGTTTTTGTCTGATGCGGCTTGCAAGAAACGTTGGCTGAAACTTTATTCAGCGACTTCCTTCGAGCGGTGGTTTTTGGGGAAGGTTTCTGAACCATTTACATGAATTCGCCTCAGCCCACTGTCCGCGCCATTTCCGTGTGGGGAGGCCTCCCTCCCTCCACACCTCATGTCCGGCGTCTTTTCCCCGTGGTGGCGGATGAGCTGAAAGGTGTGGAGGTGTTGGCGTGGGATACAATGTGGTGGCGTCATTTCTGTTAGAACCCCGTAGACGGTAAAGGCCGAACGGAGGAGGTGGAATGGGAATTATGGGATTTGAAGAACGCGCTGTCGAATTCGGTTAATGCGGACTTGCTCTTAGTTGCAGCGACATGGAAAATATTCAAAACATGTGCGTTGGTGGGCAACGGTGGGAGCTCGGCCGCACGAGGAGGCAAAGCACAGATGCGGGTTTAGAGGCACTCTACTTCGTAGTCCTTCCTCCCGCAACTTGCGTTCCTTCTCCATATACATAGGGAAAAACATCATTGGGTGAGTTGACAAGCAGCATGTGGGGTTCGGAGACGCAGTTATTTATGCAGAGAGCAATTCATTCTGAAGACTGTCCTTTTCTTCAACACTGGCGTTTAGCAAAGCGATGGTCATCCACGCCCTGGAGGACGACCTAGGGCTCGGAAACGCTGTCACATCAAGGACGACAGGAAATGCTGGTGCTCGCGTGGCGTGCGGTATCAATCACCTTGATTTCATCATTAAACCGAACGGCTGGCTTTCCTTTCGATCACCGCCTCTTCCCATCTTCGCTTGTGGCCTGGCGCAACGATGTCGGATCACCACATTTCAACCGCTCAAAGCGGCGGACCCAGCGCCTTGATAATCCCCCGATCGATTTTCGCTTACTACCCCTCCTTCCTTTGTCAGTTTACTTTCTGCGAGCAGTTTTCACCGGCCAACGACAGGTCTGGGATTGACAATTTAGCCCTTTTGGCGATGCAGAATGTCGTTCCCCTGATCCTGCGTTAGCCACCAGCCAACACCTTTTTCTGCCTCTTCCTTCATTCGCCTCCTCCATACCGTTCCCATAAAGCGTAAACTTGATAAATCTGGTGCTGATCCAACCTTTCTGACGATGTTGAGGGACTTTGGACTACGATCTCCCTTTAGCCCTTTCTGTTTCAGAGACAAAGACCGTCTTCATACAAAGCCGCTCCAAATGGCAAATGGATCACACCCTGTGCTCGCAAATTGCAAGCGCTAAAATACTCTCATGAAAATATCGATGTTGACCTGGACGCGGATATTTCATATTCTTAGCGGAAGAGGTAATCACTCCCACACCACAAACTTGACTTCCAGAGGTACTGTACTGCATGTGCCGTCCAATGTATGCCATCCAATCGCGAATCCAGAAACGGGGTCCAAATCGCGTCCGATAAAAAAAAGGTCCAAAAACGCGTCTTCCATAATCCCCCTTCGCATCCCACTGACATCGGTATTGCGTCCCAACTGGGTTTTCTTCCCTCGTCTCTTGCCAGGTGGAGCCAGGAGAGCATCTAAGCCCGGCATATCTCCTTTGTATTTTGTACAGGAGCCTCGAACAGCGCCCCTGGTTTTCCTGATCCAGACGTCTCAGAGCTGTTGTCCCCTGGCTATATTGGCAAGAGAGAGTTCGCAGCCTTGCGACAGTCGCTCATATGCTTGTCCCGCCGGTTTTCCCCAAATCCAAACGTCATTTAACCTCCTCTCCTGCGCATGCGTCCTCTCTGCCCGTGTGAGCAGGAGAGCGCCAGAGTCAGTTCGCGGTACGGTGAGTGTTCGGACCTTCTCGTTGTACTCCTCCGGCTGCCCGCGCCGCCGGTACTACTCCTACAGGAGAGTGATCTTGGCCTCGTCTCCTGGCTTGTGCGAGCAGGATTCCCCTCCTACGCTCCTTGCATGGGTCCCTCTTCTTCGAGTAAGTCAACTGGCATGAGCTGATGAGCTCTGACGAACAAACATCACGAGGGACGTGCAAACCCCCTTTTTATTTCGTGAACTCCGAACTCCAAACTTATTTCGTGAATCCGGCACATTACTGTGTGCCATTGCCATCAAGCATTCTAGATCTAATCTCGAATGACGCGCGGGCTCTCTTTCATCTCATCAAGAGCAAATAGAAGCTGCGTCGATCCTCAATCCGTCCTCTGCAATCCGACTCTGCCCAATGAATATGGACCTTCCGTCGCCTTCCCACGAAGGTGCTGTGGATGCGGGACGGGGGTGTTGGATGAGGAGCAAAATGCGATGGATGACTCCGCTCATGAGTCAGCATGGTGTGCCCCTATCAACAAGTATGCGCTCCACCGGCGGTTGCGATAGCGCGACGCCGCCCTCTGCGGGTAAACAGGTGTGACATTTCTGGAAGGGACCTGCTCCTACGGACGACGTCTCGCTCTCCCCTCTTGCCCCGCAAGGCCTGCATATATACTGTATATATATATATATCTATAAAAAGGGAGCCGGCTTCCTCTCCTGACCCACCGTAGAACTGGTTCTTCATTCTCATATTCTAGTCAACCTCTCTACTCCAGCGATCGTATAGAATCTGTATCTTCGCCATTTTGATACCCAACGCCGCGGCAAATTGCAGTGGTATTTCCGCAGGCAGTTCACAGCGTCACCTACGCCCGAACATTTCCAAAGGCATACCGACCGAGAGGCAAGGCGATAGTCACCAAGTGATCCCATCTGACGGCGCTGGACACGCATCGCGAAGACGAAACTGCTTCGCATAAACGCGTTTGTCATTACTTCCGCTCGGCATTTGGTGACGGTGGGGAAACATGTTTCGGCGGAACGAGGCCACCCAGCTGTCGCCCTCCACGGCGACGAAGAGTTTCATGGCAGACAACGTCACTGACTCTCAGCTGCCGCCAGAGGTTGAGCAGGGGAATGTGAGTTCAACTACCGTCTCGGGCAGAATGTATCGTGGGCCGCGAAACTGCGAATGCCTTGCGCTAACGGACGGTGTCTTCTCCAGGTCGAGTACAAACTGCAGCTGATAAATACCCCTCCTGAACGCCTAGAGCATCTCATCACGCAGCTGAAATGGAGGTTCGCAATTCATCTCCCATATTCCGAGTGATCACAATCTCAAGTCTCCCTGACCAAACATCGTACACATCTACAGGTTAGCAGAAGGCTACGGCGAAGCGATGTACGAGATCGGAGTCGCGGACAAAGGTGCATTAGTCGGGCTCACGCAATCCGAGCTGGACGCCTCAGTGGAAACGCTGAAGAAGATGGGCCACGCGTTGAGCGCCGATGTGTCTATCATCCGTGAACGCGTCGTCAGTGCCGAGAACGAGATGCCTGAGCGCAAGGTTGCGGAAGTGTTGGTGCGGAAATGTTTGACGGATGACCAGCACTTTCTGGAGATTCGGGTGGCTGTTATTGGGGGTGCTGATGCTGGAAGTGAGTGGATCCTCAATGTCCTCGTCATCCATTGCCCCAAACGAGGGAGAGCTGACTAACATCCCCGTCTTCGCAGAATCGACATTGTTGGGTGTCCTAACGCACAGCGACACCGACAACGGCCGAGGCAAATCCCGTCTCAACCTACTCCGCCACCGTCATGAAATCGAGTCCGGACGGACCTCCTCCATCTCCCACCAAATCATCGGTTTCGACCCGCACGGCGAACTCATCAACTATGCCACATCAAACCATACCATCCACACATGGGCGCAGATCTGCGAAGCCGCGTCCAAAGTCATCACTTTCCTCGACATGTGCGGACATCCCAAGTACCAGAAGACGACCTTGTCAGGACTAACGGGACACGCGCCAGATTACGCCTGTCTCATAGTCGGCGCCAACGCGGCCGGGGTGCCTACCGTATCCCGCGAACATCTGGGCATCGCAGTCTCGCTCAAAGTCCCGGTTTTCGTCGTTATCACCAAAATCGATATCGCCTCGCCCGCGCAACTGACACACACCGTCGGCGCTTTGCTGACACTTCTCAAAAGCCCCGGCATCAAACGCGTCCCGCTCGTGATCCAGAACAAAGACGACGTGGTAGTCTCCGCGTCAAGTTTCGTCCACGAAAAGATCATCCCCGTTTTTCTTACCTCCAGCGTCACCGGCGCCAACATGGATCTGCTCACCCAGTTCTTCAACCTCCTCCCCAAATACCAGCATGCGGAGTACGAGCGTTTGGTGGAAGAGGACGTCGAATACCAGATCGAGGAGGTGTATTCCGTCCCCGGCGCCGGGTGCGTAGTCGGCGGGAAACTTCTCTCCGGCCTCGTCTCATTGACCCGCAATCACCAACACCACCGCCCGCCACATGCCGACACATCCACCCCCACAAGCCCCTCCACATCATCCCTCGGAACCACATCACACCCGAACACCTCCATCCTTGGCCCCGCACACTCCTCAATCCTCTACATCGGGCCCGACCACGGCCGCTTTGCCCCCTGCATCATCACCTCCATCCACCGCCACCGCTGCCCCGTCAACATGGTCAAAGCAGGCCAGGTCGCCTCCTTCGCCATCCAATTCGTCCACCGCGACGGTCTGACGGCCCCCACCTCATCTGATATCCCACCACCATCATCAACAACACCACCGCCACCATCGGGTGTATTCAGGTTACGCAAAGGCCAGTCGATCTTACCGTACATCCCCCGAACGACACGGTCCTTCACAGCCGAGCTGACGGTCCTCCATTCACCGGACCCGGAACCGCTCGCCAGCAACACGCGCGCGGTCGTGTATTGCGGGTCCGTGAGGCAGGCCGTGCGCGTGGTCGACGTGTTGGATGCTGGGATATCTCCCGTGCCATTGCAACAGCAGCAGCAGCAGAAAGACCCGACGACACACCTGATTCATTTTAGGTTTTTGTTTGAGCCTGAATATGTGGTTGTAGGGAGGCATGTAGTTGTTAGGGGCGAGGGAGGGCTGAAGTGTGTGGGGAAGGTTGTGGATGTTGGGGTGGGGCAAGAGCATGGGGCGGCGCCGGCACTGGCGGTGCGGTAGATTGGGGGGATGGAGGAGGAGCGGGTGAGGTGGGTGAGCTTTTGAGCTCCCTTTGGAACGGTCGCGGGTTTTTTTGGGGAAGATGTGCGTGTAGCGTAAGAGTAGGGCAAATAGAAGTGTGCTGAAATATGGATACGTGTCAAGGTGACGGGTTTCAAACGCTTTTGTCAACGGCAGAACAAAACAGATCACGGCCAAACTTGCAGAGAAATATGGATATCGAGTCAATCACTCCTTAGACCAAAGACTTATACAGGTGCTGACCCTGGTTGTTATCCAGTTTGGATCAATTCTGAATCAAATCATTGACAAAGGAAGGTGGTATCGATGTATCGATTGTAGCTACATCATTGGTCAATCGGTTGCGTAGTCGGTTGCGGCACCGTCTGGTAGCTTGGTACGTTCCGCTGTACGTCCTACGCAGCCGTCAAGAACCCGCTTGTAGCTCGCTTGAGGCCGCGAATGTCCGAGGCAAATCGGAAGAGTCGAACTGAGGAGTGGATGTGTTTGTGGTAGGCAGGAGGTGGGGTGTGGAATGTGCTGCACGGAATGTGCAGGCAAATACTGTTGAAAACACGTTGATTTGGTTACCAGCACCTCGGTCATCCCCACCGATTCCCCGGTACCTCCCTCGCGCCTCTGACTCACTTGAGCGGAGTCTGAATCCCGGTCTCTCTTGTCCCTCGTCACTGGGGCCCGAGTCGCTTATATAAACACCGTTTTGCAGAACCGGCCGTTGAAAGGGCACCCCGACCAAAGTGACCGACCGAGTTTGCCGTACGGGGGCCAAAGGGTTCCGACTGCCAACTGCCAGTCCCGCACATTTATCAAGATAACATGGTGCCGAACCTTCCATTTCCGGAATGGCTCACACAAAAAGTCAAGTTCCGAACGAACTTACAAGGCAGTTTTCACGTCCGCGAGCAGGCAGATCCGAAAGAGACCTGACGCCGATTGGGGCATTTTTGCTGGTCTCGAGCCTCCCCTGATTTGCACTACCCAGGGCGTAGCTCAACAGACAAGGATTGCTGTAGGGGCCCAGAGATGCAAGGAATTCTACGAGCAGTGAGCACAACGCAGCAGCGTGTTCAGGGCGATGGGAATGTGGACGAGGAGGAGAGCATGTAGCGCCCACCAGTTCGTGGCATCGGCTATAAAACAGCGAGGATGGTCTTGCATTTCCCTTCTCTTCTCATCACCCACAACAACAAGCCTGCCAGCTCCGCTCCACCGCTAAAAAGACCATTCTCCCAGCTCCACCAGAAGTTACACAACCCTCCACAATGCGTTTCTCTCTCACCGCCGCCCTCGCCGCCGTCGTCGCCACCGTGGCCCTCTGCGCCTCGCCCGCGCTCGCCTCCCCCGCTAGTGAAGTCACCATGTTCAACGGCCTCGACTTTTCCCTCTCCGGCCCCGGGGACTCCCTCGACCTCTCCACGCGCGCAGCCAAATGCGGCGTCGCGGAAGGCATCCACTGCGCGGTCATGATCGCCGCCACGGGCGGCTGTTTCGCCGCCGTCGCCCTCGGCACCTTCGCCACCTCCGGCGCCGCGTTCGCCGCCTACCTCGGATGTGCGGTCGTGAGCGAGAACGGGGTCAAGGCGTGCCTGCCGTGTCTGAAGAAAGCGTGGAATAAACTGGTCAAGCTGGCACACAAGCACGGGAAGAGGTTGCCGTGGGAGAAGCACCACCGCCGGTCCGTTGGGGATGCTGCTGGCCCGCGCAAGCCGTCCGCCAAGGCCATCGCGGACTGTGTGTTTGATCTCGTCAACAATGAGGGGTACAACACCGCTACGGCAAACCAGTTCTGCGCTCTGGAAATCTAAACCATCGCCACAAACCCCCCTTCACTCTCGCTTTTGGTTCCGATCGTCGATCGACGGAATGGTACATACTCGCCCCCCCACTTCACATAGACTTCACATAGATGTAGACACCCCTCAACCTCCCTTATAGAGCATTTTGTGCATAGACCTTTCCTCAGACGGCTCCCATTTTTCCTTTTGAGCAGTACATATAGACTTGTTTCATTCTCCCCATCTCTCTGTATACAAAAATGAAAATAGAAAAACCCCCGCTTGCAAGCAAAATGGAAATGTGCAATCTGACAGGGGGCGAGGGGTGATTCTGCTGAGCGTCCCCAAACTTTCCTTTCTTTGTCTCCAAATGTTCGTTTCGCAGCGTGGGTTTTCCATAGCCCTGCACCATCGCCCCCAAATCGCGGACAAGGCTGTTCCTTGCATGTCTTTAGCAACCCGATTTCATGGCCTCCAGACTCGAATCACCGCATTGCAAGAACGGAAGTTGCTGGGCCCTGTAACTATACGGTATATCCGCAGACGGTAATATATAGCGCGCAAAACAGGGGCTCGTCGGAAGCTCCAGTGAACATGACTGGACAAGCTACCACATTTGAAGGATCTCCTGCCCAGACCAGGCCCGTTTTTAAAACCTTGCGCGAACGGATCGGTCCGGTGGGATTCCGGTTGCGCAAGGGACAGATTGTGTGTGCCGAGTCCGATAGATGTGCTGGGGTTTTCCAAATATCGTCCGCGCAAACAGCAGACGTTGCGTTGACGACGAGGGGTATTCACTCGAACACCATATATTCATGTTCCCATTTGCCAAGATGGTGAAGGACCCCATCGTACGTGAATACAACAACAGCACAGATTCTCAATCGGCAAAAGACATCATCAAATTAGTATATACAGAAATGATGCCATCACAACCCAGCACGATGTGCGAGCGGGCTACGTAACACCCCCTATCGGAAACGCCAACAAGCTTCCCAAAAAAAAAAGAACAACCCGTACCCACCGCCCCACACCAATGAGCGACTAGTAAGCCCTGCCGCCGGCCGACGCAAGAAACCTATACTGGGTACAGGAGTCCGCGAGAACGTTCTCTAAATACAAATAAAGGAGGGGGGAATAGCGAAACCGTCCAGATGAAGCATCCACCGATCTTCTACCAATACTCCTCCGGTTCATCAAACACCAGCGCCTGTCGTTCAGAGGTGGGTATCCCGCGCGCATAACGCATGTTATGCGGCATCATGCGGCGCTCGCATGCCAAGTTCTCACGCAGGCTTTCCGACATGTCGTCGCGCATGCCGGCGCCGACAAGCTCGTCCATCTCATCTTTAGCGAGGGCGTTGAGGTTTCTGAATTGGGACGGTTTGGCGCGTTTGAGGGCGGATACTTCTTTAATGGCAACCGAGAGGAGGGAGCGGCGGCTGGTGAGTGTGGGCGGGTTCTCGGGGCTGCCGTTGGCGTCGCCCAGGGCGACTTTTTGGAAGAGTGGGGGTGGGGTATATGTCGAGCATGCATCCGAGTCCTCGTCCTCGTCTGATGAGTAGTCTTCGCTGTCCGAGATATCTGAGCTGTAGTCGGATTCGGAACAGCTGTCCGAGTCCATTGCGTCGTAGTCGTCCAGTATTGATGTTGGAGCGACTGGACGGGGAGCGTAGGCTGCTGGTGGGAGAGCTGTTGGTGGTTGCTGTTTGACGGCGGGTTGTGGAGGAAGGTGTTGGGCGGCGTGGTCTGGGGTGAGCGACTCGGAGATGAAGAACTTGACTTTTGGTTTGTCGGTGGCTATCGTTTGCCGACTTGTCAGTGGTGGACGGTTCGGCTGCGGCGCTTGCGCGTGCAGCTTATTCAGCTGCATATGCGAGCCTCGTTGCGGTAGCAGTTGAGTTTGCAAGCGGCCCGTGACGGGGTGTTGAGGAGCAGCGCCGTTCCCTTGTGGTGGTGGGTGGCTCTGTAGCCGCTGAGGTGGGTGGACGAACTGCTGCTGGTACGCTGTTGGTGGCATGTGACGTGGCATAAATTGCTGATATGCCTCTGGCATATGTGGAGCAGCGTAGTTGTGCACGCCAGTCCGAACATTTTGTAATGTCACGGCACTCGCAGCTCGTTGGATGTTGGTTTGGGAAGTTGTCGCGTAGGAACTGTGAGGTTGGAGAGTGCCAGCACTAGTCGTCCGTGGGAGGGCGGCGGCCGGCGCCGGGGATGGGGCAACATAGTGGATCTGGGGGGCTGCCTGTGCAGCTGGTGCGATGACGGGAGTGGCGACGACTGCTGCGGCAACTGGTGCGGGAGGCAACGCAATGCTCTGCCCCTGCGCAGGTGTTGGTGGGGACAACGATTGCTGTTGATGTGTACATGGGATTGCTGCTGGTTGCTGTTGCCTCACCGGTGCCGACTGTTGCTCTTGCGGAGGTAGTTGCGTCGCTGCAGCAAGCTCCTTCGGCAAGCGTTCCTGCTCCTGCAAAGCAACGGAAGCAGCCGCAGCAGCCTTCATCAACGAGAGGTTGTTCTTCCTCTTGTCCGCTTCCTTCTTTGAGTCGTCGACGGCATTCTTGAGGATGCATTTGAAAGACTCTGGCGATACATGTGGCGACTTGTTCTGCTTCGGCATGGGATCGAACTCGGGTATATCGAGAGGAGCTGTCTCTTCAAGAGGAGAGTGTCCGTGGCAGGACCGATACCATAACCTGTTGGAGGATAAGGAGAGCGAGAATTAGCTTGAGCCAGGAGCAAAACGTGAAGGATAAACGCCGACGAAGCTCCTCAACCTACCTCCACGATATGTTTTCAAGGCGTCGTCCATTCTCGAGGTTGTCTTTGCACTTGGTGAAGACGTTCCATATTGTTTGAATGTCGGCCTCGTCAATTGAGGTCAGCTTCTGAATGTTGCCAAAGGCAAGGGTCAAGACCGGCTCTGCTAGCACTCTGGGCATCGAACGGACGACGACGGTTGGCTAGAGCGGGGTAATTGGGCGGTGGGTGGTTTGTGTGGTCTGCTTGTGGTTGCTGAGCGGGACGAGTGCGTTTGAGGGCGCACAGAGTTCCTCACGCGTGTTTTTGCTGAGCGAAAGAAGGAGGGCCGACGACCGACAATTGCGTTTCGCAGGCAATGGCGACGAGAGTTTCTGGTAGTTCGAGCTTATGCAGTAACGGGTGGAAGAGGAAAGAGTTTTGGCTAGCTAGACGCCAAAGCCCTCAGAGCGGCATGCTCCGTTCCTTATATGTGACGTAGAGAAGGGCTTGAGGGTTCTTTGTTCCCGGGCGGTGGCAGTGCGTAGGTTTCTCAGATATAGGCTGAGCAACAAGGCACTTGACCACACGATAATACGAGATACTTTTTTGCACAAGGAGAAAGGCGGTAGGAGAAGCAGTGACGGAGGATGCGGTCACAAGGGCGGGTCAGTTGAGGGGAAGTCGGTGCGGTGGGCGAGTATATCAAGACGAGAGTTTGCTGCTGTTTTCTGTGTTGAGGGAAGGTCGTCAACAGGGAGACAGTACGTCGTAGTGATGTGGAGGGTTCGCTGGGTGGGTGGTGCTGGCTGATGGAACGTAGATAAAGCGAACGAGAGACGACTTGTGAGCGAAGCGGGAGAAAGAAAAAAGGGACGGAACGGGAGGAGCGAGTGAGTGTGTATGGAGTGTTGTTATGGAATCGCCTGGCCCCCAAACAAAGCAGCTGCTGTGCAAGTGACCTCGTTCCCTCGAGCAGCAGCCAGCCGCGAGATAGGAATCTTTTGCCTGGATGGCACGAGGGATGAGAAGGAGGTGTGGTCACGTCGCCCCCCCGCTGGCTTGCCTGCCAAATCACCAAAAAAGGGTTCCCCCCCCCCCCCGATGAGGGAATTTCAGGAAAATAGCCCATAGTGTTTGCAAGTTCACGCGCCGTCACCGGTTCCCCAAGGGCATCTGATCTGTCTGATGCTGCCCGATAAAGCCCATTCCTGGCCCTCGTTTGTACTTAAAAATCTGCTGCTAACCACATTACACATGTCTAGGCCCCCGCCCCCACTCCGCTCATTAACGCGCTAAAGTGCGATAAAGTGCTACAAGTCCCGCCGAAATCATGCGCCCCCCCCGCCCCCCCCTCGTGCTCGGTATTTGGGCGTCTGGTCATCAAGGAGCTTCCGTCAGAAGCCGAGCGATGGGTATCGATAAAAGCCGCGGTAAGAACAACAAAGCGAACGCGCTCGCAACCGTCACGAGTCCATATTTTCCTTATCGCTGCTGCGAAAAGGCCATCGATGTCTGTCCAGATGTCTCTGAAGTTACAATTAGAACGACAATAGACGGATAACTCTCAGACCACGCAAATGAGACCACGCAACGAGACATGGCTTCTGTCTCACTCTGCCGCCGATTCTGCCTCTTCTGACTTGAACCAGTGACTTGAAAGCTCTCCCGGGTTCTCGTCATCTGTTTTTTCAACCTACCGCGGACCATGCGTAACTGCTCACCATAAAGTCAAATCAAGACCCCTGGGAAAATCTCGAGAATTCGGTCGCACCTTGCATGTGAGAAGGTTCACCGCCCATTCCGTCCCGACATATCGGCACGTGCAAATCATGAAGGCCGGTTCCGGGATTTTTTCGCCGATCCCCCACGCGTTTAATTTCAGATCGCGAAAGGCGTGACCAACCCTTTCCCGCCTGAATATGTCCATATACAGATATTACAAACACTATCACTGATATCAAACTGCTTGCAGCGACGTTTCGTGTCCGTCAGGATCAGGACTCGGGAACATATAGCCTCAGCTCGGAATACTTTCATCACGTTTTCCGCAAAAACAAGCCTTGGTCCACACGAAATACGCTGGCAAGGAGGAGTGGCACGAGCTCTCACAGCATTTGGATCTAGGAAGCCAGCCTGTAACAGACGCACGGGGGGCGATCGACCCAATGAGTGAATCCTCCATCCGAACGATACCGCGACCCTCACTGTCCACCGCCAGTGTCGCAGGACGACCCAGGTGATGGCATCGTCCTCCCTCCGGAGCGATACCAAGACCCTGCAACAAAGAGAACCGACTTTTCCCTTACGCGCACTTACCGTGGTTAGCGGAGTCTTCACCTCGTGTTTTGGACTAAAACGCGGAGTTGGACTTTCGCGTTTGCGGTTTTCGACGCGTTACTACCGAAACGTTAGAAAATGTTAGGAACCCGCAAGCAGGGTTCCACAAACTGTCAAAAGATGGATTTGCATCTCGTACGTAGTGTTGATTTCCGAGCGATCCAGACAGAAAGAAGCTTCACTTTGAGTTAGATTAGGCGTCTTCGGAGGGCATCATGCGGTACGGCCTTGCCCATAGAGTTACGGTTATCACTCGGATTCTTTCGAAAGGAACTCAAGCGAGTTTACACGCAAGATGGATCCGGCATGAGATCAAGCGTAAAAAGACAAGACGAGAAACCAAACGTCATTTCAAAGGATCCATCAGACGTAAGAGCGGGACAAGGCCCATCCCTGAGATTCGCGGATTCGCCCTCCGCCAGCGGGGATTGTCACCCAGGGGTGTGGAGGTCGAAGTTGAGATTCGGCTGAACATTCAGGACATAGGGTCACGAGAGTGTTTATGGAGCATTCGAGTAGGCCCTTGAGCTGATGTGGAGATAAGAGCGGACGATGCCATGACGGAGTGCGACGGTGTGAGTTGATGACAGTATGCCTTCAGGTCTCAAGGGTGAGTACTCCGCATATGGTGGGCACTTGTGGTGATGCAGAAACCGATTGGGTAGATAGAGAGAAGGGCCTTATACGTAGGTTCTGCGTTCAGTCCTGGCGAGTAGTAATTCCTGTCAAATGCAACGACCGTTTGGTGGAGAACGTGGGGGGAATATTGCAGGCTGAGTTCTTATACGCTCTCATAAGATGAATGCGACCGATCGGGAATTCGTGCATGCAGCATGACGTGACCACACCAGATACATTCGGCGAGTTGAGAAGGTAGGTTTGAGACACAGATTGCTCTGGGATGCACCTTTGGCGGACAACCGGTTCTGTCGTTTTTGTTTGTCAAAGTGACACGAGACTCTCTGTGGCAACTCAGGTGGCAACTCGCCAAGCTGCTCGCCAAGGAGGCCAAGGCTCCGAATTTTTGCGTAAACAATCTGTAAACAATCTCTCGCTTTGCGCTGACTGTCAGAGTATATCATCCTCACCGTGGCATCTGCCCCGCATCCAAGGCACTCATAAGGACCTCGTCACAACTCAGCCAAGTTCCCCTCAAACCCAATTCTCTATATATCAATTATGTTCACCAACTCCTATCGCCCCATCCCACCGCACGAAGATGGCATCCCCCCCTCCCCCTCCGCTTCAACAAGTTACGGTACATCCGGCCTTCCGCCCGCCTACGCCGACTCCGACATTCCCGACGACTTCAAATATGGCACCAGCGTCGCTGCAGCTGCTCAGGACATTCGCCTCGCATTCGTGCGGAAGGTGTATTCCATTCTGGCGTGCCAGCTGGGGTTGACGATGGCGTTGGGCGCTTTGTTTATGTTTAATGATGGGGTCAAGGGCTGGGTTCAGTCGAAGTATGTTGAGAATGTATTCGCATATCTGTGATTTTCTGCTATGCAACCTATCACAGACTGACAGAGGGGTTGTTACTTTGACACAGTGCGTGGCCAATGTATACAAGCCTGATCGCCACCTTCGTCTTTCTTTTCGCTCTGCACTGGAAGCGCCGCTCGCACCCGGTCAATCTCTACCTCCTCGCCGCGTTCACCGCCAGCGAGGCGTACTCCATCGCTGTCCTGGTCACTTTCTTTGACTCGATTGTGGTTTTGCAGGCTGTGATCTTGACCTTTGCTTTGTGAGTTTTGGTCAAATGGCTTTTATACCCCCGTTACAAATTGCTAACATGATGAATGTGATAATTCAATAGATTCGTCGGCCTAACCCTCTTCACGCTCCAAACCAAATACGATTTCTCCTCCTGGGGCCCCTTCCTGTTCGGCTGCCTCTGGGTGCTCGTCATCTCCGGCTTCATCCAGCTGTTCTTCCCGTTCGGCTCGGCGGCCAATTTCGCGATCGCCGTGGGCACAGCCCTCCTGTTCTGCGGGTTTATTTGCTTTGTGAGTAGTTTTTCCCTTTTGTCTTTCTTGTTGAGATTGCAAACACCCTTAATTGAATATTTTGGGGAACTTCAGGATACGCAAATGATACTCACCCGTTTGAGCCCTGAGGAATACATCGTGGCCTCCGTCGAGGTATGTCCCATATTGGCGCCGTCCTCATACATCAACCATTCCTGCGTACTCACATTTATCCCTTGGACACTAACAGCTGTACCTCGACATTCTCAATCTGTTCTTGGTGAATACTCGAACACTTCTCTCACCGGGTTGCGCCACGGGGTCCTGAGCGGCTCACTGACGTTCTTCCTTTGTCCCTTCCCTTTCCGCTATAGGCAATCCTACGAATCCTGAACGCAAGGAACGATTGAACGGGTGGAACCAACGGTTTTTTGGTAGGCTGGTCGTCAGAGGAGCATATAGCAGTTGCGGAAGCGGCGTAGCGTAGCATCACTGCCTATTCAGCTCCCCTTGTAGCATTAGGAGTTTTTTTTGGGTGGGGGAGATCAAGAAGGCTGAGAGTTGGGCTTGCTTCGAGTCAAGGGCCGCAGAGTATGAGGTCGCGTTTTCCAAGGTCGAATAATGAATAAGGGTTCGGCTCACTTTGAAGCTCGAAGATGGTTCAGCGGTGTATTGGAGAAAAGAACCCCATTATGATCATCGACAGTAGAAGAGGTTGGCCAAAAAACGCGACTTGTGCATCGTAAGGATCCCTCGAGGATGCTGCGTCTTCCCCCACCTTCCCTCAAGATCTAGCCCGAGTAGTAGAATTTAACTCCTTCATATGCCCTCGTCCCACATCGGGTCATATGCATATATCTTTCACTCCCATTCGTTCCCAGGCGAGAGGCAGCGGTCTGAGACAGGGCAATGCATGTTTGTTTTGATGTTTCTTCACGCATGATTATTGATGATTGATATTCGAGTAATACGTCAAAACGAAGTTGTACTGAGCCATTCCAGCACTCATTGCAGATACATCCCCCAAAAAGCTCATAACAGCCTTTCCCGTGGCTCGTTGATTCTACTTCCCGAACCAGCCCATATACTTGAACGTCATCAGCATCAGACAGACCATTACTCCGACGATAATCCAGAATCTAGAGGAGGAGAAGTGGCAGAGCGACTTAAGTTTCTGCCCCTCCATGAACCGCGTAAATGATAATGACATACCCGTAAACTCCCATTCCCCAGTGAAGTTCTGATAGGAAAGGAACAGGAGGGAGGAGGAGTGTGAGGTGATGTTCAGTAGGACAGCTAAACTGGACGGCGGTGTACTTACCGGGGAAGTATTCGAAGTTCATTCCAAAGACGCCTGCTAAGAACGAGATGGGCAGGAAGACTAGTGATATGATCGCTAAGGATCTCATTGCCTGAAGGGATGCCAAAGGGTATCAGTCCGAATAGGCCCGTATGGGCAGATCTGCGGTTATTGCTTTACCTCATTCGTCGAATGCGAAACGGTGTTGAAGATCAAATCAATCAAATGCCTCGCATCATTCTCAAAGCTATCGAGTTCATCCACCACCGCCCCCACATGATCCTTCACATCCGCCAAATACGTCCTCGTCAGCTTGCTCACAAACGGCGCCGTATTCACTGGCTCCGAATGCACGTAATACGCCTTGTTGTTCTCGCGGAGGGTCGCAACCAGGCTGCGCGTGGGCATCAGCGCGCGACGCAGGATGCCGAGCTCTTTTGCGATGAGGTGCAGTTCTTGGGTGGCTTCGGCTTTGGGGTTTTCGAGGGCGGAGGCTTCGAGGAGGTCCAGTTGGTGTTTGTAGGCGTCGAGGATGGGAAAGAATTGGTCGGTTATCTGTGGGGTTGCCCATGGGTCAGCTAACAGCCTCCCACTGGGCTATGATGTCGTCCCTTACGCTAACTTACAATGTCCATCAGAGAGAACAGTAAGAAACTAGCATCCTCGCTATCCCTCAACGTCGTCCCACCCTCCGCCAAACGGTCATACAACGGCGCCGTAGCCTGCTCTCCATCACTCTGGAAAATGGAAAGCAGTGTGCCGTCGCGCATCAGGAACGCATTGACCTGCTCGGTAACGATGTTGGGCCGGGGGGGCATCCCCGGAAAGACTTTGATCTCCACCCGATTTTGGAAGAGTGGAGTCCGGCGGGTGTAGTGATCGTCGGTGCCGTCCTCGGACACGGACTCGGTGTCCTGTGCCCCGTCGTCAACGGTGCAAAGGAGCATCGATAGGTAGATATGGTTTTCGTACCAGTCCGCTTTGATACTAGGTGTTACGGGTGTGATTTTAGGTTATTGGATCTGACTCGGCGGCGTCACGTAATGAAGCTTACGCTTGTGGGAAGTGAAACGTGTCCTCCACTGCCAATGGGTGCAAGCCTAGAGGAGAGCATGTTGGCGACGGAATCGTCGGATGTGGCTGAACACTTCAATCTAGCCTTACGGTAATGATCCGCAACAATTTGGATAGCCGGATAACTCAAACCTCGGATGTCTATCCATCGTACTTTCACCCATGCTGGTCGCTAAGGATATGGCAATAGCCGCTGTGAGTTCGCGGATTGCTTTTCCGAAAAGAGCGTCTTGCCGGACGAACTTACTGGTGATTGCAGAAACTCCGCTAATGTGAACCTGCTCAAGTCATGGTACACATATCTCGATGCCGAGTAGTCAACGACTCGGATTGCCGCATCACTCTGAGAAGTAATGATTAGCTCTCGACAAAAGTGTGATATGGGGTGCCTGCCAGCTTACTTTGAAGATAGCTTCGAGAGTCGGGTTGGGCCGCTTGACGTCGACGCCAGGTGGGGCGCTGGGTTACGAGTAAAGCTCAGGTTTTGGGACGATCGGTAAGAAAACCGTTTCCTCAACGTACCCAGGTGTCCGCAGGTTGCTTTTCCTCCGTAACCGTCCCGCTGAATATTTCCATATGGTTAGCGAGGGGTTGAAAATGGGCCTGAAATCATCGGCGATCTTACCCTTCATCTCCTTTAAAAGAGAACTGGCGTTGAGGACCTTGCGGACTCTTTTCCTCAGCTCGTTTCTCCGGAAGCCTTCAACCCGAGGAGAGACAGAGTCGGTAGCATGAGGGTGGTGGTTATCAATATCAACGGTAGTTGGGAGGACGTGAGAAACATTTCCGGGAGCATTATGAGACGAGGCGTTGACACCAGCGCCGCCCCCTTTACTATTGAAAGCAGTGACGGCTGATGCGAAGATATCGCTTACAGGGCCGGGTGGCACCCTGTGGGCGCCGGTGTTGTCCTCGTTCTCACTCATGTCCGGAATTGTTAGCGTGAGTACCTTGCGAAATGTTGTAACAGCACGAATTAGGTTGCGCTTCGTCGTCTTCGACCGCGACGGTAACGACCGAGTTGGGGATGGACATTTGGCGCGCGGGACGATTAGACAGGAGAGGCTGCGTTTCCGGGTCCCTACGCGATGAGTATGCACGGGAGCTGCTCATTGCTGGGCCCCTTATGGTGGGAAGATATGTGGCGCATATGCAGGAGCAATGCTTTGGTGTCCATAGTCTCGCTCTCCCATAGTCTCGCACGAGACGATTGTTGTGAAGTTGCGAGGAGTCATGTCAGCGTCATGATTCGCCTCCTGCGACAGTCGACACCTTCGTGCGCGTCCATGTTGGCAGATGTTGGTTGGGCATTTGGCATTCTGGGGATGCGACAATTCACAATTTCACATCATCCCGGATGCTTCTCTTTTGGAAGGTTCCGCAATCGGTTCTTATGGCCACTAACCGTTACGTACGTTACGGCATGGCTTTTCTCGATCTTATCAGCGTCACCGTTCTTGTTCCCTGAGGCCACATATCGGTGCATCGCTTCCTCATCACCTACGTAGGGGGGAGTCTCGGCTGAAGTGCAGGTACGTGTATCATATCCATCTTCGAATCAGCTGATGGTAGTACTTATACTCACTAGATCTAGATTTAGATCCAGGTGGGTTTTCTTGGGCATGATGGAGTTTTCCTCGACGTCCCCAGCATCATCATCGACCGCGTCCACCCATACCTCGTATGCGGTCGGCGCCGAAGAGGCGTATGGATACCCATTGAGATCGCCCATGGTCTGATAGCTCGCCTGCCGGTGCGGCTGCTGAGGACCGGACGGTCGCCCCGATGTTGACTTCATCGTATCCGATGATTATGGAGTCGAGGTCGATGGATTATCGCTAGCTGGGAAGAAGGCTTTTACGATCGAGATCTACAACAGGCGGTTTGAAACTGTGAACTCTCGACGGGTTCAAGACGGACCAGGGTTTTGCGACGTTTTCGGAATTGTACAATTTTGGGACGACTTGCCAGGTTTGCAGGATTGATGTAGGATGGAAGCAAAGGAGTGTGGGGGTGAGGCGGGGTGGGAGGAGGGCCGAGAGAGGGGATAGGGGTGTATTGCGGACATGGCGTTGGACGTTTTGAGGACCCGCTTTCATCTAGTCCATCCTAGCGAGTTCTTCCGCATTTGGGGAGGAGGGGGGTTTGGTTGGTGTATCCCCGGATGATTGTGTCCTTATTCGAGAAGCGAAATTTTGCCTTTGCGCACCTGGATATATTGTGTTTACCGCAGAATATTCGCATAGGGGAATGATGTTCCTGAAAATCGTTGACCTGAAGTCAATAAGAATGTCGTTTGGTAGGGAAAGGGAGGGAGGCTCGGTTTGCACCCGAATATATTGTGTTTACCGCAGAATATTCGCATCGGGAGATCATGGCTCCAAGGGTTACGTCCTATGGGCGCCTCAACGCGACGTCCTCGTTGAGTCGCGCGACGTCCGATTCGAAGAGTCCATCGCTCTTCCCAAGGAACTCCGTCAAGATCCCGACACAGATTTGATGGAAGACAACCCCAATGCCGAGCCCGAATACGAGATCGAGTCTATCCAAGCTCAACGGGGCCCTGCCCGCAAGCGCGAATACCTGGTCAAATGGGTTGGATGGAAGAAACCCACGTGGGAATCTAAATCCTTATTAAACCAGACCCAGGCACTCGACATTTGGGAAAGTCGCCCTGCTGCGTACGCAGCATCCTCGCGTACTTCTACCCCAAGTCCCGGCGCTCCAATGAACTGGAGACAAACGAATCCGCGGGCGCCCCTGGCATCACTAGCAGTGGCCCACGCATCAGAAGTTCCATTAGCGCCCGCGACCAGGAAGCTGGACGGGTGGGCGGAGTCCTGTATCTCCGGCCACTGTGTACGGATCCCAGGTACACAGTGGTCCGTGGCGGTATCGGTATTCGGTGGGGATATCCCGGTCCAGGATGTCCCCAGGAAGTCCAGGTCATTGACTTTCTACAACAATTCGATTTTGACATCGAGTACTACCCTGGTCGCTGGAATACAGTCGCCGACGTCTTGAGCCGTAATCCTTATTACGCGCCCAAATGTGCTGACTGTGGCAAGCGTGTCGACGTTGCCATGACCTTGGGTAGTTTTTCCGTCACTGAAGTGCGCTCCCTCGGGGATGTGTCACTTGAGGATTGGACACGAACCTTGGCGTCCGACGAGTTCTTTGCTGCACGCAAGGTGGCACTCGCGGCTCCGCCTGAACGACAGTCAACATTTGATCGGCGGTTTTCCATCGATTCAAGTGGTCGTTTACTATACCATGAGCGGTTCTATGTTCCTGCCGCATTACGAGGAGTCGTTTTGCGCGAGTACCATGACTCTATGTTGTCTGGGACACATACGGGAGTGCATGGCACGCTGGGGAAGCTCCTGCGTGAGTTCTACTGGCCAGGAATGGAACAAGATGTTAAACGGTACGTATGTACGCACCTGCGGTGCGTGTCAAAGGTTCAAATCGCCGAAGCATGGCCGGGTTGGCCTGCTGCGCTCGCTTCCGGTCCCCGACCGTCGCTGGCATACGATGGGCATGGATCCCGTCTCAATGCCAAGGACGCAGTCGTGGGGGGGGGGGGGGGGGGGGGGGGAAGTGCATGAGGATGATTATTACGACAGCGTCATTGTCTTTATCGACTCCCTGTCGTCGCGCTTCGTCGCGCGCGTATTTCATCCCGGCGAAGTCCACAATTACTGCTAGCGAGTTGGCACAGCTGTATTTCCGGGAAGTATGGCGCCATACTGGCACTCCAGAGGTTATTATCGGAGATCGCGATCCCCGGTACCTTGCATACTCCTGGAAGGTGTTCTCTCCTTGTTAGGCTCGACGCAGAAGCTTAGCACGGCGAGACATCAGCAGACAGACGGAAAGGTTGAAAGGCTTGTTAGCGTCTTCAAGAAGATGCTAAAGCCGTATCTGAACGTTACGGGAGACGATTGGGTGGACAAGCTGCCAATGTTGGAGTTTGCCTATAACCGTACGCAGAACGCGACCGGCTTCTGCCCATTCCAGATCGACGTGGGGAGGATCCCCAAGGCGCCGATGAACTGGAAGGTAGATGCACAGGTGTTGCAGCGCCCGGATGAGACGTCTATCCCGTTTCTCCATAAGGAACGTCGCGAGTTGATCGCGCAGATGGAAAGATACGCAACAGCTTTTGATGACATAGAATTGTTGGTGCAACAGAGGTTGCGGGAAGCCCAGGATCAGCAGGCGAAGTATTATGATAAGAATCGTCTTACTCAACGCTTCAATCCAGGTGACAAGGTTCTTGTGCACAGCGACGGGATCTCGGTGCCCGCTCTTGCAGTAATTGTGGACTGCACGTGGTCATGTTTGGGCACGAAGCCCAAAGATACGCGGTGCCTTTGGAACGCAGATCTTGGCCAGAAAATGCGTATTCTCCACTATGTACAATTTTAGGATGATATGTAAAAGCCAGAGGTTGAACGAAATCTCGAGATCCAGTCCCCCAAAACGTTCTTGTTTCAAAAGAACACCCTACTCAAGATCAGTTGCGTCAATTTCGGCTTCAGTGCCCTATCGATATCCTCAATACTCTGCAGCAAATGATCCTCTTGGGCGCGCAGTGATGTCGAATGTCTACTGGCGTCGCCTAAGTTGTCCCGACTACCTCCGACGGCGGGGACCGCCGAGCTCAAAGTGCGCGGGATGTTACCGCTAATCTTTTCGGTTGTGCGGGCCTCATGTAGTTGGATTTTCCCGAAACGGGGCTTGTCCAGGCCTGTTTCACTCCGGGTGTCTTTACCCGCGTACATATAGATCTCGGTCGAGCCTGTGTGGAGTCCCTTCAGAACACATCGCAAGGCGGGGGACGAGCACAATCATCCGCACGTACCTTGTTGATCTCGTACTTTCCAAGTCTTCAACATCTTGTCGGACGACACGGGTATCCTATGAGGGACAAGTTTACTTCGTTTGCCAGGCGGAGCGCTCCGAAACCGCGGAATCCGCGAAGGTACCGTAGATGCCGAGCCTGCCTTTGATGCCTCAGTTCGTTCCGCCGACGCCTGAGATCCATTCGACTGACCGGACCTCAGCAACTGCGCCGCAAGCGCATCCTGCCTCAGCATCTCCTTGATGGCGTGCGGCACAATGCGCTCTGGGTCATCCTGTAATGCACGCAGAATCGTTTCTGGCAGGCTGCCTGGCTTACCAACCGACTGTTTGACCCGCGGTTTGCTGGGTTGATTCGTGGTTGCGTTGGGGTGTGGTCGAGGTTGTGGAAGATGGGGATCCGGATACAGGTCCAGGGAGTGACTGGACGAACTCGATCGTGCGATTGCGCCCGTTGATCTGTTGTGATTCTCGAAATCTCCCAACGCCGCACTTTCCTTACTATTACCGTCCTTCTTATCTCGACCATGAGCTGTCGTAATGCGCGACCTGGGTTCATCTTCGTCCACCGTTGCACCCCTCCCGTAATCGTCCTCTCCGCCCATTATCTCCGCCGTCTCTGCGAACTTGATGCTCTTTGCACTTTGCGGTCTCGCTCCTGAGGTCGGGCGGGAACTCATCGCGGACGGTCTGACTCGCCCCGAAGGTGGTCTTGCACGGCTATGTGACGTCCGTGGCGTTGCCGAAGCTGTTTGAGTGGTACTCGGTGGCACATCCCCCGGCGAAGTAGGCCCGCTAGGTGCGGCCGACGACTCCTCCTTTCCCTTTTCCGCCGTCGAAACAGCTCGGGACAGCCCCGAGTCGATATCTGTGTTCGTGCTCGCAGCCCACTCCAGCGGAACTCCTACCGCCGACTGCTTGTCCGCTTTCGACGGGCTCATCGGCCGCAAATGCATCGAGCCCTCACTTTGAGTCTTCGCAGACTGGATCCACGTCTCTCTCGAGCTGTCTCCATGTATTAACTCATCAGGCAGCCCGAGCGCCTCGACCGACCCTTCAACCGCAGGGAACAGGTCAATTATCTTAGCTGCTGACCCACCCTCGCTTTCTGAGGATGTCGGCGCTGATGAAGCCGTTGCGGCGTCTATCGGTGCTGCGACGTCGCTTATGGTGCCGGCTGTGGCTGGAAGAGAAACGATGCTGCCTTGTTCGTTGTTGGCTCTGCTTCTGGCAGAGCCTTGTCGGGACGCAGATGGCGCGGACATTACCCTGCCGTACAAAATTAGCACGAAGCATCGAAGGGTTTGTCCTGCATTCCGGCAAACCTACTCAGCTACATCATTCCGCTTGTCATGAATCTCCACGGAGTAGCCCTTGACAGCGCGCAGGTTGCGGCCGTTATGCGTCGTTGGGTAGCTCAGATAAGCATCTGACCGTAAAACGAACGATAAGTTCTACCGTAACAAGCACACAACCCATCCCGATAGCTCACCTCCAAGCGTCCTCCTCGGAATCACAGGCGCAGCCGCGCTGGAAGACCGTGTACTCGTATAGTCCGACTCCGCATAGTCTCTTCTCACGGGATTGAAGCCCGTGCTATATCCCGTCGGCGGCCCGTCCGCAAAATGCAGTCCTTCCGACGACACGGCCGCCGCATGTTGATGCGAGCGTGCACTCGATATCGTGCGCTGAGAGTAACTTTTCTCGCGTCCTGGGGCCCGCGTATCGGACGCGACGGCGGCACAAGCGCCGAGACGCCATGGTGGCAGTGAAGGGTGGGCGGCTTGTTCTTGTATCCGGCGCAGCTCTTTTGATTCTTTCCAACGCTGGTTGGCGAGGTCTCGTTCTCGGAGTGCGTTGTCGAGTGCCCTGGAGTTCATTTTCCCGTCAGCAAAATGTTTTACGGGTAGGGGGAAAAGGAGAGCAGGCTAACCTCTGCCGTTGACTGGCCTCCCTCGCTAGCCGCATGATTTTTCGCTGAGCTTGCGCCGCTTCGGCTTCGCGGGCTCTTTTCTGTGCTTCCAGAAGTTCTTTGTGTCTTCGCCTGTCGGGTCAATTCATCAGACCAAAATGTCTTCTGAATCCACAGGGAAAAACCACGAGTTTGCAACAAAAAAGCGAACATGCTACTCACGAGTACACACCACCCCCGAGCAGCCTCACAGGTTCCAGTCCAATCCTCGGTAAATGCCACCGCTTCGCCTGCTCTGCCTGCTCTGCGTCCTGCCCTCGTCGCCGATCGTACTGATGCGTATAAACCTGCCCGTATTGCTGCTGCGGCGCGCTTACAATCTGCGCAGTCCCCAACGGAAGGTAGGGGAGCATGATAGGCATGTTGCGCGGAGATTTTTGGGACGTTCTTTTTGTATCCAGGATGGGAAGGGGCTATTGACGGGTGGCATGAAAGAAGCTTCATTGAAGAAGTCCGACTTACGTAAGGTTTTGACAGGGAGAAAGCCACGATAGAATTGTCATAGTGTCAGTTTTCGACGGCCAGCGGAGGGTCAAAAAGGAGGTGTGCAAACAAAGGCATCGCCGCTCAACCTGCCGCGACGAGCATCAGCATTGTTTCCTGTCATCGGCTGGCAAGGTTTTTCTATTCAGTACATATCCGGATTACCCTCAAGGATAAAAGGCCTTCAGTCTCCTTCTTTGGGCTTCCTGTCTTGCCTGCTCTAGCGAGCTCTACACTGTTCCGCCGTATGACAGAAATCTGCGCAAGTCGTCCGATCCGCACAAATCTCATTTCAGTCCAACACAACCGGGCATCCATCTCGCAACCGCACTCCCACCCTGCCCTTTCATTAGCGCTTTATTTCCAAAAATCCCACGCATCCCACCCACGTCCCTACTTCGCCTTCTCATGAGGCATCCCATCATCATCCAACGTATCCAGCGACATCTGACACTCACTATCCCCCAACCTCGCCATCACAAGCGCCTCGGAACTCTCATTCACAATCCCGCTCACGTCTCCCACTCGTCGTCCATAGTCCTTCCCGCTGCTCCCTGTCGGATTACTGTTGTTGTTACTCCCCCGCCCGCCGCTATGCGTAAGCCGCAAGTTGTTGGGATCGAAGGGGTTGGACCCGCTGGCGGTGTGGATGCTCCGGGTTGCGGGCCAGAGGAGGGCGAAGCGGGTGATTATCTCGAAGGAAGATTCAGCGAGGAGCCAGGTGGTTGAGAGGAGGACTATGGCGGGGAGTTCGTAGGGGTTGTTGATTGCTACAAAGAACAGCAAAGAAAGATCATTAGCCGGGACCACTAACCCCATTCCACGATCCCGGTCATCTTCTCCCACAGAAAACGTACCGTCAAAAACATTACTAACAACCCCAAAAGCCACCGCACAAAGCAACGTAATCCCCACCGCAAAATTATTCGCCCACCGCACAATGGTGATCCCCATCATCGGCGTATTGCTCGCCAGTTTGCGCACATCCGCTTCGACTTTCGCCAACACGCGGCTGAACGTCCAGAACCCCGGGATGATGTACGAGATGAAGTGGCCTAGCAGCGCGGACCAGTAGGTTGTTGTTACTCGCATGCTGGTGTTTAGGGAGTGGATGCCGAGGGTGGAGACGAGGATCGTCCATGTGAACTGGGGCGGGGGGGGGGGGGATGTGAATGTGATAGGGGTGGAGATGTGCGGTAAAATGCATCATGGGATCTCGTACCGTGAAGCCTGTCAACCCATACATCATCAGGTTCCTGTAAAGCGGTCGTTCGAGGACAGTTGCGAACCTGGATCATGCCCGAGACAGCAGGTCAGCCCCCCTTATTGCCGGATTCACAACCATCATCTCAACGAAGTCCGTACCGAAAGGCGGCAGCAGCGATCGTGCAGCTAATCTTCAACTGCGATAACACCACCGCTCTGTTGACCGAGAATCAGATACACAGACCAAGAACGCTTAACATGCCAGGCCCGGTTTTACCCCAAA
The DNA here is from genome assembly GCF_025526975.1 of Fimicolochytrium jonesii. Lineage (NCBI taxonomy): Eukaryota > Fungi > Chytridiomycota > Chytridiomycetes > Spizellomycetales > Powellomycetaceae > Fimicolochytrium > Fimicolochytrium jonesii. The sequence goes on from NW_026515687.1 coordinate 347,433, forward strand.
AAGAACCGATAGGTGCTCGCCTCATCCATCGTCCCTCTCCTCGCATACGTATAGTTGCTAATATCCGCTACACGGGCAATAAAAACAAAGCATCAGCAAACAACCACATCACAACGCAAACCCTTCCCACGTAACTTGTCATGAACAACTCACCAAACTGGACAAGCGAGGCCGCCAATAACAAATACGACCGCACATTGGTCGGCATGGCGTACACCCTCCAAACCGCAATTGGGAATGCGGCCACGGCGAGCGGCCAGGACACGCCCAGAAGGATACCGGGTCCCGCGTAGTATGCTGCGTTCGCGGTGAGGAAAGGGGTTCAACAGTAAGTCGGGGGTTGGTGGAGCGGAAGCTGGAGGGCGAATGGGTTTTATTGAGAACGTACGTACTGACAGCCGTTTCAACGTTTTGCTGTACCAAGGCGCCCCAATACGTGGATGAGCAACTTAATCCGTGGGTTCTGAATTTGTGGTAACCTTACGTACCTTGACGAACTCCTGCACGGCGGGGCGCGCGAGGCATTGCAGGTCTTCCGGCGATATTCCGGTCGTCGGCGATGCCATCTTGTCGATGCTTCTGTCCGGGGGGCTTGCCTGATTGCACGGTGGCCCAGGACGCTTTTCGTCCCGTCCCAAATAGGTAGTTGCGTGATTCTGTGGTTCGGCAGGAAACGAGAGAAAGGGGCATTATCGTCTACCCCAACTTAGCTTGTTCAGTCGGGTATACCAGGGGTCCGGAAAGCTGTCACTATCAAGGTTTGAGTTGCGAGGAGGAAAATCGACAGCGCGATTGCCTCGGTCCGTAAACAATTCGCTCCTGACATACTGTACAGTACAGTACAGTACCCATACCGCGGCTCAATCGGACAACCCTGAGGGATCTAGAGTCTTACTCGCAAGTTTAGAACCCGTGCATGTTACAATCCTCGCCGGAAGCTCACCACATCCATGACCTTCATTCAACGCAGTCTTGATAAGTAAAATATCACCCTAGCCACTAGCTTGCTCCCTATGTACAAATGAACGCTACCTCCCCTACCTACACACACTCTCAACCCGACAACCATCAGTCCCCAAACCCCATCTCAACGCCTCGGCTTCCCGCCCCCACCCCCGGCCGTCTTCTTCTTTCCCGCCGCAGCAGCGCCCTTCTTGGCCGCAGGCCCCTTTTTCTCATCCGCCTTCCGTTTTCCCAAACTACTGTTTGTGCTTGGATCTTTCGGGAGAACTTTGAAGAAATTATCGAGCCGCCCTTGTGTTTCTTGTTTCATCAGGCGGGTGAGCTTTTGCACGGCTGTGCGGACGCGTTCTTCGCTGGAGAGGTGGGCGAGAGGGGGCGTGAGTGAGTGGTGAGGAGGGAGGTGAGGGTTGATGGAAAGGGTACCTGAAGTTCTTTTCTGTGACCATGAAATCTACAATTGCTTGCTCATCGGGGACTTCCCATTTCAGCTGTTCATCGTGAGCAGAAAACAGATTTTGGTAAGCCGTCTCGTGAGTCAACGCAACCCATCGCCCCCAGGAACCCCAACTCACATCAATAGTAGCAGGATCAATCACGTCCGGCTTCTTGAACAGCTCCCTGGCGCGCTGATACGGCCAATCCTCCGGAATCGGGTATTTCTTCGGATCTAGTTTCTGCAAAACAGCCTCGAGCGATCCACATTCTTTCATAAGCGCGACGGCTCTGTGGGGCCCGATTCCGCGGATCGAGTCGCAGTAGTCGCACCCGAGGAGGATGCAGAGGTCTATGAACTGGTTGATGGATTCGTTTCATACAACGTCAGCATCCATGAACCCAGTTGTGATGTATACAGATAGGATTCGACGTACTTGATCCATCGTCATCTGCAGCCCCTCCAACGCCTTGTCGAGGTGTATCTCTGCAATCGGCATCTTGCGCTGTTCGCTGAACGTTAAGTGCCGTAACAGGATGGGTGACCCGAACGTGAGCGTGTCCATGTCCTCTGAACCGGCCGCGAAGACTTTGCCGGCTGCTGCTAGGGCCGCGCATTGGGATTCTGCTTCACATGGGGCCTACGAAAACAAGCAGGGCCAGATGTGAATTTTGCGCGGCAAATGAGAAGCAGTCGTAGCGGTGGGGCGACCTCACCTCAATGTACGGAATACCCATTAACCTCAACAATTTCTTGCATTCGTTGTTGTGTTCTTTCGTGACTTTTACGGTTCTTCGACTGAATTTGTCAAAGTTTTCCGTGTCACCTATAAAGATGACCAAACATTCAGAAAAATTCTAAACGACACCATCGTTGTGAAAATTCGTTCGTCAACCTACCGGCTTCCGTCGCCGCCTCTGCCTTTGCCTCTGCCTCCGTGCGTTTCTCCAGACGCTTCTTCAACTGATCCATGAAGAGCAAAGATCGATCAGGCCCCTCTCCCCATTTCATAACCACACCTAGCCTGATGAGCACCCAATCTCCATCCCGCAAACCCCGCAACTTCCATCCCACGCCTTTCTCGCAATGTGCTCCTCGCTGAGGCTCGCTAAGAAGTGCGGTGAGGGAATAATTGCGCCTCTGGCGCAATGTGGCTCGCTCCGCTCGCCGCTCGCCCTTACCTCATCAGCCTTCAAATCCGGCGGCTTCCCATCAAACACATAAACCGGCTTAATCCCATTCTCCACCATCCTTATCGTCCTATAAAAAATCCCCATCAAATGACTCGTCGTCTCCCCCGCCTCGTTCGTCAGCTGCATCCCGTCCTGCTGCCGCACCGCAATCAGGAACTGGTAGATGGACATGGACGCGTCGATGGCGACTTTGCGACCGAAATAGTTTTTGATTTCGTTTTCGCGGATGGCCGTGGGGGCATGGTCGCCTATTACTTTCGTTAGGCCTGCGTGGAGGAAGAAGAATGAGGTTATGTTGAAGGCAAGTTGGGTGAGCGGGAGGGACTTTTTTCCGGGGCTTGGGCCTTACCGCTAATACCCATTTTGGCAGCAGTTGCGGAGAATAGACGGGTGGGTGTTGTTCTTGGAAGCGGAAGAAGAGCGAGTCGGAGTGGGAGGCGGAGGGAACAAAAGAGAGAGTTGGTGGCCGTGCCGAGTAGCATCAAGCGTCCTTATAGGGGGGGGAAATGGGGCCCGTGCTCAGATGGCGGAGGGGTGTTCAAGTCCAACAACGAACGCTCCGTCTTTGTGTGAAGTGCATTCCTTGGGGCAGCGCTCGCAGCTCAGCTTGTGCGGCTCGCATCCGATACCGTCCCGCAAAAGTTCTACAACATCGTCCCCATCTACCACTCTCCCTCACAAGGCAGCCGTAGACTGAGAGGCGGATCCAGGGGGCTGTTGTTTCCTTTTGTTGATACGGACGCTGCAAAGGGCTTCTCAACGTGCCGACTTTGCGCTAGCTACTGCAGATCGACTGCTTTCCCAGTGTATCCAGCAACCTAGGCCGTTCCAGCCAGGCCACATATAGAAAAACCCATCCCCTTCCGTTTCCTCCTCCTCCGTCCGCGATGTCCATCCCACAACCACCTCCCTCCGCAGGGAACGAAGCCTCCAACCTCCCCTCAGACCCACCCACGCACCACCCACTAACCCGCTCCCAATCCGAATTCCTTGCCTCCCACCGCTCCGGCCTCGCCTCCCTCTCCTCCCTCAATCACAACCTCCGGTCATCGCCGCCCCTCTCCCGGCGGTCCTCCCATGCAAACAACAGACAAACATCCGACCGCGGCTCCGTCTCCGGCCGCGAAAGCATTGTATCAGCAGGCAGCGCTTTCGGGTCACGAGGGAATCTGGGCCTCGGGTTGGCGCTGGGGAGTAGCGTGCATCAGCCAATTTGGGCGACGCTGGCGAGGCAGATGAGTGCGGATGCTGCTTTGTATAGGGGCGTGGGGGGCAGGGGGTCCGGTGGGGATTTGAGGGCGGCTGTAGGAACGAGTCAGTACCAGGAAGTTGTCAGACCACCCACATCGGATAATGTACTGCGTGTCGAATCACCCAAGCAGGAGGAGGAGGAGGACAAGGAAGAATATCCCGACCCGGACGACGACGACCCTCGCGATAATAACCATATACCACTTACGGTCTCCGTCCCGACCCCGCCAAGGGTGCTGACCCGGTCGATGCTGGCATCGCAGTCGCAGTCGCAGGGAGAGATAAGTGAGCCGATGGATGAGGAACGGAGCGCGAGGGTGAAGGATTGGATCGGGGAGGTGCAGACGCTGACGGGGGTGGGTGTGCGTGGAGATGCGGATGCGGTGGCGGGTATTATTCCACGATCGGCTACCTCGAACGGAACGAGATCGAAACAATTGCCACCACAGATACCAAAACCATCCACCCTCCCACCGCCACCACAATCGCCACAGCATGCCTCCGATCACGAACAATCCCGCCACCTCCTCCACGAAATTGACCAACTCCGCCGCGAAGTGCAGGCTGCTGAGGAGGATAGTCCGCTTTTGGGCGGGCCTAAACGGGTGAAGGGTGGGGGTTGGGCGTGGAAGAGGGTGTTTTGTGGGTGTTTTTGAGGGCAGTGATTTAGGGTCCGAATGAGTGGGAGTTGTGAAGGATAAGGGACTGTGGGGAGTGATATATGCGGATGTATGGCGGCGTAGGCTGGACAATGTTGGAGGAGGCGGGACGGTTGGGTGTTTTTCAGTCGTTTTTTTGGGACTTCTTTTGCGGGTTGGTTTTATTCTCTCTGTTGATGACGAGGACAGTTTCGGGCGTTCAGATGTCAGAAGGTGGACATGTACGTTGGTTGGGAGTGTATGTAACATCCGTATGGAAAAGCAGTCAGTACAATATACCTTAGGCAGTACACAAGTGCATACCACGCTGGCTATTTTCCCATCTGGCTGCCATGACACATTCAATGCCTGGACCAGACTCTCAAGCTGTGCGGGCCAGAGCTCTGCATATCAAGCGAGAGCGCTCAAACGGCTGCCGCACGCATCAAGTTTGAGCAATTCGACCTACAAACAGTTTGTGCAGGGTGGAGCACACTTCCTTTGCTGCTTCGTAAGTTTGGGCAGAACATGTTGTCTGATTTTATTTTGGGCACGCTGGGAGGGACTCATCAAGACCACCCAGCGGACCATCAGAGCAGGCGAGAGTCCATTCATGGTCTATGGCACAGATCGTCTCAACTGATCTGTGGGTAAGTCGATCTGTGCTATGCTGCCATATCAACCCTGCTCCGATCGAAACAACAGGAACACCGAACAAGAACTGTTCTCGACAGGCAGAGGGAAGCCAGGCACGAATTCAGATGTCCTGAAAACGGAAGAGTATATATTTGGTTTCGCGCCATGGTGAGATCCCCTTCACATTCACCCCTATGAAGGGTGTGCAAAGACACAGCTACGTTCTCACACAAGAAGCTGTGGAAGGGAAGGTTGTGAACCTTTTGGGAGTGTTTTCCGCCGGCTGCAATTCGGTTTTGAGTACGGATTTGGGACTTCTGGTTTATTAGGTTCGTGGCTCAATGCATTTTCTGAATATGTACAAGGTGTTGACTCTGAACGACAGAGCTTCGTTGGCTCAATGGTTGCGTACGGACATATACCTGAGCCAAGTCGGTTCTCTGTCGTGTCCGAAATAATATCTTTCACTAAACGCGTTCTTGCTGACATAACGCGACCCCACACAAAAGCATGGGGAGCATTTTACCAAGCATTCCACAAGCTCATATGCAACATACAGTACGTACAGTCAACGGACAAAAAGCGCATCCCCCTGAAATCAATCAGCGACTGCCGCAGCGCTAAATTCACGTGAGTGACCGACTTTGATTTCAATTAGAGGGGGATGCGCTTTTTGTCCGTTGACTGTACGTACTGTATGTTGCATATGAGCTTGTGGAATGCTTGGTAAAATGCTCCCCATGCCTTTGTGGGGGTCGCGTTATGTCAGCAAGAACGCGTTTGGCGAAAGATATTATTTCGGACACGACAGAGAACCGACTTGGCTCAGGTATATACAGTACACATCAACGGAAGGGGCAACCAAGTGCACCAAACGCTGTCCTTGCGTATGTGCACTCGCTGCCAAGTGAACAAATGTGAGATGAAAAAAAAAAACTGACAACATGAAAGAGGAAGCGTAATAGAATCCCTGCGAATCCCACCAACGTCGACTCCGCGAAAGCCCCCATCAATCCCACAAAGAACTCAGCCCTTCCAAACCCCCCAACCAAATCAAAAAGGTCTCCCACCATCTCAAAATCGCTCAAAGAATCGTCCCAAACTTCCTCCCCCCAACCCCCATCGTCCCCGCACACCTCCCCGGCTCCTCAATCACCTCCCTCGCCGTGCCCCCCATACTCTTCCTCACCAACATCTCCGCCATCCCCCCACGTCCGCCATCCCCAGCCTTCCCCTGTTTTTCCAGATCATCCATCAACTTCATACTAATCTCCCCGCCGGCGACTTCCCGCATGACTTTTTCGAGCAGGGCTTTGCCGGTGGCGGAGGCGGAGAAGATGCTGGATTGGTGGGCGAGGATGGAGATGGAGCGGGCGGCGCGGGATTTGAGGGTGGCGGAGAGGGTTTGGGAGGTGGGGTCGTGTTGGGAGGTGGGCACGAGGGAGAGGGAAGGGGCTGTGCCGGTTCCGCCGAGGGAGGTGAAGCCGCGTTGCATGAGGGCGAGTTGGCGGGCGGCGATGAGGTTCAGGAGACCCTGTTGGGATTGTCAAAGGGGAGGAGGAAATTCACAACGTCAGTTTTTCATGAGGATTTGCCAGAACGCTGGATTGTAGGTATCAAGCAACCACGCGTCTCGCAAAGCCTTACCAATTGACAAACACAATACCCAAAGAAAGGCGTATCCCTCCTCTTCCCCGGCGGCACCCTCCCCGCCATCTCCTCCAAAAGCAAACTCCCCTTCGCCGCATGATCCAGCGCCCTCCCAAAACTCTCACTCCCCTGCCACGCCGTCAACACCTCATCCAGCCTCGCCACCGCAAACAGATGCACCACATGCGGCGGCGGCTGCATCGTGCTCTTCCCCGCCCCTCCTGACGATCCAGCAGCGGCAATCTGCACGCCCATCGCCATCATGTTGTAATCCGGCCCGTGGAGTGTGGCACAGGCCGCGTGGTAGATTACGAGAGCGATGCCCCATTCGTAGGTCTCGCGCATCCACTGGTCCTCCCAGCACAGCCCGCCGCCGACGATCGGGTCCGCGGGGTCCTTGACCGCCGAATCGAGGATCTTGACCCACCCGGGCAATTTATGGTACCACATGTCCAGTTCCGCTTTATGCGCGTTGAAATCCCGCAGGACGTAATGCGTGTCCGTTTCCGGGGTGACCGCAAACGGGAGAACGTTGATGGTATTACAGTTCTGCCTGAACTTGGTCACGCGGTTGAATAAGGCTGTGAGGGCGCCGATGTACCCGTTGGGCCCGATGGACGAGTGGGCGAGGTCGGCGCCGAAGACGGCCGAGTAGAATTCGTCGAGGGTTTGCGTGCGCGGGATGGTGGGGGAGGTGGGCGTGAGGCCGTAGCGGGTGGCGTAGAAGAGCGAGTCGGGGCAGGGGAGGAGGAGCTCTTTGGAGTATTCGCTGTCGGAGATCATTTGAGGGCGTTTGGAGGCGGCGCTGCCAGAGGCGTCGTAGTTTCGGACCCACCACCTAGAAACAAACGTTCGTTAGGCGATTGCTCTCAATATCTCACTTCATCATGTAGTAACTGGAAGGTAAAAGGACATACCAAATCCTTCGACACTCCTCCGCCATAATCTGCTGCGGCGCCAACCCCCCAATCAACCCCTCTTTCGTAACATCATCCTCACCCAAAGCCGGCAACTCCTTATACAGCCCCAAATACCGCGCCATCGCCACACTCGTACCCAACCACATATAACTCGGCTTCCACAGCGAGTTCTCCACCGCAAACAACGTCAAATGCAACAGGGTTTTCAGCACGTTGATGCTCGGGTTGTCGATAACGGGTAAGACGAGACGGCGTGCGCGTTCGTAGAATATATGTTCGACGACCTCTTTGCGGCCTTCGTAGAGGGGGTGGTACCGAGCCGCACACGCCAGCATCGCAAACAGTACGGCGGGGTCGATTCCCGTCGACGGGGGTAAATGACCCGGTATGTGCGGTTGCTCCGGCGAAGGTGGCCGCGACGCGGCCTGGTAGAATGCGGCTTCGTGGATGATTGCGAGTGTGCAGGTTATTTTCTCAAAATACAGGGAGAGGATCTCGTTTAGGGTGAAGAGATCGGGCAGGGGTGGGAGGTCGTCGAAGATGGTTTGTGGGCGCGGGACGGAGTGTTCGGTGTAGGCGTGGAGTTGGCTGATGATTTTGTTTATGTGCGGTTGGGCTACGATTGTTGCGGGTTCCTTTGAGGGGAGAATGAATGTGTTAGTTTATTCCTCCACGATCGATGAGTTGGAGGAGCAAAGCAAAGGCTGGATGGTCGGATGGTTGAGCGAAAGCGAAGGTTGAATGGTCGAATGGTTGAACGATGAGGTTGGATCAGGGGAATCTTGCGCAATGTGGTGCTCGCTTCGCTCGCAAAAGATCTGACGCTGAGCGCCATGGTGTATCGAGCCTTTGGCGCAAGGAACTCGCCCCGCTGGCACTCGCTTCGCCCGCAAAGGCGTTCACTCTGGTCGACCTCGCTAAAGATCGGTCTCCCAGAGCGAACCAAGGGGGCTCGAGTGGTCACTCACCAAGTCAATCGTCGAACGACCCGGCACATACTTCGCCCCACCCTGCTCAACAACAGCCCTAGCCCTCCCAGCCCGTGCATACCCGGTGTTCTCGGACCCCGCCTCACTACTCCACGCATAATCATCAGGACTGCGCACCCCCAAAGGCGAAATATCCGTCCCCGCCTCAAACCCCGACTCCGACGCCGACATCGACCCCCTCTGCATCTGCTGCGGCCACGCCCCCTGTTGGGCCGCACCACCGTCAAATCCCGTACTGATTCCGCTAGCATACGACACGGTGGCTTGTTCAGGCGAGATGTACAAATTGGTAGACGACGAGCTGCTGCCCGTGACGTCAGCTGCGCCTCCGCCAAACATGCTGCTACCGTCGCCGGGGGGCACAGGTTCGAGACTGGGAGCGTAGTAGGTGTATTCGGCCTGTTGGATGCCGGAGGGGAGGGAGAGGGGGAAGTTGAGCTCGGTGGCTAGGCGGGAGGTTTGGGCGTCTAGTTCGTGTTGGAAGGAGGGTTGGGGGAAGTTGCGAGGGCGGTGTTGGTTGAGGGGTTGGAGGGAGTAGGGATGCATATTGTTGTTTTTTATATATGGGATTGGTGAGGATTGGGGCCGGTTGGTTGAGCCTTGCGGTGGCACTGGGACAAGGAGCGTTCCAAATACTTTCGAACGACTGAGAGCCTCGATCGAAGTGTGACAACTGCTAGATTTCTAGGAACACTTGCTGCTGAAGAGAAGTGGACAGTTGGAGAAGCCCACAGAGGTGGCCTGGTTGTTTATATAATCTGGAAGACGTAAACTTGACCGATCTCTCTGAGTTGGTTGGATGGTTCTCTTTCCGAGTTGTTCAAGTTGTGAAGGTGGGAGGCCTGAGGGAACCGTGGGACAGTGGGACGTGATTATTGTTGACCAGCGCGTCCTATTATAATTCTCGCCCTCCGCTGCTCCGTTTCGCCCACAGCCAGGGATTGGGCGAGCTGGGGAGCCTCCCCATGCCAGCCATGCATGCATGCCCTAATGACACTTGCAGATGGCTCCGTCAAGCCAAGCCCATGATGCGCATCAGAATATCCATATGCCATATGCATTCACCGAGCATCTACCCCTGCAAGATAGCGGTCCCGCCATAATCTTCTCATCGCACCTCCGGATGGGATGACAAACATACCTGCCCGGCTGACTGAAAGCATCCCTGAAACTACCTTCCTGAGATATCCATCCATCGCTTATGAGGCACTATCTGGGACTAGCATGCGTACTCATGCATACCCAGGAAATGGACTGCATTTCAAAGCCAATGTCTCCCGCGATGATCCTCATAACCGGGATCCATCCCTTTATTGTCAGGGCCCTCCGCATTTTCCAGGCCTCGAAATGTTATTCGGCATCTTAATCCTCCGCTCGCCGATTTGGTCCCTTTCGGCATCCGCTTCCGATTCGACATTTTAGGAAGCCAGAACGAGCCCCATCAAAAAGACGGCAGACATAACTGGCTTTTCCGCAGTGATCGTCAAGCGAGCTGGTAGCTTTCATAACGACTTTCGGGCTCTTAGCCGGCGAGACACAGCCCACCTCCTTGTCATCATGCGCTCAAAACCGGGCAAGTTGACGACGCAAGGGAAGAAATCCCGGTGACGCTCATCACTCGGAACGTAGACGATCGCTTTCACAAGCGGGTTGTAGAGAAGGTCATTCACGTGCATGGCGACATCCGTTAATGATAAACATGCGGGGACGTTCTGAAGCGATGCGGACGTTACCTGTGATGACCATCATCTTCGGGGGCTATATCATTTTGACATCGGACTTGAGGAGCATGTCTGAGCAGCGGGATGGCGGTGTAGTTGTCTCGCGTTGATTGCAGCTGCAGGGACACGGGCAAATCTTCCTCGCCGTTACCTCTCCTCATGCTCTCAGCATTTTCTCAACGGTGCTGGATCAGCCAAGTTACAATGGTCCGCCACGATGTGGAAACCAAAAAATGCGTAATTCCGACGAGAGCTATGAATGTTGCTGTGCGTCTCTATGTGTATGGGTGCGCCGAGTGAGTATTACCTTCACAAAAGAGACCGCGGAGGGAAGAAGATCGACCATACGACAAAGTTTCACAGCGTGCAAGCCTCCTCACCACCCAATCAAGATGTAGCTTTCAGGCAGTCCGCTTAGAAGTCACATTCATTCAAAGATCGCAATACTGTGGTCGATGCCCACTGACAACATGAACGCACTACGTGGAGAATAATATTGGGGTCATGATACGGCGAGATGATTCTATATTCATTGAAGTTATAACATTCGGTGTTGAGACATCAAAATTTTTCACCGTCTATCAATGCTTTCCCTAGCAGGGAGTGCTTCACTCTCTCTGATCAGCGCCGTCCCCACATGCGAACAGCCCAAACACTCCATGTGACGGCGGGGTAACCTCTCCGCTTTGGTCACAGGTGCATTTGCATGCCACGTCGTTGCAGGACCGCTCTTGCTTTTCCTTCTCCAGGTTCTTCATCGCTCGTTGGCCGCATGAAGATGCCTCTGCAAGCCACGCTGCATATCCTTGTATCCCGGCCGGGAAGCGTGTGATCGAGGACTGAGTTCTCCCTTTTGTAGTGATCGACCGTCAATTGAAAATCATTGATGCGTCTTTGCAGTTTGTTTTGCTCGCCCATGTGTGACTTATGCTGGGAGCAAGTCAGCTCCCGGGCGCGTTCCACGTTCAACTCCAACTTTCCAGCTCCGCGGTGAGCTCTGCGATCTCATCCCAGATCTCAACCTCTCGGTTCGCGATCTCAACCTGTCGGGTCAATTCCACCTCTTTCAGCTTAGCGGTGAGGTGACGGCGCGCTGCGGTATCGGCTTCTGTTTTACAATTTCATCGTGTCTCGCTCCTCGGTTGCTGAGGTTGCCTTCGCCGTGGCGGAGTCCCGTTGGGCGGTAATATTGTCCTTTTCCTGGTTTGCCGAAGTTGCGAGGGATTGCTCTACTTGGTTCTCCAGTTTCAGCCTTTGGAACATCGATGGTTCGTCAGCTACGAGCGCCAAGGTGTTCACCAACCATGCGGGACCGGCTGTGGCTGCAAAGTGTGCAAACCGGGACAGAGTGTTCTTCCAACGAGGCTCCCCTGTACGAGCCAATCGCGAATACCTAGATTGGACTTTCCCTGACGAACTTGAACGTTGTGCTATTCGACCACATGCTGCTTTGACGCTGCACCGAGACAATCAGAGACATCAGAGAGATCGCAGAGACCATGGACGAACGCTGCAGAGCAACGCAGGTTAACAACTTGCCTTCGCCTAAGCGAAAGCCTAGGAAGGCCCGGGAGTGTCAGATCATGTGTCAAGTAGGATATGATATCAACATAGCAACATCAGTAGAAATCCCGGGAGGGTCTCGGATGACCTCTACTAGCCTGCGATGACATATTACAGCCGATACTCAATTGTTCGAGCTATAACGCTATAGAGCCACGGAAATCCCTCTTTCAGATCGATGATTTCAGCAGTGCAAGGCTTCCGGTTCGGTATCATTCTACCAAGACATCGCTTCCTAACGTCATGCTACGATACTGGAGTGAGACGCAAGACTCCGTTTGCTTCCAGCTCTGCGTACGTAGGGATCGTCTTGCCGTATGCGTTTGCAGCGCTTTGCTCGGTTCATTCTGTGTCTGGGCGACTTGCGTTAGTTTTTGCCCTGAGTAAGATAGCAAACCGTCTTCACGACGGGCATCTGACTGCCGAGGGAAGGGGGGAGCGTCCTAAGATCAGTCCTCGTTGTACGCGAAAATGTACAGTGAATCCATCGTGGTCGTGACGCTCCTGGTTGGTACCCGGCAGCCGTGGTTGAGGAGGTACGCTACAACGTCGAATGGCTTCTCGACAGCGTCATAGAGGATGCCATCGCTCTCACCTGCTGAATTGGAGGCTTGAATGGCAAGATCCTCCCGGATCGACTACTGAGTGCATGTGCGATGCGCGATGTGACTGCTCTTTTTGAGAGTTTGTGCGGATGATGCTTTTCACCGCTGGCCCCGTGGGTGCCCTTGTTTTTTTAATGCGTGCCCTTGTACAAACCATACTCTCAAACCCTGCAATAACTGCAAAGAATGTTCGATCGGGGGGAAGGTCCAAGACACGGTTGCGGACAAAACACTTGTCTTAGAGGGAGTGCACAATTGTTCCGAAACTGCTCTACATTTTCCGTGGCCACGGGGCTACATCCTCATTACCGGTCCATGCTGCGCAATCTCATCCCAACGAAAGACGATTGCGGGAAGTTCCGGGTTGTCGTCAAAGATCATGAGGATTGTATCACGAATGTACTGCTTGTCCAGATCAGGGTTTGAGTCGATAAGCGCCTGCAAGTCCACCCAGTCTTTCGGGCGGCCAAAAATCAATTTGAAGACGGCGATCGCTTCAGCGGAGAGCACCGAGAGAGAGGTGCCGTGTACGTTCACTCTCCGAGCACGTTCGAGGGCTTGTTGGGAAAATACAGGTATAGTTGGACCGAACGCCTCGATTTTGGTTCCTTTCCACCAGAAACGAATAATCGGCCCGTCACACGGAATGGCCGTAGATTTCAAACTACGCCGTACTCATCAGTTATTGGTGCATGCTCTTCGATTGCTTTGAGCATTTGGCCGGCATCGTCAGGGACGGTAAAATAGTTGAAATCAACGGCGAAAGTCGTTCGGGGAACTGCCCAAAAACCAAAAGATAGGGCGCCGCCGATGGCGTACGGCACTTGTGCGCTATCAAGAATTCGCCCTAAAGCGCACGCGACGGACAGTGATGTTTCGTGTGGTTCCGGAATAACAATCCGCCGTCCGTCGCTCTCCCTCGCGGACTGTGCACTTCGTTCCGTTGCCGGGTGCGGTTTCGCTGCGTCTGGGTTGTCACCACTTGCCATGCGAATTCTGGCTGCGCGTTCGGCAATGGGGGGTGCGAGGATTCGCCGCAACGCCTCATTCGTTTTTTGCACAAAGGAAACTTGCATATTAGGGAGCACCGCACCGAAAAGCGCAATTCTCTGCTCAAGAGACATGCGGCGGTAGGTGCTACGGGTGTCGACGTCGTGATTGCGCAGCATATCGAAATATGCTGTCGCGAGATGACGACTGCGAAGGTATTTCGAGGTTGGGAAGATCGGGAGCCGTACAAGCCTCTCCGTCGAGCGCAGATAGCTGCGAAGGTAATTTGGAGTCGGGCAGAGCGGGAGCATGTCTGCCGGGTGTTTCGGTGAGTAAGACAGCTGCCAAAGCAAAGGTGGTACCTCTCTTGTGTGGAGTCCTCTCGTTTTGTGTCCGTGAGGGATGGAAGCAAGAAGGTTGAAGTGATGTTGCGGTAGCTCGTGGTAACCTTGACTGCAGTATTTGTGGAGACCATTGATCTGAAAGCGCAGCAGAAACGCGCGTCGGGATGCGTCAGTTTGGTGGCACAGTCGGGATCCGGAGGAAATCGGCCGCCGGAAGGAATAGCAACACATCCATCCATCCACGGCGGGCATCTCTCCGATTCTCTCGTCAAAGGCCGCCGCATCTTCAACGGAGCCCAAAAGGGCCTTCTTGCCTGTGGGTGATGTCAATTCCTGGCGCTCATCCATGGAGGCCCCAACTATATCGTACCGTATACTGTACAACTATACAACTTGTGATAAAGCATGGGACATCAGCCCCCCGCTTCTTTCCCCCCCACACTTTCCCGTCCCGCCTGCTGCCTAAAAAATCCCACATTGGTCAGACACCCCCTCCCCTGGCTGTCAATTGTCAAGCCCGCTCGCACACAGAGAGCCCCTTTTTCTCTTGGCCTTTTTTATTGAGGGGTCCTGCCGGTTTCCCGCTTTGTTCGTAAATATCGGCAACGGGCGAAAACCAAAAGAGCCCACCTACCGCAAGGGTCCGTCGGTCAGTGTGGTTGTGGTCCGCGATCTTTCCCAGGGTGTCTCTTCGTAGAGGGTTGTTCGATTTCCTGGGAACTCTTGGGCCCGTACAGATAACGCAGCGTGGGAGTCCACGTCGCACTGGCTCATAGGAATTCACACACCTCGTTCTCTTGAGATACCCATATACCAACAATGCCGTCACCCACAACGACCTCGCCGCTGCGGTCCCACTCGACGGCGGGAAAGTACCCGGCACCGTCAACCAAAATCTCCTCACCACTACGCTCCAATTCCACCGCCGGAAAGCTACCCGCCCGCGAACGTCTCTCCACCTCACGCCCCTCCCTCAACGACTTGACCCACACCCCAGAAAAGAAGCCCTCGAAAACACCCGCCAGCTTCCTCAAAAAAGTCTGGCGAAACAGCTTCAAACGACTATCCCATCGCACAAGTCTGCATGACCTGAACAAGTTGGGACAGAAGGGCGCCAGCGAGACGCAGCTGCCTCTCAGTCAGACGCGGCTGAGGACATCGCTTTCGTTGAGCGATTTGAGGTCGGCGCCGTTGTTGGAGGGGACTGAGCTGAATTTGTTGGTGTTGGATGAGGAGGTGACGAGACGCCTGAGTGTTATCAGTAAATCTTCATCGAAACACTCTGAGAAGGTTGGAGAAGATGTCGACAAACCGGTTGAAAATGAGGCAAATCAATTCGTTGCTAGTGTTCAAAGTGGGAGCGAGAATGCGAAGGAAGAACTCCAACCGGTACAAAAAGCAGAAAGCGACCACGAAACGTCCGAAGCGGAGATGACAATGGAGGAGCTTGACGAACTTCTCTCTGAAGCCAAGGAAGAAGCTGCTGCGATATTGGATGTCAAGGCCGCCTCAATGGAGGTCAAACCTACGCACACTAGGTCATCTTCGAACGATTCCATTCCGCCGAGGCGTCACTCTGACTCAGCTGATCCGCGAACGCTCCAGTTGGTAGACGACGTTCGCGAATCATTTCCGTCCAAAAGCAATCCCGCCACACATGAGGGGGACTCTGACCGCCGCCAAGAAGGTCAGAACGTCGAGGAGAATGAAGAGTGGATCAGTTCATCCTCGGCTTCCGATCAGGAGGACATTGAGATCGATGATGACACCGAACCAGAAGAAAGCTTTTATGCGCGCGCCATCCGTCGTGCCTCCTGGGGATCCATCTACACCGATGCGGACAGTGTTTTCAGCACCGTACCGCCATCGTTACCAGAAGCGGACGCGCAGTCTGTGAAAGCAAGCCCTTCGAAACGGCAACGGAAGCGGTTCAAGCGGGTCGGAAGAGTGTTTTCACAGGCGGGGGCCGATGGTTTGCAATCGGATGCCGAAAGTGGCAAGAAGGCAGATGATACGGCAAGTGAAACATCATCGGAAGCCAAACAATCTTCCGACCAAGCACGCTACGATCCCCGCCGCTCCTTATACAGCAACGCCGGTTTCCTTCTCCGCGGTCGTCGAGACCGCACCTCCACCGCGACGTCCCTCGAGACCCTCCTCCATCGCCGCAGCGTCGCCAAGCGGTTGACCCTAACAGTCATGCCAGAGGACATCCGCGAGGAGACCGAAGAGGACGACCAAAGCGCGCGATCCTCCTACTCCAGCGCGCTTTACCACGACCTCACCCCCATCAACACCTTCCTCCCATCCAGCGCTAGCTCTGTAGGTGATTTCGAGGGGTCAGAAAGCGGCGCCTACTCCCACCTCTTAGGCCGACGCGAATCTGATTCATCCACTCACTCGGCCTTCACCTCCCGCTCCCGACTCGGTGTCCTCAACCTAGCCGCTGACGGCGCAGCGCTTCCATCCCCGACCTCCGCACGATCACCCTCAGACGATGACCGCGACATCTTCGGCAGCCTGTCCCGCTCTTTACGCGAAAGTGAGGAAAACGTGTCTTTTGCGCCCTCCAGACGGACCACGAGCGCCTCATCCATCTCGACATTGTACGAAACGTTGTTGAGGGACTATACGTCTGAGCGAAGCGCGGATGCGGCGGAGGGTCGGCATGCCGAGGACGCAGAGTTCGATAGGTCGATGGGGAACGATGCAGCGGACCAGCAGCATGCCCATGCGAACGCGGTTGCGGTCGCGGGCATGGCGAAGCTGGACAACCTGTTGGGTGATATCGCGGCGTGGTACGATGATGCCGCCGATTCGCAGAGTGTGAGGAGTCGGAGGACTTCCTCCCAGACGTATATCGACGATACCCCAACCCCCGCCGCTGATTCGATAGACGGAAACAGGGAGTCGAGTTCTACGACACCGCCTCCTTTGTCCCGCCCTCCCTCACCGAACGAAGCTTCATCGTCTGCATTTCCGTCCACCTCAGTCTCCCCGACTAGACCATCAAGCAGCAGCTCCTCCAGCCCCGCCCGCGCTCTGGGTATCTCGCAAACACCCAGCCCATCCCGGAGTAGGTTGTCGATTTACAGCTTCGTCGAGGGGGATGATAGCGGGGGCAGTGGGGATGAAGGTATCCAGACTGTGGATGTCGCGGGTGTGGAGGTTGGGAATGTGTTTAAAGTGGGCGAGGGGGATGTATTGGTCGAGCATGAATGGACTGGTGTCCCGACCGGGAATGAGACCGAAGCCGGCGTAAAGCGGTACGATATAGCCTTACCGTTCGACGGCGCACAAGGGGAGGTGACACGGTACCTCGTCACCCTCCACAACACGGAAAACGCCATCGTCCCATATGCATGGTCCGAGCACCCCGCATCGATAACAGTAACACCCACAATGGGATGGATGCCACCCCTCGGAGACACCATCGTCGAACTCCGCATCACACCAGCCTCGACCTCCACAACACTCACACTCTCAACCCAGACCGTTCCAAAATTCCACCTTAACATCACACCCACCCCACCCCTCGCAGTCCACATACCCCGCACCTCAACGACAAGTTCAAGCACATCCTCACCGCTCCGTGCACCCCCGACCTCACCCCTCCCACCCCTCCCAACAACCCCACCGTTACCATTCCCCGACTCCCCAGAGCAGCCAATGAGAACAAAATCGACGAAATCGACCAGATCAGCGAAACGCTTGACGGTGGTCGGGGTGCAAGGCGCGGTGGGGAGGGAACGGAGGAAGAGCAGGCATGGGTTTTGGGGGCTTAAAGGGAAGGCGAAGAAGAGTAAAAAAGTCAAGGACGCGGGGATGGAGAGGAAGTAAGAAAGGGTGTAACTGTGGTTTCTTTTTTTTTTTGGCGTAGGATGATGCTGGCGCATGGGCGTAGGAACAAACCGACGGCGTGGCGTCATGCGGGATATTCGTATTTAAGTAATTGTAGCCTCATTTCATACAACTCATATATATATATATATATATATATATATATATCCGGGATGAACATTTCTTGTTTTTCTTGACGTGTTTGGGTTTGACGTAAAGAGGGTTTTCTTTATGTATGTGTATTTTTTTTTTCTGGTTTGGGAGCGTTTTCGGGGATTTCTTTTGAGTTTAGTGGGGGAGGGGTGGTGTACACTAACATCATGTATTTTTTTCCTCAAACTTCCTTTTTGGCGTTGCTGATCCTGAAACGTTTCCAGTCTTGCTCCTTTGTCCGGGCGCACCTTTTCTGCGGCTTTTGATGGATCATTGGGCTTGCCGACCCCACCTGACGTGCTCAGTTCAGATTCATGCCTGGGGGTGCCGGACAAGTGTATGGACCGGTTCGTAGCTTTGACGCGTTCGCGACGCGTTCCATACTGCAAATATCCGAAACGTGCACAAGTTCCCTTCTGCACCGGGAACAGAAGAGCATCTGGAGCGCTCACATCGCGAGGATAATATGTTCCGTAAACTGCGGAACATGGTGTGCCAGCTGCGCGCAGGTCCGACATATCCAGGCCCCTTCCGCGTTCGGAATGGGAACCGAAGCGAAGTATGTTGGGGATTCGGGGGGTTCTGTGCTTTGCTGAACCCAGTGATTAGGACCGCGTCGGGGCCACACCGAAAGTAGGAACGCATGGAGACGTCTTCGATCTAATTCGTGCTAAGATTTTCACAAACCCTCAGGCCCGGGTCGGGCCAGCTGTGAGGAGAGGGACAGATGGGATTCCGGTATACTGTCTTACGTTATGGACAGGTCCCAGATCGGGCAAGCCCTGTGTACATGTGGCAAGGGATAGAATGTAACTTCTGCGTCGCATGCTCACCCGCCACCAGCCCCCGTTGAGGGACGATGGGCCCTTACGGCAGACCCGCACGTCGTCCTCGACGCGTTTCCTCATGTCCGAACCTTGGCTATGTCCGAATGACCATCCCTGAACGAATCCAGAACGCGTGGAGCTCGTGTCTTTCTGCTCAAGCCTAAGTGACGCCCTCCATGTTCGACGTCGGGGATGGGAGGGGTCGAGCCCTTCTTTCACCGTATCAATCTCCCTTGTACGCGTCCATACAGCAGCGTCCGGGCTCGAGTATCCGCGGTGCTGCTCAGCAGTCTTTACCCAAACGGAAAGGGGAGCGATGTGGCTCCAGGCTGTCAGACACGATCTACATGCAGCTGCGCGTGCCCCCCAACCTACCCGACCCCATCGCAGGGCGCGTGTCAATGGGGGAGTCCCTTCCCAAACTCGAGTTCGCGTGGGCTCTTGCTCCCGGCAGTTGCAGCCGGCCCTGGAGTTGTGCGGCGATCCCCGCGCGCCGTTCTGTTTGGCGGACTCTGTTCACTGTGAAACCCAGCACGCGTTAGGTACGCGCTTTCTCAGGTCTGGACTTCACGTGGGATTTTTCCGAACTCCGTTTTTCGTGTTTGGGCAACGGATGGGAGATTCCTGGAATCTTTGAGAGATCGACCCGTTGCGACGGTGGTGATGTGGGTTTCCCTCTAAGGCCTTATTCATGAGCGTGCGTTGGATTCTTCGCTTGTGACGGCCGAAAGACGTAGCGTGACGTGTTCGTGACGCGTTATTTAGTTACATCGCAATTTTGGATGTCCTATCCTGAATTTTGGCGGTGCTGCTTGCAAGTTTCATTTGACTGAAGAGACTGATACGCTCACGCATTGAGGTGGCTGGCATGATGTGTATATGCCCTTGCCCGATGTAGCAGCCTTCTTTATCAGTCGCGTTTCAATTCACAAATCACTTGCGACCTACGTCCGGAAAAGATTGAGTGTTCTCCGGTGTGAGCCCGGATCAGGCCAGCCAGGGTAGGGACGACGCATCGAGCATCTGCGGCTATGCTGTATTTCCACCCCAGGTAACAAACGATCGAACAGACGATCGGCGCTCCACAACTGACGGAAGGGCAGGGAAGTTGGGAAAGTTGGGAATTGGGCAGGAAAGCTGGGAACCACGACGCGTTAGCAACGCGCTGCTTATGTCCGAACCTCGCACGTGTCCGAATGACCAGGACCTCTTGACGCGTTCGTGACGCGTTGAACGAGCTTCCCGATTGTTGGATTGGTAGCCGCCGTAGGTGGGCTGATTGCTATGGCTGCAAAGCCCCTGCAATGCTGTTATCCTTACTAGTGCACATTGCCTGGAAGCCAGTGGACAGTCTCTGCCTTAGAGGAATGTCAGGAGGGGGTTAGGGTTAACCCGCATGTGGAGCTAGAGATTGCAACTCATCAGCCGCAGGCACTCACAGCATTACCAGTTCAAGCGTGAGATGGTTGCATGTATCCCCAGCTGGCCAAAGAAAATTTCGCACGGATGGGGAAGATGTCTGTGAAATGGTCTTTGAAGTGGTGGACACAATAAGAAGGGAATGAAGGGAACGGCAAGTGAAGAAGAGTCACTGTCGGTCAGATGCGGCACGCGTCGTGGCCGCTGGTCATATGAGCCCTGCGCGTTTCCCCCCAGCGGGACGCCATGCGATGACGGTAGGGCTCTGTCTGCTTTGCAGCCATAGAACAGCTCAACTTCCTTGGGGTTGCGGGGAGTTCCCGGGGGGAGCCCTGAGTTCCAACTCAAAGAAAAGCATGCAATGAGACTCAAGCCAAGTTCAGCTTGGACAGATTTGCATTGTCTCTTGAGTGCGTTCGTGAGACGGATACTATCTCCTCACCCCGCCACTTACAAGTCAGTTGTCAGTCTGAAAGTTCCCACCCCTGAGCTGTTCGTGCCCGGTGGGTGAGAAGCGGGAGACGGCATATGGTGAGGCACATGTCCGCTTTTCAGGGACACCCTGGTTGTCATGGGACGCTTGCTTTGCGGCGGCACTGGTCCTCTCCGTAATAGATTTGCAGATACTGGCTGCATTTTCCTTTTCGAAAACAAGACTCTGTAGGCTAAGCATGTCGGCCTGTCCACGGCGCATGCCTCTGACATTGATCTCAACTCGCTTTCTTGCATGAAGGCTGTAGGTGTAATGCGATGAGATGACACCGACCCAATGATGCACATCCTAACTCCGTCGAAAGCCAACTCCGGCTTTCTGGTTCCAGCCTTAATTGCCTTGCGCACAGGAACCTCAACGCTTCTTCATTGGGAAAGGCATAGAAATTGTTCTTCAAATGGGCTGCCTCTACTGATAACAACGATGAAGGTGGAGACGATATGGAAGAGGTCGCTGAGGCATTGTTCAAGTAGGGAAACCCGAAGCCTCAGCTCATCTCTGGATGCAGACAACCGTGTTTCCCGGTCTCTATCTGAGATCAGTACGCTAACGGTTATGTGCTGTCCTCCAAATAGGGGTTGTGAGAACGACGCGTCGACACTCAGTCGACACTCACGCTGACATAATGTCCGAATTGAGGAATTTCCGCGTCCGGAAAGAGTCCGAACGACCAACACTCGGGATTGACGGCCGCCCCAGTGCGTACCATGCTCTCATCTCGTTAGGAGAGTGCGGTAGGTCATTGTGCCGGGTCCGGGAGGGGGTTCCGTGGCTTAGTGGTTGGGTATGCGAGATACCTACTCTGTACGTGCTTTGCGCGGGCGCATGTCTGTGTATAAGTTTGAGAGCTCCTTGTCAGTAGATGGCCCGTACTCGTGCATTTCGGCATGATTCTTTGGAAACTTGAGTATAAATGAGGACGGGGGACCACGGCGTAAGGTGCCTGGCGGTGCTTGTCTTGTCCGGGAGTCTCTTCAGTCCCGGGCAGGAGTCGGGCTCGAGATCGAAGACAAGCCGTCCAAGAACGCGTCTCGCCGTTTGAAAGCCTTGAATTCTGTGAAGGCCCATCTCCGAACGACCCAAAGTCCTTTGGGCATCCCCTGATTCCCCTCACGTGGGAAAACATAAGAACGATCTGGTAACACAGTAGGGAGACCATAATGGATCAGCTGTTCGCGACCCTTGCCATATCCGGCGCTTCGCTTGTCTCCAAAGCGGCATTCTCCTACGCCCAAGGCGTGGCCGTCCGCCAAATCTCCGGGTTTGTGCAGCGCACCACGGCCGATAAATCATCGCTGCATAAGCAGTTGGTCAGCTTGCAGAATGTATTGCAGATAAAACTGTCTATTGTTACCCCAGGTAAGTTTCAAATGCCGGGTCTGGTCATCTCATTCTGATTCCCGTCGGGCCTCGTCTCTGACCACTGACACTCACGATGGGTTTGCAGCGATAGACACCTGTGAAATTCTTGCTGCGAAAGGGAACACCTCCCTCGAAGGCATCCTGCACCTGTCAGGAGAGCTGAAGAAGCGTCTGCGCAAACTCGGCGAGCGCGTGCAGATCGACACCGCAGATAGCACCAATGGCGAGCAGGGCGGAGCCGACCAACAAAAGGAGTTTGCCGCGGAAGTTCTGAAAGACGTTGAGGAGGTGCTCAAGACCATCGACAACCTTGTGCCGTTCCTGCAATTGGCGCTGCAGAACTCGGGAGCGAGCTTGGGGGGAGGGTTAGGTGGGAGTACGTCGCCAGGCAGGCTGTTGCAGGCGTCGACTGCTGTTGCGCTGGCGAGTGGACGGTTTGTGGCGCATTCGCAGTTTGGACCCACGCAGCCGCCGGATCCTGTTCAAGTTGGAAGCCCGTATGTACTCCATCGAGGAGCAAGTTGACCATATTCTCAAGAAATGTAATGACCAAAACGTCTTTCCTGCTCTCCAGATTCCCAGTTCGCGTCTATTCGCTCTTCCAATCATCCGCCCGCGCCAAGGGTCTCTCCGACTTTACATGGCGTGAAGACTTCGCCAAAGCCACTGTAACAGTACAACGCATCAGCGCAACCGCCTCAAGGACCAAAACATCATGGATAGCATACAACCTTGTCATCACGGAAGATCTTAACGACGGGCGGTACCACGAAGGCGTCGACGTGTCCAAGTGTAAAATGACTGATGTTATTCCTGGACGCGTCAACAGGATCTCGGTAACGGATCTGAAGAAGTTGTATTACTCCCGGTCGGGCCTTCTCCTCAACATCGATGCAAAGTCCCCCGTATTGGTCGTCAAGCTAGATTCGGACGCTGTCCCTGTGGTGGGAGCGGGGGACGCATCTGGTGGGAGTAACACGCCGGTGCGAGCAAAAGAGCGGGCGGGTGCCGAGTACCTTGCCTTGGAGCTCTTCCACGACGACTCGCATCACAAGCCGGACTCGGACAGCGATCTCAGCGACAGTGATGAAGACGCAGAGGAACACACCGACACAGGGTCGCCCACAAAACCATCAAACCCAAAATCGGCAAATGATGCCACCACCACCACCACCACCACGCCACCCCCAGAACGCGTCCACCTCAGCGTCCTAGAATACATCCTCCGTCTCGCCACCCTCGAAGTCTCTGAACAACGATCTCACCTCGAAGTATCCGACGAGAAACTCAACCTCTACCTCGCCAACGAGGTGCGAAGGTCGTCGCGCGGGGGAGATGACGGCGCGGTCGGCGGTAACGGTACAGGTGGCATGTCAAGTCAACAACCGCCGCGACGACACTCGGGGCAGGATAGCCCGTTAGCGCGGAAGGCGGGCGGGGGTCGTACGTTGCTTGGAGACACGTTTGTGGAGAGGTTGAGGAAGGCCGGTGGGGAGTCGTCGTAGTATTATTCTCAGATTGGGCAGATTTAGCTACCCCTTTAACAAGAGATGTCACTTTCCTGCACACAGTTGCCAAGCATTATATACCCGTGATCTCTCCCTGTAACCACTGTAACGCATCCTGATTCTTCTTCATCATCTGGTGTCCCAAAATATATACCCAGGGTCCTCGGTATCATTCCTACATCCATTGATAGTGAGGGCTAGGTGCGGTCCCCATTTACGTTGTGTTTTTTCTTGGAACCTCTTCTACTTGTACATTTTACAGCTACTAACACAGCTACTACTCTTGCCTGAGAAGCTGAGACTCTTCCCAGCAAACCGATTGGGCATGACTAGGATTCTAGAATGAATGTTGGGATTGAGACCGGACACGGTTTCGGACTTTACTACATTGCCCTTTGATTACCTCAGCACGCGTTTGCACCTGAACGGGACCATAACCTTCCCCTCGATTTCCCTCCTGAACAGATATGAGCAAATTCCGAAAGGAGCGAGAAAGGGGCACGGGGAAGAAACTCTCGAGTCAGAATAGAACGCATTTCTTGGGTTCCGGCGCTGTCCGGTTTCCTGACGGTTGCGGGAGGAAATCGACGGGTTTCTTGTCAAGGTAAACCTGTCAATAGAAATACTTACTACCACCGGCTGATCGTAAGACACGTCCATTCACATGAGAACATCACCCAAATATCGAAAAAGCGCACAGGACCACAGAAATGTAACATGTAACATGGATCCGAGAATATTATGAGTACGAAAAACAGAGCAAAAGGAAAGTAAATGAAAAGAACAAGAGGAAGAGTATCAAAAGCATGAGAGAATAGGGATAGGACTGGGGAGGTCACAAAAGCCGCAGCTTCCACCTAGGCTTCCCATCCGATGTATGAATGTTCGCGGGTCGAGACGCAACGGAGTGCCACACCATTCCTAGTTATAAAACTTGGGAATCCCACTCTCGATCGTCGCGGGCTTAACCAGCTTCCCATTCAACAAGGCCTCTGAGACGAGCATGCGTTCCTCAAACACGTGCTGCTTCTTCAGACCCGTGGCTGGGGCGGCGGAGGGGTCGCGTCCGGCGTAGCGGATCAAGCGACCGCCGCGGATGGAGGCGCCTTTGCCGCCGTTGCGGCCGTTTTCGAGGCCGCCGGGGGTGCGCGTTGCGTCGAGCTTTTCGGCCCATGCTTTGCCCTGTGGGGATGACGGGTGTGGTTAGCTCATATTTTGGGACATCGACATGCAAAATCGGAAGACCGAAGATAAGACAACATACCTTCCCACTCTTAAACCACTCCGTCTCCCTAACAGCCGTCTCCAACCTCGGCTCTACAAACGACCACGACCCAGAGTTGAAGCTCTCCTCCTGACACCACACCACCTCCTCCAAATTCTCATAATTGTCCACGACAGCCTTCACCTCCCAGAACGGGAACGGCGTGATCTGCTCCAACCTCACAATCGCCACATCGCGCAGCTGGTTCAGCTCACGCGCGCGGTACAGAAGGTAGTACACCTGCCCGCTGCAGAAGATGACGGACTTGATCTCGCGGGGCGGGGCGAGCTGGAACTCGGTCGAGCGAAGGGCAAGCGGGATGCGGGGTTCGATGTTGTTGGCGGCGCGGGGTTCGGTGATGTCGAGTTCCTTGAAGGGGTTCTCGTGAAGGACTTCGGGGATGACGCGCTGGAAGTATGTGCCTTCGGTCATTTCGTGGATGGAAGATTTGGCGAGGGGGTGGCGGAGGAGAGATTTGGATTCGAGGACTACCAGCTATGGAGAGACGTTAAGTTAGCTCAACACTCGAAAGCCAAAAGAATGGAAGAAAGCCATAGTCCGTGCACGGGCACATACCGGCTTACGGAACTCCCTGTGAACCTGTCTCCTCAGCGCATGGAAGTAGTTGGCCGGTACAGTCGGGTACACAACTTGGATATTACAGTCCTGATGTTGCCTGGCGTAGCTGTCCCGTCCAGTGCCTTCCAACGTAGGCATAGTGTACGGATCCTCATCAACCATCTGCAAGAACCGCTCCACCCTAGCCGACGAGTGTTCGGGTCCCTGACCATCGTAACCGTGGGGCAGGAGGAGGGTCAGACCCGTGCGCTGCAGCCATTTCTGCTCGCCAGAGACAATGAACTGATCGATGATACATTGGGCGTTGTTGGCGAAGTCTCCGAACTGGGCTTCCCAGATAACGAGCTGGTGCGGGCTGACCATGGAGTAACCCAGCTCGAACCCGAGGCATCCGAACTCGGAGAGGGAGGAGTTGCAGACAGTGAAGTTGCTTTGCGAGGGGACGACGTCGCCTGCAACCAGGTGGTTCAAGGGGACGTAGGTCTTTTCGGTTTGCTGGTCGTTCAAGAGGGCGTGACGTTGCGAGAAGGTTCCACGCTCCACATCCTGCCCACTGAGGCGGACGTGCTGGTTTTCAGCCAGCAGTGTGCCGAACGCCATGGACTCGGCGGTCGCCCAGTCGATACCTTCACCCTCAGTGACGGACTTTTGACGCTGCTTGAGAATTTTGCCCAAGTTGGGGTGCACCGTGAAATCGGACGGGTAGCTGGCGCCCGTGTTTCCGATGTAGCGGAGAAGGTCGAGATCCACACCGGTCGGCTTTGGTGGGACCGTCTCCTTGGCTAGCTCGGCGGGAGCTTTGAAACCTACATCACCCACGTTGGTGAGACCCAGGAAAATAACAAAGGACTTGGAGTTCAGCAGCCACACTCTTACCTGACCAGGAACTTGATTGCCATTCCTTTGAGCTGCCCTGGTAGTTCTCACTGGCCTTGTAGTTGTCCTGCAGGATTCCCCAGACACGCTTCTTCATGGCGTCGACTTCCTCCTGCGTGACCGACCCTTCGGCCAAGAGTTGCGCAATATACTTGTCGAGGACGGGGGTCATGCCGGCGATTTTCTGTAAATGATCACAGCAGGGTCAGCACTTTACCAAAGACCACGGGAATCATGGTGAGCACACGGGCATACCTTGTACATCAAGGGTTGAGTAAAGCTAGGCTGGTCGATTTCATTGTGTCCATACTTTCGGTAACACACAATGTCGATAACAACGTCCTTCTTATACTTGTGCCTCCACTCCGCCGCAAGCTCCATAGAGAAAACCACAGCCTCAACATCGTCTCCATTGACGTGTAAGATGGGAGCATTGACCGTCTTAGCAACATCAGAGCAGTAAGGCGTGGAACGCGCGAACCTGGGGTCAGTGGTGAATCCAACTTGGTTGTTGACGACGACGTGGACCGTGCCGCCGGTGGCGTATGCGGGAAGGTCAGCCATTCCGATGGTTTCATAGACAACACCCTGACCGGCGAAAGCGGCGTCTCCGTGCATTAGGACAGCCATAGCTTTGCTGTGTTCCTTTACGTCGTTCTGGTAGTATTGCAGAGCGCGGACTTTGCCTTCCACGACGGGGTTGACGGCTTCCAGGTGGGACGGGTTCGCAGCGAGAGAGAGGTGGACCGTCTTGCCAGATGGGGTGGGACGCATGTAGTTCTGAGGGACGAGATGATCGGTAAATACCGTGAAAATAAGAAGGCACTCTGCATTTCCGATTTCCTTACCATGCCCAAGTGGTACTTGACGTCCCCGGATCCCTCAACCGTGTCCTCCGCACTGTGCGAGAACTCGGCAAAGATAGATGCGTTCTCCTTCCGGACAACATTGGACAAAACGTTCAGACGTCCACGATGGGGCATACCCATGACAACGGAGCTGACGCCGTGCTCCACAGATCGGTCAATCAAGCTTTTCATTCCAGGAATCAAACTCTCACACCCTTCCAGACCGAAACGCTTCTCCGTGGGGTATTTTTGAGCAACGAAACGCTCGAAATGGTCAGACCACATTAACCGGTCCAGGATCATCATCTTCTGCTCCTTGGTGTAGTTGTACTTGACTGGCACTTCGAATCTTTGCCTGAGCCAGTCGCACTTTTCACGGTCGGGTATGTGACCATATTCGATACCGATGGGTCCGCCTATCAGCAGATGGATGATTAGCATACTACCCATCGATGAGAAAGTGACGTTCATGACATCCTTTCTCAGTACTCACAGTACGTCTTCTGCAGTCGGTCGATAATCTCGCGCAAAGTCAGGTTCTCTTTCCCTTCCTGAGCCAGGAAACCAGGCAGGATTCCGGAACCGAGATAGAATTTACGGTCCAAATCAGCGTCCGTAAATCCGTAGTGGGTATGGCTCAATTCTGGGGCTTTCGCCTCGTCGGCAACTTTGATCTCCAAGGGGTCGATCTTTGCGAGATGGTGACCACGGATTTGATAGGCGCGCACGAGCAGCTGCACTTTCATGTGGTCCATAATCTCGCCAGCGGGAATTTTGTCGCCAGCGGTGAATGAGGAGTCGCTTTGGTAGCCCTCGATCTCGGCGGATGGAATGATGGTGGGAGGCGGCGAGAAAGCGGGTGTCTTTCCCCCCGCGGCGAGATTCCGGAAATATACTTGCCACGACAAGTGGACAGATTTTGGGTCCTTTTGCCAAGCTTCGTACATTTCTTCAACGTACGTCCCAGACGGGCCGTTCAGGAATGTCTCATGAGACAACGGAGAAGCCTGTCGTGTGGCGATGGCGGCAGAGAACTGCCTGGCGGCGAAAGGTTTTGGTAGGACGGCAGTTTGGCATTTCTGCACGGCGTGCGACGCCCTGCGCGATGCGGCGCTCACGGCCCGTAATGTTGACCGTGAATGGAACATATTGCCGATAGGGTTGTAACCAGTAAGGTAACGTTAAGGTAGGTTGTCTGTAAGAGTGATTGACAGAATCAGTCGGGTCTGGTACGAACTGTGAAGCTCAAGATTTGGGACTCGATATAGACGACGTCATTCCTCCATCCTTCCATCTGAGGATCTCCAACTATTTCCTTCATCTGTGACGAGCCGCTGCTCCAAGCTCCTCACCCTCTGCCTCCGTGCCCCCGAATGGTCCAGTTTGGCGGTCGGCGGCCCTCGTCCAGTAGGACACCCATATCACCCATCGCGTTCCCACGCCTCGCAACACTTACCTTCAATATGTGGGTGGCAGCATATGTACAATTGCTGCAGCGGAATGAGTGTTGTAGTACACACAGAAACCTGCGAGTTAGCTCAAAGGCAAGTGCTTGTACACGAAAAGAGCAGTGCGTATGAGGCTAGATGTGTGTTTGTACAGTCGCCGCTGCTGTAAAGGCTTCGTTCAACTTGGAAAGTGAAAATTCCCAGCCAGCGCAAGGCTTCTTGCGCGCATGGCCCATTGTCGAAGGAGCTCGCTGGCTTAGCAACATCACCCAGAGCGTCATTTGATTTCCATTGTGCACGGGTTAGGGTTAGCCCACGCCTCAGCGCGCAGATTCATGCAAAAAAAATGCGTCCCACTCCATGTGCGTTGCCGCTCTGGTCCCGAGGAGGAATAGTGGACAGTCTCATGACACATCGTCGGAACTTGCGTTGTCAAGGCATTCGACAGTCGCTTGTCAAAGTATGTTCATGTACTTACAGTAGCACCATGCAATGTGGGGACAGTGAAGAGCTCAAGGAGGATTTTGCGTCCGATTGAGATGCTTGGAGGCCAATCTTCCTGAAGGGCGTCCCCGGCCAGATGCAGTCTTGGCTTCCTGTCCCAGCGCCAGATGACAAATGCCAAGGAAGTGGATGACATTCGCTCAGGCCTCCGGACGATGACACTCCGACACAGGAATGCACTTGATTCTACGCTGAGAATTGCTGATTTCCACGCTGACCGCCAAAGTCCCAGCAGATCGTCCAAAACACCACAAAGCTCCACATTGAAGTCCAAACTTCTAGGCTTCATCACGAGTCATCTTCCGAAACCCTTCGGCGACCTTTTTGATGTCCATCAAGACCTCCCCACCGTCCTCACATAGCCGTTTGTCCGGGTAATCATGACTGCCCATGGTGGGACGTCGGTTTGGAATGCCCTGCCTCCTGTTTCAGTCCATTCGAAGACATCAGAGACGGTTACGAGCCCTGCCTGCGTGTAACTTTGCGTCCGCTGCCGATTCCCTATCAAGCGGCCTGAGATTCAGTGATCAATCAGAACAAGGAAGCAGGGAACGGCTTGTGACGTTCATGCGGACGTACCATTCGGCCCGACATCCCTTCGCACTAGCGACCTTAACTGCATCGCGAACGAGTTACCCTGGAGGCCTTCGTACATCATATCCACATGCGTAACGGCTTCTCCATTGTGTACTGCCGCCCCCGGCGTCGCGAAGGCAGCACATGGGGCGGGCACGCAGAGCTGCGACAACACGTCAGTTTAGATGGACACGGCCCGAATGGGACAGTACCTTACCTTGATAGACTTTAGTTTCATGTGTACATGCCGATGCGCTTCGAGATACAGCAGGAGTTGGAGGTGCTCATCAAGCGCGGACTCGCTGCAGACGAAGGTCTCGAAGAGTAGACTTTTTGGGCCCTGGAGTGGATAGCGTTAGCTATCCTAAAGGATGACGCCAATCGTACGTACTATCCAGTTGATCAAAGCTTTCGGGTTATAGAACTCGTCATAATAGTCATGTGGAACAGGAAGAGAAACCGTCTCCAGGTCTCCAGAGTTATTCGTGCGTTGTCCATGCCAAATCCCGACAGGGAGCAAGCGCGTCAGTTTTGGAGGTTTTGTCGGACTCGGATGGCTCCATGGCACGACGGACATTTCAGCCTCAACCCACATTCCTTCAGAAAGCTGGAACACACCTGCGATCTCTCCTAGCACCAACGGCTGTGCCTCAAAGTCCTCAAGCCCCCCCATCACATAAATGAACGCGTCCATCCACTCCCAAGATGACGACCTAGATCACCTCATCGCCTCGCTTTCCCACGACGGCGACTCCCACCGCTCCGGCAAACACCCACTCGCAGCAGAAAACAACGTAAGGTGAACGCCTGGACCGTTGGTCGTATTAGCCCTCGGCGTAATACTCACCATGCGCTCGACATCACAGATGGCGTTGCTGTTTTCACGCGTCGTAGGACGAGGACAGTACGATGGTTCTGAAAAGGCCGATTTCCCACACAGACGTACAACGTAGACGACCTATTAGACGAGCTCGACAAGCCAGACACATCTGCTCCGCGGCCTCGACACGGCGAAGCGAGGGGTTCATCCGAGTCTCTGGGGCCGAAGACCAAGTGAGCTGTTTGTCTTCTCCAGCGCCGTGAGGAGATACACAGCTGATGCGATGGAATTTCTGGTCAGATGCACAACGCTGTATATCGGCGGCACATCAACACAACGCGGACAAACGGTTGGATCCGTTCCGCGGTCGTGTAATCGCGTAAGATGTGTCAAGTGCGATTTTAGGTGTTTGGCATTTCCAGGTGTGTTGCGCCTTGCGCGGGAGGAGCGGAACGTAGGGTTGGGCGGGATATGCATTGAGGCTGTTATGTGCGTAGATGCGACATGGACCCCCGACACGGACTACCTCTTCCTCCGGAACAACATGCCGGATGTGGAGAGGATGCAGGAGAAGTTGAGCGAGGCTGATGGTAGGCCCCATCGATTCCGTGCCGAAAAACAGTACCGGAAGCGATGTTCTCGTCGCTCATCACTCCACTTTGTGGTTTGCTACCCCCACGCAGGCTCCGTAGCGTTCTGCTGCCAGTGCTCATGGCACACGACCGCGACGCTGACCGACGTGCGGCAATTGCCAAAGTTGAAATGGGTGTGCGGCGGGCACTGACTGGGCGCTGAAAATGCACATAGAAGACGGATTACGCACCAAAAGTAAGATATAATATTCGCGCACAAAACGAGGATTAGATGTAGGCGGGCAATCATCGGATTAGCATATACAAGGAAATGATTGCCGTCCCCACAAAAGTTGGCTTAAACTTCCAGGGAAGCAAGAACAGAGGTTGGGTCTTCTCCCAAAAGAGGGTGCAGATACATTACATACGACTGGCGAGACGCGGGGATTGGAAGCGGAGGGAAGGGATCCTCTTGGATTGTGGAAGCCAGCTCTTTGACCGCCTTTCATGGGTCAAGCGTGCATCCTTCACGTGCACACAGTCAGGGGAAACATTCATCTCCAAATCGCTGAATTCCGTCGTCGTTCCCTGTCCGGCTTTGCATGCTGTTCCAAACAACCAAAACATACCCCAATCAGCTTCCAGTGTCACCCGCACACACCTCCCCTCCCCTCAACCAACTCACCGAACGAATCTCATAAAGATGCGTCTTGGACGTATCCCGCATCATCGTCCTCTGGCTGTCAAGCACGGCGCGCGGGTACCATTTCGCCATAAACAGCTTGTGCGACGCCTCGGCGATGCACAGGGATTCGCGGAGGGAGGCGGGGAGGGCGAATTCGGAGCGGTCTGATGTCGTGCCTAAACCGACACATTCCATCAGTTAATAACACACGGATTCCGGAAGAATGTATGCAGGGAAAGGAATATCTTACCCAGCCCGTTGTCATGAACCGAAGCCACATCATCCGCCAAATCCCCAAACACATCCGCCTCCTCCTCATTCCCCAGCCACCGCATCGTCACGGGGTCAAACACCATCCCGCCGACCGTCTGCGGCATCTTGTACCCGCCGACGTTTGTGATCAGCGCAGGGCGCGTGGGTGTCGCGGCCGTGCGGTCGAAGTCGAGAAGGGCGGATTCGTTGCCCTCCCATTTTTGGAGGAGGGGATTGTAGACCATGTTGCCGACCACTGGGGGTGGGGGTGGGGTTAAGGGTGCGATGGGGAGCGAGGGAGGGGAGGAAAGGGGGGTACCTTTGACTGTATCGGAGTTGTTCAGGTTTCGGATCAGCATTGGTTTCTTCTTCGGTCGCTATAGGATAATGAAACAAAGGAAGTCTTAGCTGGGGCTGCTGTGGGTGGTCTGGACTCGACAAGGCGCACGCGAGGACGAGATATGAGGACAGGGTGTACCTTCCTATGTGCGGGCGGCGGCGGCGGCCCGCGACGGTCATAGAAGGTCTTTGCTGGCCGATGATTCACGGGCGGTATGGACGTATACGGTCGCCGGTTTTCCCTTTCATCTACAATCATCCGGGCTATTCAGTCTGCGGAAGCCCACGTTCAAGGTCAGGATCTGCAGGCCGGGAGGGTTCTCTTACCAGTAGAAACCAAACTAGCAGCCGACCCAGCCTTCGACAACGTCCTCTTCTGCGAGCCTCGTCCCCCAACATTCTCATTCTGCCTTTCTCCCTTCGCGGGCGTCGCAACAAGCCCCCCAGCCTTCCTCACACCCTTCCCCTCCTCCCCCCTCACAACCAGATCCTCAATCCCATCCAACTCACTCCCATCCCCAAACATCGGACTATTCTTCGGTTTCCTCAGTAACCGCGACGGCGCGGTGTTGGCGTCGCTGCCCATCCGGCGGGTGGTTATGTAGTGGGAGGTGAGGCGTTGAATGTGGCCTACGGAGGGGGAGATGGCGGTTGGTGTGGGTGGGTGGGAGAGGCGGGTGGAGATGGAGAGGCGGGGCGGGCGGGTGGGGAGCGGGGAGGGGATTATGCGGGGGATTTTGGACGGGAGGGTGCGGGCGAGGCTGGATGTTGATGTGGTGGATTTGGTGGGGGAGGGGGTCTGGGATTGGGGGCGGGGGTCGGAGTGATGACGTGGTGGTTGCGGGGCTGGGTGGTGGTGATGATGTTGATGGTGGGCATGGTTGGAGACGGTTTGCGGTGTCGTTGCAACAGGTGTGGAAGGGATCTGTAGCCCGGCCCTCCCCAGCCTTGCCGGGTCCAGGGTGTCTTCCTCAGGAATCAACAACCCCTCCAACGGATCCTCATCATCCTTATCCGGCTCAACAATCTCCTCTCTCATACTATGATGATAAGTGCCCAACCGCAGCGCCTCAACCGTCTCTGGAAACTCCAGGTCATCAAACCCATCCTCCTCGCTCTCGGACGCAATCATGCTTGCCGTGGAGCTCGGGGTCGGGCTGTGCAGCATTCGCAACGATGGCAGGTCTTTGTGCACGCTCAGGCTATCGCTCCAGCCGTCGCAGATGCTGTCGAGGTGGCCGGTCATGTCGGCTTCGGGCGCTTTGTGGATCGTGCGGTCCGCGAGGCGGAGGGTCGTGATGTCGGTGGGGAGGTCGAAGTCGTCATCCATGTCGATGTCCATTGCTTCCAGTTTGTCCGTGTGGGATGCTGATGGTGTGGGTTCGGCAGCTTCTGCGCTTGGAGTGATCGTGGTAGGATTTGGACATGCTACGGTGGTCTCCTCCATCCATGCATGTATTGGACCATCACGCTGGATGACCTCTTTTGACTTTGGCGTTAAGCGTTGGATAGTCCCGACGATCTGAGCCGGCTCTGCTGGGTGTGGTTGGGCGAGCGCATGCATGGTCATATCTCTGCTATCGACGCTATCTTCTCCAAAATCCGGCAGCTCATCAGGGTACTCCTCCTTCCCGGAATCATCTGGCCGCGTAAAAAAGTGCCCGGACGGCTCAGGAAAACTCCCCTCTGACCGCGCAAGCTTGGCCTGTGTCTCAGGCACGCTATCCGTCTGGGCACCCACCGCCCACGCCGACGCGTATTCCCCACCAAAGACCATATCCTCGTCACCTTCCCCATCCAAAAAGTCACCCAGCGCAGAGGGGGAGCCACCGCCGGACGGTGGGTCCCCTTGTGACTCGGTGTAGAAGGAATGGTCCAGGCCTTCCGCTGGCACTTCGATATCATCCCAGCATTCTTCTTCGAAGAGGGTTGCTTTGGCGGGGACGTCGCTTCGGGTGGGCGTTATTCCGGCTGCCATCATGGAAGCTGCGTTTTTTCTATTCTGATAGGTTCTGTTATATGCAGTTTCGTCGCTTGGGTGGGTTCGAAGTTTTTCGCGAAAAGGGTCGTGCGTGAGTGCTGTCGGGCTCGAAACTGAGCTTCACGACGGGGGATGACGTTCCAGACGAGCGAGTCCCGTCCGTGTGAGTGCTTACAAGTAACAGCCGACACTCTTGTCCTCTCCCTGCGCCTGTTGCCATATGGGTGGTGATGCCGGTTTGCGGGGTGGTTGTTTCTCGTCCTGTGCGAGGGGCGGAAAGCAACACGCAATGTCATCGCAGGAGAACGACGCGTTGCTCCCCCTCGCCCTTCTGCGTCGGTTCCAAGCCATCTCGCACGGGAACGCTCGCCACCCAGCGCCCTGGCCTCTCTCACCTTCCGCGAACGGGCGGCCGCTCCTTCCTGCCTCCTATTGGCACGGGTTCTCCAGTGTCTGCTAGCCATCACCCCGGTGGGATAAGTGTGCTTGCATCAAAGAAACGCGTAGAACGGTGAGCCTCGTTGTCCGTCTTCCGGCAAAGATGCCCCATCACTGACCACCCACCCCAAACGGTGGCTCTCACACTATACCAGTCCTCTCTTATCCATCATGCCTCCATCCCCACTCAAAAAGGACCATCTTCTGAACTCCGTCAACAGAGGAGTCATAAAAACGCCAGGGTCGCCGCCACGCGCGACAGAGGACGGGGAACAGCTGGATAAGTTGGTATGTCAGCCTGTTCATTTGCATGCCAGTGAATGGGAGACGGGGTTGCTGATGAGATGTTTCGAATATTCAGTTCAGAGAAGGCATCGAAACCTTATCTCGATGCTATGAGCGGAAAAGCAACGAGCATTCGCAGTTGGAGGAAGTTGTATCGTCGCAGAGGAATCAGGTCGGTATACTTATACTCGAACGCGATGTGCCAATGAAGCACCGGCAAGCGAGCTGATGAATCCATGATGCAGATATTATCGCTAGAAGCGACCATCGGCGACCTAACCCGCGAAGTCACGCAGCTGAAATCAGAAAAGAAAGCGCTAGGCCAGTCGCATAACGCGTTAATTGGGAGATATGCGGCGCTGAGGAAGAGTGTTTCGCAGTTGGAGTCGTTCCGGCAGGTACTGAATGCTCTGGATTCCGCATGATTTTATGATACAATTGCAATGCTCAGCTCGCCTCTTCCGACACAGTCCATTGCTATTATGGTCGAGAGTGCCCCAAGGGCAGACGAAGGGCCGGATTTACTGGAGGATAGAGTGAGCGATGACCGGCGGTTATCTGAGGCTATAAGTACGTGCACTCGCCTACCGCATTATCCTCGGCGGACAAAGCTTTACTGATACTCTTTAAGTACCTCAGATGGACTAGATGATACGGGATCGGTGTGTGGGCTAGATGACACTTTACGGGCGAACGACTTGGTACGATCCATTAATTTCTCGGCTTCATTTCGTAGTAATTTTGGTCACGGTCCATTTCTCACCGTCATCTCCACAGTCGCTGTTTGAGCAATCGTCCATATTCAAACCAGCGGACGTCAGCGGGAACCACGAGTCCTCTGCCGCGAGTCTGGCAAAGGTACGCATCGAACATCCCGCTTCACGTGAAAGCGCAACGTCTACCCTCTCCTCACAAACATCACATCTCCTCAAAAGTTAACATCGGAAGAAAACCCCACATTCACCCCACAAAGGAGCTTTTCCAAATCAATCACCACAAAACCCCAAACCCCATCCTTCACCAACCCCAGCTCTCGCCGCGTCTCGGGGCCAGACCCCTCAGCGCGGGATGTCAAAAACGCACCCTCCTACCGAGCGCACCCACCCCCAGACCAGCTCACCAAACTCACCAACACAACCCCTCGAACAACAACAACCCTCCTCCCCAACGGCTCTCCCCAACCGCGCCTTCAGAATCCAAACGCAACCACAAACACAATCGACGCCCCCCACCTCTACCGCTCCATCCGCAACAGCCTAACCCCCCCGGATTTTGAAAAATTTGCCTTCAACGTCGCGCAATTCAACGCCGGCAAACAGACGCCGGAGGTGACGGTTCGGAATATAACGGGCATTGTGAAGGATGAGGGGTTGGTGGAGCAGATGACGAGGTTGATTTGGACGGCGTTGGATGAGAGTGGGGTTGCGGGGGGGAGGGCGACTGGTGGGACGGGGGGGAGTGAGGCGGAGTTGAGGGCGGGAAAAGGGTTGGGGAGGGTGGTTGTGAGTTCGTAGGGGGTGGGATGCAAAACCTTAATGTAAGCAAGGACTTTGGAAGCTTTTTCTTTTGGAATTTTGATATCGAATATGAGACGATTCAGATGAATAGACATGATGTTTCCAAAAAATAGTTCTTGTTTCCAGAAATGAGTCTAAGAACACATTTGATCTATATGCAAAAACTCTATATGCATCTCGCCTATTAGGGCAGAAACGGAAGACAACCGGATCCATGATCGCGTGCGTATGTCGGCCTGTCAGAGATCCTCTCTGAACGTGGCTTCCGAGATAACTCGAAATTGAATCCCGCTTTGGGGGATGCTCAATGTCTCCCCTCCGATAATGTCGCTAGATGTGCGTCGGACCTCCTCAGAATGATTCAGAGCGAGATGGCAACTTCCAGCAGCAGCAGCAGCCCATCGCAGCCCACAGCATCCACCACAAAATCCCTCCGCTCCTACATCCCCATCCCTCAAACCTGCTTAACCTCCTCGGGATCCTCCCTCGGCACCGCCTCCACATCCGTTCCCCTCCACCTCTTCCACCCCGCCCACTTCCTCTCCAACCACGGATTCAGCCTCCCCGCCGTGCGTCTCACAATCACCAAACACACAAAAAACCTCAACGGACTCAACACCTTATTACACAGCACCGCCAGCGCAAACGTCCCACCGGTCTCTGCCACCGTTTCCGCGTAATGGCCTAGATTGTAATTCTTGACGAACCCGGTGACGTCCGGTTGCGCGGCGCGGAGGAAGAGGTAGATGAGGAGGAGGTTGGACCAGGAGAGAATCTGGGAGACGAGGAGCCAGGCGAGGCCGTATTGTTTGGCGATGGATTTGACGTGGTGGAAGAAGCGGCCGGGGGCGCGGAGGATTGTCGGGAGCATTGGGATGGGGGCGGCGGGGTATGAGGTCGTGGGGAGGTTTATGCGGTGCCGAGGATTCGGGTATCGGAGTTGTTGGTGGCGCTGGTGGTGCTGGTGGTGCTGGTGCTGGGTGGGTGGTGATTGTGAGGCTGGCGGCGGGCCGCTCTCGGTGGGGGACGATGCTGGGCCTGTGAGGAAGGCCGAGTGCGAGGAGTGCCTGTTGAGGAGCATATGGCGACGTTGCCCGCACGAGGCAGCGCCTGAGAAGACGAAGAGCAAGGTTCTCCGTTGCAGCAGCCTGATGAGACTGTGTTTGCAGGTGGGCTGCTAGGGCAATGCTGGGGCAATGGGATCCAGAATGAGATCCAGAATGGGATTGCCGGCTGAAGCTGAGACTGTTGGAGTTCAAAGGCCTCCTTCCCGGTCCAGGAAGTCGTCCGCCGCATCCCCGTGGCCTTCTTTGCCCTCTTTGCCTCCTCCAAGTTCACGATCCTCGAACGCTTCCCTTCGCCATCCGACAGTCCCAGCATGCACTTGGCACACTCCTTCCTGCCAGGGAGCTCAGATTCCCGCCGTCGCTCCCGTTTCTACTACCCCTTCTTCGGCCGCAACCTCTCCTCCCGCCGCCTCCTTATCGTAAACTGACTGCTGCTCTTCGACTAACACATACCCCATATCCGACCCCGCCGAGATCTTCGCCGCCTGGTTCGCAACATATATGCATACCACCTCGCCGAACTTCGCGCGCTTTGACCCTGTTCAGCAAGTCATTGGCGCGGAGGTCGTAAAAATCTTCAACGACTTCTGTGGGTCGACGGACGCTGAACAGCGGTATAAAGCCGTCTATGCAGACACATTACGACGCTGTTTACGCGGGACGAAAATGCTATGTATGATCCTCGAGGACGATCTGGTATTTTTGGACCCACCAACCACGATCGCAACCATCGCGGGCAGACAGTCTCCTACAACTGCAACGACAACATGTACTTTGATTCCTCCAAGCATGGGTACAAGTATCTCCCCACGGGGCGGATGGGGAATGAACCCCGTGCCGCATCTTCATATTGTACAAACTGGAGGAGTTTGTTGAATGCGATGAGGGGACGGATGACGCGGCGGATCTGGGGATACCGGTTTGTATGGAGAAGCTGGGGATTCAGCAAGGACGGTTTCGGATCGGCCACCATACGGGGTAGATTTTATAGATCTGGTTCTCTCGAATGGTATAGCGGACGGCTCCAGGGATGCTCACTAACAATCAACACCCAATCCGGAATGTTATCCCAGATACCGTCTCGGGCGTATGTTGACACCTTCTACGAGAACATATTTTATTGATCTCGTCTATGCGCATACCGAAGAAGCTCACCAAAAAGGGCTTGGGTGCGGAAGACTTACGCCTTCTGGTACAATGTGGATTACCGACTCTTGTACTGTATGATCAAGAGTCGACCTGATGTTGCATCTCTCCAAATCACGTCCCTCTGGAGAGCGTTTTGTTTGCGATGCAGACGACTGTGGATGACGACCGTCACTGCGCCCCCACACACCTGATGTTCTAGGGCGTAGCTGTTTTTCTTCCCTTTCTGGCCTTCCTCAGGATTGGTCGAGTGGGTGGAACCCTGTACAATGAAAGATGCGATGCATGTGGTTCTAGGACACGTCGTTCAGTACCAGGCATGCCTAAGAGCTTCCATCAGACAAGTGACAGAGGCAACAACAGCAGGAAGGCATGTACCGCAAGCTCTGGGAGAAGGGTCTCGCGTATTACAAGCGGATTCAAAATACGGGGTCCTCCATTTCTGCGGGATTGTTAATTCGGTCGGTCCCAAATCCCCTTGCTGCCAGGTAATATACGGGACAAAATCATGCCTATGGGTTTCACAAAAAAACCTATACCATCTCTGGGTCCTGGATGTTAAGAGTCCGCCACGAGGACTGGATGAATGCTATCCAGAAGGAAAAGGTATTCATGAACAATCGTCGGCCATCGAAGACAGTGATATTCTCGTTTTCATACCCCCACATGTCGTTTCAATCCCTGCGACATCCAAATTCACTGGCTGTATCCGCTGCGAGGGTGAAAGTTTCCCTTGGTTCTTGTCAAGATTCCCCATTCGCATGAGAAGGAACGCGTTTGATCAACGCATGTAAGCATTAACTCCGCTCCGTTCTCGACACTATTTGATCTTTTGTGAAACCGACCTTCGCTACCTACTATCAACGTCCCAAGCGCAGATTTCAGTCCGAGTGAATGACATTGATTAGTGCATTTAAGATCCACAGATTCAATTGCTCCGCAATAGCTCCCTGGAAGCAGAATGAGCAGAAACCCTTGGCCTTTTCTGTATCCATTTTGATTGGATCTGCAAAACCGGAATATGACAACGAAAAGAGTATCTGGCGGAAGGTGGCGGGAACTACTTCACGGTTAGAACCAAGATCGACGTCGAGAACATTGTCACGGTTTTCTACCCGGGCTTGGCGGTCGCGGTGGTCGTGATCTGGACCGCTCAATAAACGGTACACTACCGAACTCCCAAAAATAGGATCTGCAAAAACCCCAAGTCTGCTGGAACTTCCAGAAAAAGAGGACTTCTTGGGGAATGATAAAATGCGGGCGAGGGCAAAAGCCACGCTTGACCGTCCAAGACGTGCAGCGTTGATACACTGAACACACATCCACTCTCGTAGCTTTTTCAATCTGTTCCGCCAGAAACCATCTAACGTTACAATGGGCCGCGATCGTAGCGCCTCATTCGCCGGTGCCATAAGCCGTCCTGATCCCTCCTCCCCAACGGGTCCCTACTCAGGTATCCGTACACCCTCCCCACCCTACACCTCCCACCCCAACTGACCCCCCTCCCCCTTTCAGCCGGCTTCGAAGTCTCCATGGAAGAGCAGCCCCTAAAACGGATCTCCGGGTTCGAAGACCTCGTCGCACATCGACCGACGAAGGAGGAATTGAAACAGAGGAATATCCTGAAATCTGATACTGTTGCGGACGGGTTGCAGGGTGTGAGGGAGGAGTTGAGGAAGAGGCGGATTGAGGTATGTGTGGCGGACGGAGGAACTTTGGGGATTGTGGTTGATAAGGGGTGTTGCGGGGTTTAGGATACGCTGAAGGAGAAGCTGGCTGCTCGGCCGGAGCCGGAAACGTTGGTGGAGCAGCATGTTTTGCTTGCTATTGGAGTTGCACCATCCATCCAGGTAATTTTCATGACACGGTTACCTACAATGTGTCACAAAGTAACCCAACTGGTCCTCACGCCAACTTCGACTTTACGAACAGGGCGCCCAACACGATCTACAAAAGCACAAACTCCTCGACGACCTAGAAGGAAAACTCTCCGGCCGCCCCTCAGTCGACTCTCTCATCGACCAAAATATCCTCAAAACCACCTCCCTCGCACCCGCCCTCCAAAGCACGCAACATGATCTCGCAAAGCACTTGCTGGTAGATTCCATCCAGCCAAAAATCAGCCACAGGCCATCGGTGACGGAGTTGGTGGATGCGAATATTCTGAAGGACCCGCATGTTGCGCCGGCGTTGCAGAGCGCGCAGGTTGGGTTGGAGAGGAGCTTCGTGGCGGATTCTTTGAGGCATAGTTTGAGTGAGGTGAGAGACGTTGAGCTGGAGGTTTAGACATAATGCCGAAAAGGCGGCTGACAGGGATTGCATTCCCAGCGGCCCAAAGAGGAAGCGCTTGGCAAAATCCTCCGTGCTGGATGAGTCGCGGATATGCAGCTCGGGGGGACCTATTGGCTTTCCGCGATACCCATGCTTTTATCTCCTCGTTCGAGCGTACCCTATCTTCTTCTTTCGGAGACTTATCGAGATAGGAAACTCATCGCGTAGAATTTTACCGGTTTAATCTAGTTTAATGAGAACATAGCCCTGATGTCCGTACGATCGTCCTCTCCGTCCATTGCGGGTGGGGTATTTGGAAACTCGTCTGTGGGCTCAGTCATCTATGCGCCGCTTGAATGTCCTGACCTGCGAACACTTTGAGTTTCCAACCAGCGCACTTGGATCCATTCAAAGTTACTGCAGCTCGTTAGCAACTATCGTTTTTCTAGTATTGCTAACGCGTCTGTATATGTAACGCGTGCCGAAGTACGGGCGAGGCAAAGAGATAGTCCAAACTGGCCCCCATGCCCGACGAAGGCTATTCACGTACAGGAATGGATGGATGGCCATTATCTCCTGAATCCTCAAATTCTGCATTAATCGTGTCCGAGGGCAGGAAGATGTGTTGGGTGCACTCAACTTCGTTGACCTGGATGAAGTGCGGCGTCGGGCAGGGTCTCAAGGGTGAACGCGTCCTTCATGGGTGCAAGAAGAACGGGGAACGTACGGAATCCGGACGCGGGGTACATTTCCCGTTTACCTCATTTTCATGTGGGTTGCGGGTGCTTTTCAGTTGGCGGATAGTCGATGAGGGCCAAAGCATCGGATGTAAGTTGGACAGAAGTCTCGGGGCCTGCATGCCAAAGTGGTGGACCCGCGGTGCCTCGACCGGCAGGCAGGCGTTTTCCACCTCAGTTCCAATTCTCAAAACCCACAGAGCTCGTTGTAAGAAGCTGTCCGAAGTATGTCGTTGGGAAAGGACGCTTTCGGACATGAGCGGACTTTCCCTGCTTACATCACGCGTTTTGTGGGGGTTTGACCGCGGTCAGCTTTTTGGCGACAGGATAGCGCGTTGAGAGCCCGAGCCACCGTCGTCGGCAGCTGAAGTTTTAGGATATACCAGGCATACCCGATAAGGTAATGAAAGGTACGGCAGGTGCAGTGAATCTGGGGTCGGGACACCTCCGGTTGCGACGGGCCTGGTTAACATCACCGAAGATATGCCTAAGCATGGTATAGGATGCCTTTATGCGCGCATGCAGCCTTTCAAGTGCGTTCGTCAGCCAACAAGGACGCTCCAAATGAGTCGTCAGGTCCCTGGATATTTGCCGAGACGGCCCTGTGTATCCCCGTCCTACTCCCATACCGCCAGCCAACCGTCTGTCAACGCATGCTGTAAGTCGCAAGGTTGCCGACAGGCGATTTCTGCACTTGTTCACATCGATGTTCTTGCGCGAGGAACCTCCCTGCAAAATGGCCTAGGTAGATTCTATGCGAATGCATGAATGTAGCATAACGGCATCCTCTGCTATTGATGACCAACCGCTGACGTTCTTCCACCTTCAGCTCGCAATCCCTCGGATTGGCCATTGCAGACTCGCCACAAGTCTCTAGACTTGCCCTTTGGGAGCCTCTAGACTTCCGAAGGTTCCCCTTGAAGTCACGGCATACAGACGTGCTCATCAGTCGGAGGTATGTAACGATTGTGGTTCTAACCCTGCCGAGGGGTCCTGAGTTCATCGCGCACCCAATCTCGTAGGTCGTACATTCCATGAATGACTGAATCGACCATGATCACATTTTGGAAGCTCCATGATTTCTGCTGCCGACACAGGTTCCGACGACAGGATGCGATCGACCCACAGGAAAAAGCTCGCATGCGGCAGCGTCGCACTCGCTGTGCTCTGACTCGCAAGATATATGGCCGAGTCAGTGTCGGGTGCTTGCAGAGGAACCGATGTTATTTGGCACCGTGGCGAGCTTGGTACGCTCACGGTTGTCGTGGTTTGGGCAGGATTTTAGAATATCGGACTTGTTACGATCGAAGATCCAACGCACGTATGGCTTCACATGGTCAAGCAAGCAATCCAGTATAGTACGGTCGCCGCATGCTTGGAGTCGAGTAAAGAAAGGCCCATCCGTCGACGCAGACGGTGTCGAACGGCTGACATCGCCGAGATGGTACAGTGGCTTCATGTGAGCCATAATCTCGCTCTCATTGTAACATTTAGCGCCTACAGTGATGTGGTCGCGTGTCCGTGTGAATGCATATGGCCACTTCGTCGTCACTCAGCATGCACGACAAAAACACAGCGACACAACTTGCCAGCTCGTCTATTGGCAGCTCGGGTCGGGTAAGGCTCGGTTGACCATCCGCTTGTGGATTAAGAAGCGCAGCCAGAGCCAGCCTCCGGTATAGCGACAGCTCCGCCTTCGCCGGCATACGGTCCGTCCTTGTGCCACTATGAAAATGCGGTAAAGCCCGGTCTGTGGCTGGTCGAGTCGATTGTGCTGAGCGTTTTGTATACGCAACGAGGGCGATAGAAAGGTTTAGCTATTCTCGTCCATGAGGGAGGTGACTGCTGGAGTTCTCCAGCGACGGCCAGCACAATCCTGGCTTTCTCCAGGCCGGATCCTGGCCTCAGTCGGATGACCAAAGTCTCAGAGGTTACTCGAATTCCACCCAAAACCATTGCGCAAGTAAGGCTGTTCTTAATTTGAGATAAATAGGGGAATAAGAAGGTACAAAAAAGCGGGAAACGAGAGAGGAGCGAAAACGGAACCTCCCCGTCATTTCCCATCATCACCGTCTAGAGCCCTAATCTAAACACGGCGTCCACGTCGCAAATTCAGTCTATAGACATGAAGTCGTCCAGATACTATAATGTTTTCGCACGTCTATTCCTGCTTGGTCTCCGCGGCGACCTCAGAGGGATACTTCATCTTCCACATGCCCTTCTCCGGCAACCAGGAGAGGATGGGGCGGGTGGAGTACCAGTGAGATTTGAGGAACTCCCAGAGTGGGAAGCCTTCGACTTTGCGGTATGATGGGCCGAGGACTTTCGCGACGATCTGAGGAACGAGGATGAATATTAGGAGGTGGCCCGTTCGACGGCAAATTCCGGTTTGATATGAAACTTACAGGTGTCGCTTCCATCAACCTGTAGTGAGGGATGGACGTGTACATCAAGTGGTGGGCAACGTGTCCATCAGTGATGTTGTGAATCAACTTGTCAAGGATTCCGTAGCCGTACACGCGGTCGACGGTCTGCACCGCTCCGGTGGTGAAGGTCCAGTTCTTCTCGCTATACACTTGCGTGCCAGCGGTGTGGTGCTGGAGGTAGGTGACAGCGTACAACCACTGTAGAAATATGCGGTGTGAGAACCATGCGTGCACCTTCCCAAAGTCAAGTCCGG
The DNA here is from genome assembly GCF_025526975.1 of Fimicolochytrium jonesii. NCBI lineage: Eukaryota > Fungi > Chytridiomycota > Chytridiomycetes > Spizellomycetales > Powellomycetaceae > Fimicolochytrium > Fimicolochytrium jonesii. The sequence continues at coordinate 391,816 of NW_026515687.1, forward strand.
TAATGAACTCACTGTGTTGTAGGCCAACCATGGAACAACGTATGCGTAGTTGAACGTTGTCCACGATCCAGAAGCGTACCGGATGGCAACGAGGTAGGTCAACACGACACCGACACTGAACGCGCATTGGGCACGCTCCTTGTTGTTCCTGAACAGCTTGCTCCATGGCAAGAAGTGGCTACCATCTGGTAGACCGGCAAGAAGGTACAGGAAAGCGTATGCGACAGGGACGAGGAACGGCTGGTTCTTGATGAACTTGGCGCCCATGATCTCCTCCGATGGCGTGCTCCACGTGTGGGACATGTCCTTCTCTTTATGGTTGTGAAACTGATGGTGCTGGGCGTGGGAACGAGCCCATGGCCAGAAGGGGACGAGGAGGAAACCGTGGGACAGATGTCCGACCGTGGCGTTGACGTGTTTGTGGTTAGAGAAGCTTCCGTGACCTGACGAAGAGGAGTTCGCAGGATAAGCAACAATATCCAAGGATTATAGGGCCGCCTCAAAAGTAGCTTTCAAGCCTACCGCAGTCGTGTCCCACTACGAAAAGGGACCAGAGCATAATTCCAGTGACATTGAACCAAACGGCGTACGCCGCCCACAGACCGAGAGACCAGTGGCGCTCCGGCAAAAAGAAGTTGGCGTAGAGGACAAACAGACCGGCAAGGACGACAGTGTCGAAGGCGAAGTATGCCATAGAAATGGGGAGCGACTTTTCGAACACACGCGCGGGGAGGGCCTTGCGCAATGCGCCAATGTTGATATCCGCTCCTGGGAACTCGTGTTTAATGCTCTCGTTCAGCATCTCATCCTCGGCCGCGATCGCGGTAGGTTTGCGGGCGACAGGGGTCGGAGTCGCTGTCGTTGTGCCAGCCATGTTTGGACTGGAAAATGAGAAGGAAGCCGTAGATCAGCGTCTGACTTTGCAAACAAGTTTGTCGGAGGTTCCAAAACCTTGCTGAGGTGTACTGCGGGCCAGGGGAAGAGGAAGCACTCACCACAGATATCAGGTAACCACGACAAAGGTCTATTGAGGATATCTAGAACAGAACGGGAGCAAACAAGAGTCCGTGGGAGCACAGCAAGCTTCAGAGGGGAGTTCGCGGACGCCCTGGGGGTTTTATTGCGGCCGAAAGCGAGATTCTCCACCGCAAAACCCACGGACGCTTTCGGGACGATATCGGTTCTAAATCCAGACGTTTGCAATCCCATTAATTCATTCAGCGGGCGGTATCAAGATGCATATGCTTTTCGCCCCTGCATTGGGGGAGGGGGGGGTGGTACGCGCCAGGGAAGGCACCGGCTGAGCACACGCGCAAGGTGAAAATAGGCTATTTGCAGCGCGGCGCGTCGGGAAGATCGGGCGGTCGCGAGGGCTTCTGGATGCTTCCGCCTGGACTTATCCATTACGAGCTTATTTGTAGGCCCCGAATTAGCAGCAGCACGGTGAAACTCTCCTTGCATTCATGGCGGATCCTCTCGCACAGCCAGCTATTCGGAAGGCGGTGCAGGCACATGCAACGTCTTTATCAGACTTTCTCATCCCCGGTAAAAGTGAGCCCCTGATTCCAGCCATCAGGATTCCTTGAGATCCGCGCGGATATATAAAATAAAAGAGATTGGCAAATCTCACGACGATCGAAACGAAGCACACGCACAGCCATGCCCTCCGCTCGCTCGACGCTCGTGCTCGTGCGTCACCCGCCATGGTTTTACAATGCGCAGTGAGTGAGACACGTGACCAATTTTTAAAATTTATAAGTTTAAACCAGTTTGGCGAGACCCAGGGCGAGACCTAGTACCGCGTTCGACAGCTTCAACAGGTCCTGCATGGAGTTTGACGTGCTTTGCAAACGGCATCAATGAAGCACGGCCAATTAATCGACGCTCGGAGTGGGATGTTCTTTGATGACAGAAACGCTGGATATAGATCTTCGAGTCCGGGGCCAAAGCTTGTCTTTGCTGATCGCCGAGACAGACATACCGCTCCTACACTCGACGACCGTGGCGTCAAACGTGCCAGATTGGCTGGTTCTCTCTCCGAATGATCCAAACCAGACAGTCAAACTTCCATAGCCATGAACGGATTGTGGAGAACGAATTGTGGAGAATAAGGAAAACCATGCGTCTTCCATTGCTCCACGCGCGGAACAACATTGGGAATCAAGTGTGTATGAGCCAATTACGTGATCATGGGTAACAATAGACTATACGAATATGTTTTGTTGATGTATGACTCCAAAAACAATTCAACGACGGAGGGGCTAGGGGTAACTAAATGCAATATACAGAGTGAGGGAATATGGTCATTATGTGTGAGGTTTTAAGTATACAGTCTGTGCCTACGCTACAGTAGTGTGGTAGTTATGGAAGCCGAAAGTCATGAACGTTATGAAGAAAGTCGAAAGGAGAACGCGGTCCGGAGAGAGATTTCCCTCGTCCGCTATCATTGCCTCAAATCCGAGTCCCCAATCAACCCGGACACATCATGATTCGGCGGCGGCAAATCCAACAACTGCGCCAACATCCCATTCACATCCAAATCCGCATCATACGACGGCGTCTCGCCCACATCGTAGCCGCGGGGGTACGACGAATACTCCACATACCCCGACCCCGAGTCCTGTGTCGTCGTCGTCGTCGTCACATTCCTCCCAACATCCGGCTTATCCTCCTCCTCCTTCAACACAGCCTCGTTAGCAGCCGCTTTTTCCTCAGCCGCAGCCAACGCATTGAAAGCTTCAAGAACCTCCTTGGCTTCCACCTTCGCAACCGCCAGCAATTTCTTGCACTGCACATCATCCAACCCATGCGCGTGGATCAAATGATACTTCAACCCGTTAAGATTCTTATACGGTTTCTCGCACTGCACCATTATCGTTGTCGGCGGTCGTTCCCCCTGGGGAGTCGCACCTTTAACCGCTTTGGCAGCCGCGTCGTCAACAAGCACGCGACAGATGAACGGTTTTACGGCGTTCTTCGGGTCGTCCTCCCCGGCTGCGTCCGCTTCCGCGGCTGCTTTGGAGGTGGATTCGTAGAGTTCCGGGTGGCCGTGTTCCAGGTGGTATTTGAGCCCGTTGGGGTTCTTGTAGGATTTGTTGCAGTTGGGGTGAGGGCACGGGTGGGGTTTAGCGGGCCCGATAAGGGGTGTGCTGGGTGTTGGGGCATCGGCGGTGATGGGCGTGCCGGCATCGCCCGATTCGACGGTGGAGGCGGAGTCGGAGTGGGTGGGCCCGTGGGGGCGCTCTTTGCGGGCGCGTGGCTTGGCTTTTGGGCGGGCTGCTACTGCTGCGGCTGCGGACGGGGTTGTGGCGGGGGCTGTGGGTGGGACGCGGGAGGTTGTGGAGGGGGCGGGTGATGGGTGGTGGGCGGCCGGGGTTGCGGGGTTGCCTGCCGATGTCGCTGGCGGGAAAGCGTTGGCGGATAGTGACTGTGTTTGTGCCGTTTGTCTCACGGCTGTCGCGGGTTGCTGTAAGGGTATGGCCGCCTGCACATGTGTATCGTGGTTCGGGTGTTGCTGCTGCCGTTGAGGCGCATTTACTCCGCCCGAAGGATACATTTGCTCAGAATATACCAGTCCGTTCGCGTATTGTTGATATGGCGCTCCCAAATGGTTCATACCCTGCCCCACCAGGATGGACGAGTAATCCGCATAGCCGTATGCTGGCATGTACACCGGTTGATTCCGGAACTCGGGGGGCAGTACAGGCGCACTCGTCTGCAGACCGTGCGGCATGGCCGGGTCCTGCGTATGTGCCGACTGCACACCCAAATTCTGCGATGCAAGATGCTGTCTTGATGGTACAGGGCCGTTAGCGTTCGACACGTCATCATATGCAGCAGCATCGGGCCTAGAATGTGATGCCGGGCGCGTCTCAACATAATCGGCATTGGCGTCCAACGCAAACTCCGAGGGTATCTGGCCACTTTGGGGCATCATGGGTGGAGTACGCAAGGACGAAGCCTGGAAGTTTGCGATCAGAAAGTCCATCGCGTTCCCCGGCTGCTGCTCCGATGAGAGCATGTTGTTGTTCACCGGTATGGGTGCCGCGAGGGACGATGTGGGGGCAAAGTGGCCAGGTTGTGGGGCGGCCATGGTTGATGACGTTTGAGCAAGCTTCTGGGAGAGTGCCGACGTCTGACCCGCGCCATGACCGTCGGAAAGGCTGGAGTTGGAGTTACCTCTTGGTCGGTGCAGGGGGTGGGCGGAATCGTTGTGGTTGTCGTCGTCGGCGTCATGAAGTGCTCTCATCTGGGCGTGTGTACCGGGTCTCGGCACGGCCATCGGAGTCGTGCGCGTCGCCTCCACTTCCTGATCAGTCTGCGAGCCCCGCCGATGACTGTTCTGCTGAGGGTTCGATGCATCCGCATAGTCCGTCTCGTCATTCGCGGCAACCGATGAGCCCGGGTACATGAAGGGTTGTTGATAGAGTGGATTACCCCCAGCATTTCCATCCACCCGCGAGGGCGCAAGCAAGGACTCGAGCATTTCCTCCGACAATTCCTGCTGCGGCTGATATCCCGTTCCCATGCCAGACCTCATCCCATTCCCTGGTGTCATACCATACATCGCCTGCCCTGCATCGCCACTCTGCATCAAAATGTCCGAGAAATCTACCCCGCTCAACCGGAATTCTTCTCTTATGCGTTTGAGTTCGATCGCTGAATACGACCCTACCGAAAACGCTGCCGCGGACAGAGTTCGCTTCTGCGCGAGGATCTGTGCCCCTCTCGTTTCCGCATCGTTGACGTTCGGTTGATTCGCGAGCAATGCGGACAGATCAGCGTCGACATTGCCCGTCCCAGCCGGAAAGAGGCCGCTGAGACCCGATGGCCCATGCGCTAGGTGTGTAGGATGCTGGTATAATGGAGGATAGTACTGAGACCAGTCTTGCCCGTTTGCTCCATTTGACCCGTTTCGAGCCTCATGAAATGCCGCTCTGGTGATGGCTGGTGCAATTCCGCCGTAATTGGGATAAATGGGTAAAGCTGCGGGCCCAGCATTTCCGCTATTTCCGTTCCCTGGCTTCGCATTAGCTAGTGAGCCATTTGCATTAGGATTCGCGGTATGCTCTAGCGCGCAATGCCGCAATAGGTCGTCGTAGGTCGCGTGAATGATCCCACAGCAAGGTATGTCGCGGTGCGGGAACGGAGTTTGCAGTGCCTGCTGGAAAGCGCTGTCATTCGTCCCCACATTGCCAGGCGCAGGACTGTTGCTATTACTGTTGTTGTTGTTGTTTCCAGTATAGACGGCGTGCGGTGCGCGCCTGTAGAGAAAGTTCGAGGTACGCCGTGGGGAAACGGGGGAGTCGGAGAAAGGAAACATGGGTGAGGTGCCGAAGGATGTCGTATCGGGAGGCGTTGTTGAGACTATGCCCTGACCATGACCCATCATGATGGATGTTGGCGTGGTTAGCACGTTGTGGGGCGTTGGCTGCCAATGACTACCACTGCTATTATTACGTGAGACAGGCACGGGAGCCATGGGCCTCCCGGTCAAGTTCTTCGCAGGATCCATTTGTCCCATTCTCTGCGGGTCTCCTCCAGGTCCTTGCGCAAAGGAAATGATTCTTGCCCGACTGTTGGCGTGGAAATTGGATTCCGAGTAACCTGTCGAAACCCCAAAACCACCCGTAGGATACTGATGTTGATAGGATAGCTGCGACTGCGAAGCCGTTGGTTGAGTTGTTTGGGGTACTCCACCACCGTTTAGTGTGTTGTTGTATTGCCCGTTGTGGAGTTTGGGAGCATCGGTATTGCCAGTAGAGTTTGAATGTCCGGGAGGAGTCTCCAGGCGCCCAGGAACCATTCCCACTGAAAGCTAAAAGACTGGTGACGGGTGTAAGCGTCTAGCACCCTCAGAAAGGTAGAGTATTGCCCAGCCAGCACTCACCAGATTTGTCTCTGGGAAAGAAGCTACAAGGTGACTTCCCCCCCACTTTGACAACCCTGAGTTTTGAAAGGCTGGTTGTGGCTCGCACCAAACGTATCGTCTGCCAGGAACTTTCGCCTATGTACTTGCGGTTTGAGTGTGGAGTGATTCCGAACGTTGAGGAGTGTGGAGGATGCAGGGTTAATGGGTAGAAGTCTTTCATGTGAAATGCCGCTTCCGAGTTTTCGCTCTCAAAGCACCTTTCGGTCGTTGCGACTTCCAGATCCAAGTTCCCTGACCAGCAAGGAGACCACGCAAGACGGAAGGGGTTGTTGGGGAGGAAATTCTGGGGGTCAGGCGCAATTCATGGGCTGCCGTTTTTGATTAGCGGAGTGCCCGGAGTCTAATCAAAATGGAGTAACATCGGAGCTGTGTCTAAATGAATCATCCACGCGGTTCAAAAGACCCCACCCCAAACCAATTGTTTGGACACGCCACCGTGTATTGGCCCTCTCACTTTCATGGCTACCGTGTGCCAGACGACGTGACCTCGGGTCCTGTGAGCTGAATGAAATTCAGCCCCGTTGCAGATCCTATCTATTCCATTAGCGCTTTTGTTAACAGTTCCCGAAACCGGGTTCTGGGCCTGATTGCGGAAGTGGCTTGCAGTGCGATCCTAGTTCTGAACCTCCGAAACTTGATGTTCGAATTGGGCAGACATGTCGCGAAAACGTGCGTAAATTGTGGGGTAGGTCGGTGCGAGCCGCTGACTGTTTCCTGTGGTATCATGCATTGGCTTTTTGAACGAACAAGTCATGAAGTCAGTATATACGTAGTATAGAACTCTGCACTTCCCAAATCATGTATCGATGGCGTCCAATTTGGGCGTCGGATTCTCCACGGTTGAAGATCCAGACGATTTGACAGAAATGCTTTCAATTGCGCAAGCGGAGTTGTGGCAAGAGGATGTTCCATTGGGGTGTACAGCGGTGCGATATATTGCCCTTGCTGCATGCCCAATGCCTTTCCGTCAATTTCCTTGTCTCGAGGTGCATATGTATACAATGCTTTTGGTTTCCCGATGATTCAATCACTCATGACATTCCATTTTTCCATGCTACGTCCCGAAAATGCCACCAAAGCGACCTATAACATCTTTTCACCTTTAATTTACGCCAAAATACATCCAAAAGTTCGAGGATACGCCGAAAAAGACACAAAAAGGAGGGATGGAGGGATGGAGAGATACGACCTAAAAAGCCCAAGAGCATAAACATCTAATCGCCGTCTCGTCTCCCTCGAAACAAAAACAATGCGAAGACCTCGATGATAAATACCGAACGACTACGAAGGTAAAACATGGATACGCCGAGAGAGAAAGAACAAAATGCCACCGGCTGAAAGTTCGGACCAAAAAACACTTTCGAGTGACCAAAATCACACGTACGTAACAACGTCCATCTCGTCATCATTGTTCAGTGCGGAGTGATCGAACCCGAGGAATGGAACGAGAGTCGGATCACACGCTGTGGCGATCGAATGGCGGCGTCGCATCGTGTAGGGAATCGTCTGAAACGTGCCCTCCAACGCAGAATCGTCTTCGTCCGCATACTCGTCTGCGTGGCAGCTTTGCGAACGAACAAGCTCACATGGGTAGTCGGCGCTGAAGGAGGCGGTAGACGGTATGAACGGCGCGACAGACAGATCCATCGGCTGGCCAAACAGCTGCTCGCTATGGCTCGGGGAGACGTCGGGGATCATCGCCTGGGCGGCGGCGATATCCTCTTGAGTGATGTACGACGCATATTCTTGCAGGTTCGCGTAGGCCGGTTGGGGATAGCTGTGTCGTAGGATAGGTGTGAAGCCCAGTGTTCCGTGCTGAAGTTGAGGAGAGAGCGAGCTTACGGGCGTGAGATATTGCGCCGCGTGGAGCATGTCGTCTTCGTCGCTTGCGATCTCGGCTTCCATCTCGGGTGCGCAGTATACTGACGGGGCCCGAATTGCATGGGCTCCTTGAATCAGGTTCATTGCTGAACGTTGGGACCCGTAGAAGGTCTCTTCATGTTTATGGCCCTCAGAGTAAGGCAACTGGTGCGGTAAGCCAGGGTGTGTCTGATAGGGCGACATATGCGTTTGGTGGAATTCCTCTTCGGAGTCGTCCTCTTCACCGCTGGGATGGTACTCGCTGGGGCAAGGCGACATGCGTTCGTGGGCGTAGATATCCGTTGCGTATGGACAGGGTTCATCGTAGCAAGGATAATAGAACGCACCCGCCGGTACGCCGTCAATCACCTCGTGGTCGTGGACATAGACGCCATTGGGGAACACTGAGAAGCGAGTTGGTCACAATGTTTGAGAAATAAGAAGTTTGCGGAACTCATGTGATACGTACTGCAGATATCAACACCGGCAGCTTCGATCATCTCAGGAGTCTCATCGCCGTTATTGGTTGCCTGCATCAAGTTGATCGCTTCGGCAAACATCATGTTGGGGCTTGGGTACGGTAAGACCATTGGTGCAGCGGAGATGACCGATTTCCCATGCTCCTCGAACGAAAACGTGGCTGGGAAAATTGGGACGTCCGTGTCATGCTTCTTCGCTTGCGAAACTGAGCCGTTGCCTTGCTTGCATTTGCGCTTTTTAGCCACCGCCGACTCTTTCAGGGCTTTGGCTTTAGCTTCGGGGTCTTGATTGCGTTTGAGCTTTGCGCGCCTATGGGAATGCGTATGCTTTATGTTAATGTCGCGCTCAGCGATTCCCTTAACAAAGCCCTTACCTATTCTGGAACCAAATCTGCACATTCCTTTCCGGCAATCCGACTTGTCCAGACAGCTTAGTTCGCAACGCCGCGTCCGGATTCGGGGTGGACTTGAATGTCGTTTCGAGGACGTGGATTTGCTCGCCGGTCAGGACTCTCCGCTTCTTCTTCTGGGCGGCCAGGTTGCAAGGACTGACATCGTCCATGCTGAAGGATCTGTGCAAAGCGGCGCGTTTGGCAAAAGTTGAAGTGTCGGTGTTTAGGAACTCCAAAACAGATAGGGAAGGAGATACACTTTGCGGTAGCAGGTCGGTGCCGTGCAATGGTGAGTCCATGTCGGAGAAGCTCATGGGAAAAGGGACGCGACGCGTTCGTGGGAAAGTGCGCTGTGATGTAAGCGCTGCTTGCAGAAGACACTATACAGGTGGGAAAGAGACTTTCGTTCTGGCTCGGAAGTAAGATCCGGATGAAGAGTCGGTATGTGTCTTGTGCCAAATGTAGATTTGCGTGAAAGTGCCTGTTTGGCGAGTAAGGACTATGCGGTATGGAATCTGAGGGATGAGGGAAAGAACGGGGCCGGGTCGCGCTGGGATGGCACTCGTTTTATCTCCAGGACAGCTCTCTTGAGTCTTGATGGAGCTTGGCGGAAGTTCACCCCGGAAGCCATGTCCTGTCTCCCCTCCCCACCGACACGGGGTCACATCCCTCCCTCCAGATACGCTTTACACACTAAAGGAGCTCCTGATATCTCTCTTCCCGATCTACGCCATCCATCGCCATGCTTTCTCGCCCGTGAGTATGTTTGCATTGTGCATGAAGACACTCACGAGACCTAGCCCTCGAGCGGGGATCTATGCGCGAATCGCGAGGGGATTTCTGGCTTCTCTCAGGGACGCGTCAAACGAACCCCTGCGCAGTTTTCCCACCTTCTTTTTTCTCTCCTTTGACGCGAAAGCATGTCCGCCAGGGGTGATATCGTCAATTAAATGAGGCCCCGCAATTAGGTTTTGGGGATCACAACATACACATGCAGAACATGCAAGGGGTCGAAGTTGAAATGGTCGCCCGCCGGCCCGGCGGTAGTGCCCCAGATAGTGGTTCGCATTGTGACGTCGTTCGCTACTTCGCATATCGCTTCGTCCATGGCGCGGAGAATGGCAGGGACAAAAGCCCGCCGCTGCATACTAGATCTGTCACCGATGGGATACCCTACCGCCTGGCGGCGGCCGACCCTTTGGGATCCGTCGTTTCAAGAACGGTAGACGGCGGCCCACCGATGTGCACACAGATACGACTGAGCATTAATGCGGACGGGCATGCGAAAGAAAGGGCGCTGTGGATGGACGAAGCGTACGTGCATTACAACGCTGACGACGGACGTGCGCATGTATGCAGAAGGACCACACGTTTCCCTTCTTTCATGAGAAGGGCGGCGAAAAAACACTAGCGGCCGTCTAACGTATCCAGTGCGGCCTAGGATGCCAAACCAATGCATGTGCTTAGTGACAAACGGCGGATCCAGCATCAGTCCAACGTCGTCGGAAGGGCTCGCGAGATCAAGGTTGGTGGCGGATCTTTGAGCATCGTTCTGCGACAACCCCCCTGTCCGGAGCGGCCGTGGTGACCAGACCGTTTCCGGACGTGCCACAAAATGGCCGACCCCCAAACGATGATTATCCGCGGCGCGGGAGGCCGGTGACTTCCAATCCCCTAACTCCAGCCCTCAGACACCGGCCCGTTCTGCTGCTGTTCTCTCTTGTCCTGATCCTAAGTCCCTTCCTCCAATGGTGCGCTCTAGTAATTCCGAACAGAGTGGTGCAGGTTTCGCGTCGGTCGGTGCCATTACTTGTGATAACGCGTGGGAATCAGATCACCTCTTATCGTTGAGCGTGAACAGTGAGCAGCTCTGAAGTCCATTGGAGAAAGCCTTGTTCGTCGCGAACGAGAAGGAATAACTAGGAGACGAACGCTCGATACTAACCGCTCAATCTAAAAGTCACGTCGATCACTCACTCAGCCGAAAATGCTCGCACACCTCTGGGCTGAAGGGCATGCTAAGCGTATGGATATGGATATCACTTCCGACGACGGCGATGAGGTGGTCATCTTGTCCGACAACGGTGACGACGAACGAGAGACCGAGGCTAAGGTCTCGAACCCCGAGCATGAAGTAATCGCGGCAGCACACGCACTTCAGACCGACAAAACCTTGCCTGCGTCCGCCTTCACATGGCAACACACACTCCCGGCCGGTAAAACCTTGTCATCGAGGCGGGATTCAGGCTGGACTGAGGGGGGATCTTGCGAGGATGCGATGCAAGACATGGAAGACGTGCAGTTTATTATGCCGCAGACTTCTCAACCGAGTCCGGATTCGATTATATTGTTGAAAACTCCGATCAAAGCGACAGCGGAACATGGATGGGCGACCGCATCTCGAGAGCCGGACGGCATGTCAACAGCGCGTCTCACCAGTAAGAATACGGAGCTCTCGAAATCGCCAGACACGTCGAAACCGAAGACAGCGGATCTCTCTTACAAAGCTAAAAAGCTCTCGAAACAACAGCCAGTGGAACCCATTTGGATCCTGTCAGACGACGAAGAAACTGCATCTAGAAAGGAAGTGAAGAAGACCGCCAAGCCATCGGGGTGTCATTTCCTGGTCAAACGGAAGTCGAAAGTCGTCAAGCGCAAGGTGGCGTTGAGCTCAAGTTGGCGGCACCAGTGCTTCGAACTCGGAACCCCCATGCCTCGCACCGGTCACAACAGCAGCGCGATGGGCATCAAACAAGAGAAGAAGATCGTCTGCTATGCTGATGGCGGCTACATCAACATGACCTGGCCCGTCCCGGGGTTCGAGCGTACTTTGATGCACATCGCTTATATTGGCGTCTATTTCCCGAAGGAGCAGAGATCAAACGTTTCCCAGCTTGTAAAGGCGACAAGTTCATTCGAAGCCGAGCTAAGCGCAGCAATCATCGCACTTCAAAAGATCGGTTCGGGCGTCGACGTCGAAATCCGAACCGACTGCCAAGACGTCATCACCGAAATGAAGACCTTCCAACGCAGCTCAAAGTGTTGTAAGATTCTCGAGCTACCCATCGCAGAAAGAGAGATGGCAGTATGGCGGGGCTTTGGAAGGGATGCACGGTCTGAACTTTTTAAAGCGATCGTTACGCGCGAGGGCCTTACGAAAATCGTGTGGGTGAAGGCGCATGCCGGCCTTTCGGGGAATGAGGAGGCGGACATGTTGGCGACAGTTGCGAGGACAACGCTGGTGCGGTATCTTGTTGAGGATCCGCACAGGGTGTGCTACTTGGACGATATTCTGTGCGAGCCGAGGCATTGAAAAGCGTTGGATTGCGGGCGAGTTTCGCGGGGGGAATGGGAAGTCTCATCGCTACTATCTTTATGAGTGTTGGACCTGTGAAAGTTGGGTGTGGGAAACCGAAATGTATGGTACATAGCCCATCTACTTTTGACGCCTTCCAGTTTCACCGTTCTTTTGTGTATGGTCGACTAAGACTTTAATGTTCGTGGTGCTTTTTTGCACCGGAATGAGATTGACTCTTCATCACTTCTCCTGTCGGCATTGTCCTTGGATTCTAATAATAATGGCCCATTATGCACAATCTGGGGAGGCGATGACGCTGAAGAAGTCGCCTACAACTGTCCTTCCGGCTATCTCTTCAGGGGTATCTTAGGGGATTTCTTCGCCCTTTTCGTCAACATGAGAAAGAAAGACGCAGAGGAAGAAAACGCCGTACACTTAGCTTCAGTATCGGCACTTTTTGAAGTAGAGTCTTGCTAAAACCATCCTTCAACCCCACTTGAACACCCCATCCCGGAACCAACGAACCCGACTCAAAATATCAATCTCACGCGTATCAGCGTCTCAAAGCGAAACAGGAGACAACCGATTAAAAAATGAGACCACGTTCATTCTTCTGCTATTGACAAGCCAACGGACCATTCTAAGACAGCAAAGTCGCTCTGTATCCCGTGCCTTTTTCAAGGGCAGGATGAGGAGCGGCTCGGATGCCTTCGGGTCGCGCCGGGAATAACTAAGCAGGTTTTGGGAGGAAGTCGAAAGATGACTAGACACTGGCGACCGAGCAGAGGACTTGCGGCATGTGACGGATAGGGTGCTCTGCTGGGTTGTTTGGCGTCCAGTCCATCGTCGACTGTGAGGAGTTCTGAGGTGATATCCGCAGAGCTGCACCAGTTCGTTTTCTGTACGAACGCCCAACAGAAAGCTCGATTTGGAAGTCACATGATCGAAACGAAGAAACGAAAGTTTGACAGTCATTCGTCAAGCCGTTAACAGGGACATAATGTAGCGCGAGCCGTTTTCACGGCCATATACCGCTACAGGGGGATTCTCTTCGAAAGGATGCTCAAAGGTTTCTTTCCTTTGATATCTTCCAAACGCCACATAAGATCATAATCGAGCATGTTATAGAACGCCTTTTCAACTCCCTCCAATTCAGGACCGACAGCGGGTGTCAGTTCCAGGTTCGGCTCCCCATAATGACCCATGAACTCCAGTCCCATCTCAACTCTATGCCTGCCCTAACACCGCGGAATCTGAACACCAGTGGATCCGCCTAAGTAATCGCCCCATCCAACGTTGTGCTGCGAAGAAACGTCACCGGCGTCCGTTGACGTCTACTCCCTGGACCGTGAGCTCGTACCGGTCCCTAGTCCGACCGCCCGCAAAGCCACTTCTAAACGACGATGGCCCACGCTCAGCGGCCCATCTATCTCAGCTTGGCCTGGGCTTTGGTGGGCAGTCGCACCCGACCAGGCGCCGGTGGAGCCGCCGGACATGGAGGGATGGGCAGTGTTACCGGTTCCCGTCGAGGTGGATGTGTTTTGACCTTTGGGCATGGGGGTGCGATGTCGTTTCATGTTGGAGGAATCGACGATGGTGTAAGGATGCAAAGCTAGGCACGGGCCGTGTTGTTCTCTTCAATCTCACGTACAAGGGCGTCTAGCGGCACGTCTGGCCACGTTCATATAGGCAGGGGCGAAGAGTGGATGGTCATTCGATCGGGCTGTATTGAGATGTGATGTCAGGCGTCCATGAGGAGTTTCTGCACTGAGGAGCTAACTTTGAAAACTCGGTTCCTTTCTGAGGAGCTTGGTATATTCTCCAATGGAGAAGGCATGTCATTCGATTCGTATCCCGACGTCGCATGCAAACGTCCCGCGGAGGTTGTGAGCTCTCCACACATACGTGCCTGGAGCAGGAACGAGATTCTCATTTGCTTGGGGATATCTCCACATGCACACACTGAGAAAGGGGCAGAAAAAAGCACACATATACAGGAATTGGAACTGCAGAAGCGGTGGGGATGATTCTGCTCACAAAGGAGGGCGAGTTCTTTGGCATCAAAAATAGTCCAACGGGTGTCAATACTCCTGTCGAAAGTTCACACAAGTTTGAATACCGGGTCACGTGATGCGTGCTGACCAACGGTGACGCGTTTCGCCCCATGTTCTCCGCAAGGCTGTGCGAGAGCTCTCTGTTTTTCCCCAGTTCTCGGCCGGTGGGAAAAGCCTGCAATCTGCCGAGAGTCATCCACCCACTGTCCAACGTTCGAAGGCAAATATATGGACCGTGTCCAGCAGTAGAACCCAGGCTCTGAGATCGAAAGAAACACCAGCGAGCGCTCAATATCCTGTTCGTCATTGGTTTGCAAGAGGTGTAGACTTCATTGCAACCGTGGGAAACTACAGGGTCTTGGCAAGGGCAACCTGCACACAGGCAGCAACCGCTGCAACCGCTGACCTGAGCAATCAACCTCAACATCAAGCGTTCGGGCTTCTTGACAAGCAGAGTCTGTTCGACCTCTTCAGCACCGACTTTAAAAAGCGATTCGCAACTGCCATATCCCCATACTCCTAAGGACCTGTCGAACGTCAAAAAACTTCCGGCCGCCAGCTTTCTAGGACTATCTCAAGATGGCCACTACTATAACTACGTACAGCGATCCCCACCAATCTGTTTCGGGCCACACCGCTCCTCCTCCGCCTCTCCTGGCTTTCGATCATTTGACAGCGATTAGGGATGCGATTACGAGCCCCAATACCTCACCAGAGGAGCGCAAGCAGCTATTTGTGGTCTTGCAGCAACTGGGGATCAGTGTCGACGCTCTGATAGCAGCGGCGCCTCCGAATTCAATGGCTGTCGCAAATGGACTGCAGAACTTGCCAGCGTTAGGCCAGGAACAGTCGCAGCAGCTTCATACTGGCTCACAGGTGCCCGCGGACCCTAGATTGGCAGCCCAGAAACAGAAACAGTCAACGACCAGCCCGCAACCTGATGCGGGAGGGTTAAAAGTTCGTTCTGATGCTAAGGCAGCGCTAAGTCAGAAACATGGGGGAGTGAATGCGGGCCAATCTCAAAGCAAGAAGATGGACAACTCAGAAAGGTAAATTTTCGTAGGTGCATAGCTTGGTCTCTTCCCAATTTAGTATTGAGGACTGCAGCGTGTAGACCCTCAGATCCAGTCGCTAAACCGTCCCGACTCGGGTCATAAATTCTTCGTTTGTGCTTATCAATTTACCTTCTCGATAGTTTCGAAGGAGCTTTATATACCCGTCGAGCAGATGTTGGTCAGGCAGATGTGACGTCTACTGATAGTCCAAGTCTCGCTCGGAAACGACCTCGTTCGCCACCATCGCCAACTAAAACTGCTCCCATACCACCGGCCGATGATAGAAGACGGAGCGACGTAAGTAGCTATTTTGGTGTTTGTTGTGCTCGAAGTGATTGCAGGTTCTTATCAATTGTCACTCGTTTTTTCCTCCTTCAATCTTTCCTTCTCCTACTCCTGTTCCTGCTCTACGCTCTCGATCTCAACCTCAATCGCACTCATGCCATGCATACCCTTCTTCCAACCCCATCAAAACCTGCAAAAACGGAACTAATTTGTCACCTCCTATGAAACTGACCTATGATGTGTCCTTGACGTGCGTCCTCACCGCAACTTCAATCATGTCCATCGATCTGTTTGGATCACTGGCACTGTTCTGGATTGGCTTGGTTTACTGTGTTGGTTCTCGTCATATCTACCTGCCATGAATCCTTGCCAATGGACTTCGAATGCGCTTGACGACTCGATACACGACCTGCTCAACTTTCGATACGACATCTCTTGCTCCTCTGTGCGTCATGAATGTTTCTCAATGGCTATCAGTCAACGCAAGCGACCCGCAGAGACAGTCAACCCGATCAACCCAACAAACGCAAGCTACCCGCAGGAGTCCGCACAAATACAGCCGGCTCCCGTCCAATGGTCTCCTCGCCCTCTCCCATCTCCCCGACACCACCAACATGGACTGTGGAAGCAGCATCCTCAGAAACGCGCGCATGGTTGGTTGTCCCCGACGCCCGGTTCAAGAATCGCGTTGTTCCCGTCCTGCGGTATTGAAAAAGCGAAAGTTCGAAAGGGAAGCCACAGAGCTTCTCGGCTGAAAACATTTATGGGTGGGTGGGAATGTGTGGTATAGAGTAAAAGGCGTGCTGCAACATTGGTACGGTGCCCGGGGGCGAGGGGAGGGGGAGGTTTATCGTCAACACTGTTACTTAGTCCTGCATATTAAAGGACTGAACACGCCAAGATGCAATACTACTCCCAAGTTTTGGTTTCTGATTCCCTAGATTCCCTAGTTGATGTCCGAGTTCCCGCGTATCGACAATATACAGGGGCATGTGTGCCTCTCAATAAACGTATAACACTGTGGTTTTTTGTGTGTTCGCACATGTGTATGATTTGGTGAGGGTCAAGAATGTGTTCCATCCACGGGAGATCCACGGCATCCACGGTGTAAGGTGTTCCGTGACAGTCCAACCAGTCCCTACCTATCGCTACCCTCCCTGGGATTCTTTGCCAATACTCCAGAGCGGTGCCCTCCCGCCTACGCACTTTGAGGGAGCAGCTGGGTGGAAGACGCTTGAAAGGCGCCGGGAAGATGTGTCGCTTTTGGCAAGGCATCGGGATAGCGCGGGACAGTCGGGCCTTCTCTGCTCTCCGCGCAGCGCCGTCCGCCTGGAGAAATCTACGTAATGCTGTCGAGTATGGATGGGAGGGTGACGTGAGCCAACGCTGGGGAGCCGGTTGAGCCCGGAGCGGGTATGCGAAGGGAGATCCTCGGGTGGCCATGATAGGCTCATAGTGTTTTCCACAAGTAAGGAACAACATTTTCAACATAAAGGAATACGTCTGTAAGGAAGTCCATCTTGTAACAGTAAAAGGAAAAAATACACATGAATGGTCAAGTGCCCAAAAGAAGTAAAGGTTGCGCACATCAACTAGCTCGACGAGAAAAAGGGTCCAGAAGCGACTAACTGGGCAGAAAGTGGGAAGACGCCAAGATATGGGGAGGAATCTATCTACTTTTTGACTTGGAGAACCAAGGCTGATCGGCTGGGCAGGTAGACCTGCCAAAAGACAAGGGATATGCATGCGCGTCAGTCGTCCGTATGCCAGCCCGCCAAACGCACCGCCCCCGAGTACAAACCTGAATATAATTCTTCCGATCATTCCACGGCTGCGCGGTACTGAAAAACTTCGTCTTGCGATCAACCCTCGCATGCCCACAAAACTCCTTCCAATCACTATCCAACACAATCTCATACGTCCCCGCCCATTCCGTCCCGATCCTGTAATCCACAAAACTCTGCGTCGGGTTGAAATTGAAGATCCACAGCAGACCGTCGCCGCGCTCGAACGCGATGACCTTGTCCCCTTCGTGCTTGAGGGAGACGTATTGGTGCGGGGAGGTGAAGAAGTGAGTGGTGGATTCGAGGGTGTTCATGGCTTTGTCGAATTCGTTAAGGTATTTGTAGCGGAGGAGCTTGTCGTCGATCAGGTTGTATTGGCGCCGGGCGTAGTGGAAGGAGGAGTTGTTGCCGGCGCGGGGGAAGTCCTGGGGGATTGTGAATCGTTGTGAGCAAATGCCTTTATGATTCTCCTCGCATAAAGAAGGTCGGTCGATTGTTAGGGGTACTCACCAACCACTCAGGGTGACCAAACTCATTGCCCATAAAGTTCAAGTACCCTTCACCTCCCAGTGCAAAAGTTATCAGACGAATCATCTTGTGCAGCGACAAACCGCGGTCCACCACGGGCGTAAGCTCAGTGAGATCCGACATGTTGGTATACATCTCCTTGTCCATGAGCCAGAAAGCGATCGTCTTGTCTCCAACCAGAGCTTGGTCGTGCGATTCGCAGTATGCGATTGTCGGTTCCTGGAAGTGACATGGATTACGAACGAAATTCTTTCTCCGGCACTTCAGAAAAGCGCGTGCCTACCTTGTATCTGCGGTTTGTCAGGGTGTGAACGAGATGGCCCATTTCCCATTGCTCGTCCTGGCAGAGAACTTTCGTCAGCAAGACAGCGGACAGGAAGATACCCAGTGCATCCTAAACCCACCGTCTTCTCCTTCAAAAGCTTAATCCACATATCCGGAATCGCCATAGCGAGTCTATAATCAAACCCAATCCCACTCTCCGACACCGGTCGACACAGCGTCGGCATACCCGAAACATCCTCAGCAATGGTGACAATATGCGGGTGAAGTTTGTGCATGATCTCATTCGCGAGCATCATGTAAACGATAGACTCGGTATCGGCTTGCGAGCCAAAGTAATCGTCGTAGCCGCCTCCAAATCCGGCGCCGAGACCGTGGTGGGTGTAGAGCATGCTGGTGACGCCGTCGAAACGGAAGCCGTCGAAGCCGAACTCGACGATCCAGTAGCGGAGGTTGGAGAGGAGGAAGCGGAGGACTTCGTGGTGGCCGTAGTTGAAAAGTCTAGTTTCGAGTTAGTGGTGAGCCTAACGGCGCTTTCGTCAATCAGTGCCAATTACATGTGCCTACCGACTGTCCCACAACTCGTGTCGGCCACGTCCACCCTCATGGAAGAAGCAGTGATCTGTGTCGTGAAAGTAAATCAGCCTGCGAACTCGATGAATGCATACGGAGCTAGTCGCACATACCAGTGCCGTCAAACTCATTGATTCCATCCGCCACATTCTTCGAGGAGTGCGAGTGCACAACATCCAAAAGCACAGTGATCCCCATTCCATGGGCAGCATCGATAAGCTCCATCAAATCCTCCGGTGTTCCTAAAGATAGTTTGTCAGTTCAAGGCGGAATGGAAAGTGCAAAAGATCTTCGGTAGTGCTCTACATACCACATCTGCTGCTTGGCGCAAAGTAGTTGGTAACCTGATATCCAAAACTGGCGTAGTAAGGATGCTCCATCACAGCCATCAACTGGATCGTGTTGTAGCCCAGGTACGCAATGCGTGGGAGCGTCTGCGTACGGAACTCCTTATATGTCGCGACTTTCGGCTCGGGTGATGAGATACCAACTATAATCGAAAGACAGTAGAATGTAAGCGGATGACAAGCTTTTTGGGAAATAATATAAAATATCCATACCATGCGACTCGTAAATGCGAAGCTCCTTTGGTCGTGCCGGAGGCTTGTTCTTGAAGACGTATTTCTTCGGCGGGTTCCAGAAGATACCGTCATAAACTGGGCTGACGCTCAGATCCTGGGTGGCACGCTTGATCATGGCGGGTATGCGCTCGATACGCTCTCCGTTGGGTTTGGTCATCGAGATCTGGATGTGTTTTGAATCGTAAATGTCCGATGCCCTTCGTGCTTTAAGGACCCTCCGTGAGCATGATCAGCAGTACCTACTTTCACTTTCGAGTCGTGTGGAATAGCCGGAGAGCCATCAGCCTTCTTCGGGAGCTTGACCTCCCACACTCCAAAGTCCAGCTTCTTCATAGGGTGCGACTCCCTGTTCCAGGAGTCTGAATGATGGAAAATTGATTTATGCACGAATGAGCGTGGATGAACTAGTCGCTCTTCACTGATCCCATGCGATCTCCAGCCAACCCCGGGACAAGGCAGTTTACCGCTTTCGCAATGCGTTCATTCGAACAATACTCACTGAACTCGCCAATCAAAGCCGTGGAAGTAACCCCCGGAGCCCACTCCCTGTAAGTAATCTCTCCCGTCTTTGCATCCACATTGAAGCCCAGCCGTTCCCATCCCCTCGTAAACTTGTCGATGCCTCCCTCATCCTTGTTGATCGTGTCCATCCACCGCGAGAATTGCGCGTATCTAATAGAGAGATCGCACAGGTAAGTAGATGCCACCGACGCGTAGATGGTGAAGGCGGGAAGGATACGCCGTACCTGTGCTCGATGACGCCGGTGTAGGGCTTGAGATAAGGGTCATCCTGGATAAGCTGGTCTGTGTTGGCGGCCTTCGTGGCTTGGTGCGCGGGAGGCATCGTGGCTGAAGATGATGGTTGAAGGTGGTAATGAAGAGTGATACGATACGAAGCCTGTGGTGGTGGTAAGTCGTATGTATTGCAGTGCGTGCTAGTCAAAAACTAGTTATGAGTTCAGCTTGCAGGTTCGGTGGGGAATTCGGTATGAATGCTGTGTTCTTTTGAAGGTTGAAAAAAGCCAGTAGCAGAATGGGGCTGATGGATTCTCATTTGGGGAATGGGGCTCCGAAAGTCAATTCAGAATGTGCGTCATCAGCCATCTGTGCTTTGCCCGCAGTAAGCAAGAACGCGCACCACGCACACTCATCCCTTTCGTGACTTCAACCCCCCCCCCCCCCCCCCCATCGATGGACCTCTTCGTGAACTGTCCAAATCAAGGATGGATATGGATGTCATGCAACCGACGCAAACGGTCTGATAGGCTCATCGCACAAGCGCAAGTCTGCATTTACAGCATACTGTACAAAGAGTTGAGAAGAATGACATATCCCTAGGGCGGCTACGGCACTTCGAGGCACCTCCCCACGTTGAGTCGCAGCCGTTGCGTACCGGTAACAAGGCGGTCGATACTACCTGCGAAGGTTGGCGTCGACACCCTACAGGCAAGAGCATCATGGCTCGCCGTTGGCGAGTAGACAAAGTCAAAAACCACGTATTGTGGATGAACTCACGGGCCCTGCATCCATCGGTTGCAAGAGCAGCTTTGTTCCCATCACTTATAACAGTATAAGAAACGGTACGAGACGTGTCAAACTGCAATGTTGTTTACCAATGACGCTCAAGTTGACGGTCGTTTGTGAATGCTCGGAACGGTTGGAATTGAGACCCCAGTGCCCTGGGAAGAACGGGAGAACAACGATGAGCAATCCAGGTCGCGGGAAAGTGATGACAGCATTCCCCGCGCGCGTTGCTTGCCACAGTGTTTGACTCTGTTTCCGCCTGCGCCACCAACCACCCGGACCCTGCTCCCTCCGTGCGTGCTATTTCGAGCTCAGTGGGAAAAAAGGCACTGGAAAAAACATATGTAAACGGGTCCCCGCTTCGCTCAGCACGTTGCCGCCATCGGGGCTCTTACTTGTGAAAAAGGCGCACAGCAAACCACCTTTCTGCACAAGCTTATCTCTGAGAAACTGCAAGCACGTTGTCTGCCCCAGGAATCCAAGGATCCCACGTATATAACAACTGCCACTGTCAAGGACGAAACTCCGCATTTGCGTCAACCCGAACGCATAGTATAGTCGTCATGGCCGTAGAAAAATCAGAAAGCAATAACTCGCTCGCTCCCGACGCGGAAGTCGGCGCCTCCACGGAGGCTGTGGACCTGGATGAGGGATCTTCGAAGGTCAAGTTTCTGCTGGGCTTGTTGCGGAAACTGGTCGGTGTCAAGGATATTTCTGCCATGTACGTGTGTCGCCGAAAATCTCTTTGTATATGGGTTTATCTTCTGCGTCTCTCATCAACAAATCATTAATTCTACCACGCACAGCCGCCTGTCCCTGCCCGCATCCCTAATGGAACCCGAATCGAACCTCGAGTTCTGGAACTACATGGACCGTCCCGACTACTTCATCTCGATACCGGACGGCGACACGCCCGAAGAGCGGATGCTGAGGGTGATACGATGGTGGTACTCCAAAGACACGAAATGGAAGGACCAGAGGATAAAGAAGCCATATAACTCGGTCCTTGGGGAACGGTTCTTGTGCTGGTGGGATGTGGCGGCGGATGCAGAAGAAGGGGATCTGGATATTGCTCCTACGGAGAGTGTGAGTCTCGATGGGGAGGGGGTGACTACGGAGACTGCGGGTGCCGGGTCGAAGAGGAAGACTTTGAAGGTGACATGTAAGTTGAGCGACGGGTTCCGGATTGCCCCGTTTTGAAACACTGGCAGCATCGTATTCTTACCTCTGCACCCACCCATTACCAGCCGTGACAGAGCAAATATCGCATCACCCACCAGTCTCGGCTTACTACTACGAGTGCAAAGAGAAAGGGATAATTGGACGAGGCGTGGATCACATCGCCGCGCGATTCACCGGGACAAGTAAGTAGTTGCCAGATTTGCTCGACTGGACGAGAAACGTCTTTGCTTCGATTTTAATCCCTTCCTCACGCGCCCAGACGTAAAAGTCGGTCCCGGCGTCCAAAACCACGGCATTTACATCACCCTCACCTCGCACAACAACGAAGAATACAACATCCAACACCCCTGGGCTTCCATCACTGGCTGGCTCTCCGGCTCCCCCTACATCACCGTCAGCGAGAGTGCCATCATCGCCTGCCCCCAAACCGGCCTCAAAGCCGTCCTCGAGTACAAAGACGAGCCGACTTTCGGCAAGGCCAAGTTTGCGATCGAGGGGAAAGTGTTCCGGTACGACTACGACGCGGACAAGAAGTTCACGGAGAAAGAGCGGAAGGAACGGGAGAAGTTGAGTAAGATTCCGGCCGCGGATGTGGTGTGTAAGCTCCACGGCCAATGGAACGGCAAGATCTACGTCACGTCTGCTCCGGACGCGAGCAACAAATCAACCAAATCGACCAAATCGGATACATCCTCCTCGCGCAAATCCAGCTCCTCCCTCTCCTCCGCCGCGTCCACCGACGCCCGGCTGTTATTCGACATGCACGCGTCATCACCCGCTGTCAAACAAACCCTCCCCATCGCACAACAACACCCGCTTGAATCCCGGCGGATGTGGGAGGCCGTGACCACCGCGCTGCTACAAAAGGAATCGCAGGCTGCGACGGCTGCGAAGCGGAAACTGGAGGATGAGCAGCGCACGTTGGCGGCGGAACGGGCTGCGAAGGAGGCTGGGAAACATGAGTTTGAGAGCTGGTTCTTCGAGTTCAAGGGGGACCGGGATGCGAGGCCCGGACCGCCCGTGGATATGGACCGCGCGAAACCTTATTTGAGGAAGGGGAGGGAGCCCGAGTTTGGGGTGCTGGACAGGAGCTGAGGACTCTACAGGATTTTGGTCTTTGGACGTATTGGGGGGACACATTCCCTTTTTGCTGCACTTCATGTGTGAACCATACGCTTCACCTCTGTGTTATTTTTTTGGACCCATGGCAATATGTATATTTGTGATTCTCATCATCTATCATCAACATTATGTACTTTTGCATCATCAAGGGGAAGACACACAATAAAAAGTATCTACGGTCGAAGTTGACTTGGGTAACTTGTCGTAGCGGCCCCTATGTGCCGTCCCTCCTGTCGCGCCTTTCCAGGCGGCACCCGCAAATGCAACACAGAGAGCGGATGTGATGCGAGCAAAAATATAATTGAACAAGATACATATGTTGCAAAGCGGCGAAGGGAAAGAGATATAAACTTGACAGGGGAAGATAGGGGGAGAGTATACGTATACAGACGGGCCGGGAAGAGGGGAGGAGAAATACAATAAGCACATATGTCTACGGATGATGCACCGTGTGCGCACTGACAGCGTAGCGGTGTTCTTCACGATGCCCGTTGCATGACTCGTGGAAGTTCGGGCGGATGTCGATACGAAAAGAATTGGGATGTTGCGAAAAGCGGGGGCGGGCGCGACGTTTTGCCGGCCGCTAGCGGACGTGACGAATTCCCACGTTGCAAAGCGCTCTAAAAGTTGAACCCGCCCTGGGGCAAATCCACCGCATTCGAGAACGCAAACTGTCCCGTGGTCGGGTCAACCTGCGGCGCCATAGCCGCGCCCTCATTCTCATCCTCGTCGTCCGCAAAGTACTTGTCGATGATCGTGTACGCCTTCTTGTAGATCTCCGCGTTCTCGTGCAGCTGCAGGTTGTAGATCTTCTCCACGCCGTGCGCTTCCTCGATGTAGTTGGCCATGAGATTCTGCCCCCCCGTTTGCACGCGTTCCATGTCGCCCACTTTGAGAATGTTTTCGAGGCCGTCCAAAGCGACTTGGGTGATCTTGTTGTCTTGCGAGGCGAGGAGGTCGCAGAGCGGTTTCACACACCCTTGTTCGACGAGGTATCTAGCAAGCAAATGTTATGAGTGAGAAAAGAGTTGAACGTGATACAAACCGTAGAAGGGAGGGACTCACTTGATTTGCTCAGGCCTGGTAAGACCTCCGGAAGTAGCGTTGGATATGGCCCAGCACGCTTCTTTCTTCGTCTTGAAATCCCCGTGATTCAGAATGTTGATCAAAGGCGGAATCAGGTTGGCATCGATGATTGACTGCAAGAGAAGCGAACGGAAAATGTGAGCAATCATGACATTATGCTTCGCTGTATCACGCCAAGAAGGTGGAGCTCCACCACATACCTGAATTTGGTTAGCGTTCCCAGCCGTGATGTTTGAGATAGTCCAGCAAGCCTCTTTCTTGATTCCGTCCTTCGGACTGCTCAAAAGGCCCAAGACAGCGGGCAAAGCCTGGCAGTTGATAACGACCTGGGTCTGCATATCGTCACCAGTCACAATGTTGCCAATGGAGCGCAATGCGGGGGTTTGCACGGCGGGCGAATGGTGGTGTAAGAGCTCCACGAGTCTACGGCAGACTCCGGCGTCAATCACGGTTTGGATCTTCTCGTTGGCGCCGTCAGAAAGGTATGAGATTGCCCAGCAAGCATCGGTAAGAACCTCCTCGTCGTTGGCGTGAATCAGCTTGGCGAGGATGACGAGGGAAGGCGCAATCTACGAGAGAAAGTGCGCCGCTCAATACACAACCATGCCACGGGTTCAATCACTTTCGAGCGTTTTCCATACCGTGGGCCAGTCAGGCTGAGGTTGTTTTCCACGACAGAGGTTGGACAATGTCCAGGTGGCGTTACGCAGCATGGAAAGCTTGTTTGTAGGCTCGTTGAGAACCTGCAAGAGAGGCTGAAGAGCGCCCGAGGCCAGAACAAAGTCACGGCATTTGGGACTGTCTCCGGCGATGTTTCCGAGAGCCCAGACGGCCTGCGACGAAGGAAGGGTAGGTCGGTAAGGAGCAAACGCTCTATGCGTTGACTGAAAGCACATATGCCGAAACCTCACCTGCTCTCTGACATCGGGACTGGGAGAACGCAGGAGCTCAACAAAGATAGGGACGGCACCAGCGTCCATGACGACTTGGGTTTGGTGGGACGCTCCGGACGCAATGTTGGTCAAGGCCCAAGCGGCTTCAAACTACAAACCAACGCAATGTCAATTTGACGTGCAATCGCCTCGTTCAACCAAATCCGCAACATCGCTAGAAAGAGAGCCCTTGCCTGCAACAGCGGGTTCGACGAACGCAGGAATTCGACGAACTTTGGAATAACACCTGCATTGATGACATCCTCGATGGGCGGATTTTGCTCTGAAAAGACAAAGACAAACGTCAGCTGCCAATAATGGAACGGCGAAATCCGCACAAAAGGTCTCCCATGCACACCTTTTGATAGAATCTTCCTGAACCGCGCCGTTGCAGACGTCTGGGCCTCGACGTCGTTCGAGTAGACTCCATTGACCAACTCCTGCAAGTCCTAAAACCGGGCCGACGAGCCAAATCAATACCACATGCCACCCAAACCGAATCCCTTCCGCCTCTCATTTTCCTTCCCGACTCAAAACACAAATCCCATCTCAACACACCTGCCCGCCAGTCCCGAAACTCATCCCCTCATCCTCGCTCTCCGACAAATCCCCCGACGTGATATTCAAATTGCGCCGCTTGGCCATCGACTCCTCCCGCTTCTGCTTCCGCAGCTCGACGGCAACATCCTCGCGGCGGCGACGCAGGTCCTCCGCATTCCAGGCTCCGCGGTTTTTGAACTGCTGCAGGCGGTGCTCGGGAATCTTTTTGGCGCTTTCGGCCATGGTTGTGGGTCGGGTTGGTGGTGATGATCTGGGAAGGACGGGGGATAATGTGAGTGGGAGAGGGAAGGAGTGCGCACACGAGGGGCATGTACACCAGATAGGCTCTCAAGAGATTACGGGGAATCCAGTTCAAGATCGCCCAGTGCACCCGCGCCTTCGCAGTTGTAACTTGTCCGAATCCCGACTGGATGAACACATACCCGCAAGAGTCGGGAAGTTTGTCTCAACGTCGCCCAGGTGCACAATGGACAGAGGGGTAGGGTCTGCGTATTACTCCTTCTGCCTCTGTTTATGTCTTGGTGCTCGTTGGAAGAATATCAGAGGCAGCTCCGACGGCGAAGGGAACCAAGTTCTCTGACAGGAAAAAGTCCGAGCCGCTTGTGGACGCGCGCGACATCCATCGGACACAAGATGATGCATATCATTACCGCCACCGATGGGGTCTAATGCACATCTAATTCTCTAAAGTGTCTACGTACGCAGGGCTGAGGCAGCACTACGCTAGACTATGATGGCCCTCACTCTAGACAGCAAACTGCGCGACACTGTGGCCAACTGTCGGGGGTGAGCGCCGCGGCCCCCATACCATATCTATAAAAAACTTCAGGTAAGGTCCGAACAAGTGTCAGTCCCTCCGGCGTGATATCGTACTGGTGAACAACGGAATCCTCCGAGGTGAAGAGTTGCTTCCCATCGGGGGAAACCATGATTCTGTCGATGGACGGACGTGCTAAACGCCAGTCGGAGGCGCCCGTGGCTGTGTCTATCTGGACAATCGTGCTGTTGTTATCACCAGACTCAGTGCGGAAGAGCTTCTTGTCGTCGGGCGTAAGCGCAATGCGTGTATTTCGGCTGTACGGGTATTCCCTGATCTTGGTGCTGGAGGTCAGATTCCACTGCGAAACGCCGGTGGAAGCGTCGAAACTGTACATCGTCGTTCCGTCGGCGCTGATAACGATGGCGTTATTGAAGCGGTCAAGATTTCTGAAGTAGTCCTGACGGACGCAGGGTAAATCTGGCGAGCCCCCGAGACGGTTCCGGTGCGCATGACGGTCCCATCGGTCCACAGTGAGAATAGTTGTAATCCATCAAATCCGGAAGCCGAAAGTGTGAGGGCCAGGATGCCCACATCACCTGCCAAGTTCAAGCTGGGTGTGTAATCTCGTATGAGCTGCCCGCTGGCCGTATCCCAATGTCGAATCTGTGGCGGGCTCCCAATGCGCGTAGGGCCCCCTGCGCCACTGAAGAAGCTGCCATCAGGAGATGCAGCTAGAAACACATTGGAATGGTCATGAGGCGTGATATTTCGGACGGAGACGCCAGTGGCGATGTCCGTAACTCTGACCATGCCCGTAGTATCCACACTCAAGAGCTGCTTTCCGTAATGGGAAGTTTCGATGGATGTTACCGTAGCCAGGTGATAGAGTTCGCGAAACAACGTGCCAGGCGCCGCGGCAGGGGAGACGGTGGGGCCAGGAGATGAAGTCCCTTGCGATGGCGTACCTTGCGATGGTGTACGCGCGCCTGGGGTGGAATCAGCCGGATCGGCCGCCGCTTCGCCGCCTTGCAAGGATGGCTGCTTTGATCGTACACCCACAACGGCGCCAACGGCTATCCCAACTGCGGCCAGAATGAGCAGGACAGCGAGAGCGTATCGGCGCTTCCTATTCCGGAACAAACCCTTGAACCCCGATACGCAGGTCTGCTGCGCTCTGTCATCGTGGGCGGTGTTCACCGGTTTTGGCTCCGGGACAATCCGTGCTTCCAAAACATGTAATGGTGCAGAGCCTGAAGGGTTCGTCACTGCTGGAGCGACATTGCTGTCGAGGTGTCGTTCAATCGCAGAGTCGTCCACCGCTGCCCTGGAGACATCAAAATGAGCAGAACTACCAGCGCTCGGCCAACGCTGAGAAGTGTCAAGAGAAGTGCCAACGGCAGCAGAACCTTTCCCAAGAGTTTCGACGCTTGGAGCAGTGTCACGAACGTGGTGAGCAGGTGCAGCACCGAAGACGAGATTTTTTCCGCGGCCCGCCGGCGGGATGGAAGATCCCAATGCACCAACAGCCTCATGGGGACCCGACATGGCACTCGACACCGGTCGAACGTTTGCGGGCCGCGGTTCAGGAGGCGTTGTGATGGTCGCGATCCTCGGAAGTGACAAAGTGTAGGCGGGCGGCAGGGTCTCGCCAACCCCGTTACCGTCCAGATCGCATCCCACGAAGAGATTCGGACGAGCGTCGCCCGCACATCTCTCCTCCGAAAACTGATCCCATACTTTCGCAAACACGTTTCTGAGTGGGGTAACTCTGAACGTGTCTTCAATGAGGGGTAGCGATTGTTCTTCCGACGGGTCGCTTATTCACAGCAATCTCGGATCATCAACGCGGAGGTCGTCCTCGTCGATTTGATATAGCTTGAGATTGGCTACGAAGGTCGTAGGGAAGCGGACGGCCAGGGGTTGGTAGACAAGATGGCGAAGCTGCGCGATGGTGATCTCTTACATCGACCGAGAAGCTATCAAGTCTGGGTGGTCCCCGTACACCTGTAGAAACAAGGTGGGAAGTCAGAGAATTGAAGCCGAGGACGTCACAGCGAATGTTTTTACCAGACAGTAGAGAGTCGGCATCCGCGATCTTCCTCCTAAAATTGCTTTATGCAGGCCGGCAGCGGAAGACGACGTTCTTGATCACCCCGGCCAGCGAAGCGTCCCTATTCCCTCTTTCCTCACAGGACGGATTCCCATGGCAGCCTCTCTTGACGACGGACAGCGGCATAAGAGCAAATGTGGGAAGAAACGTACGCCGGCTTGTGCGCGGCTGTTCCAATAAAGGTCACTTCAAGTTTGACAACACACATAGGATTTCCGCTTTTGACAGGATGCCGCCGACTCGTCCCCGCTCCTTCAAACTCACGAGCTTTGCTCGCCCCCCAGCCGGCGTAGACGCTTCGAATGCCACCCGCGCTTGTCCACATACCCGAGCGTTCATTCAACGAGGGAGGTGTAACGGACCCCTGGCGTTTAGCGCTCTCTGTGCTCTTCACCATGTCGCACATTGCTATCTATCAATTGGAGCAATGGGACTCCAGCAAGCCGCCTGCAGTTAAGCGGAATACTCGGTTGGAACTTGTCCCAAACTCAAAAACACGGGAATTTGGCTGTTAAGTCTTTCTTGCCTAGACCGGGGTTCTTTGGCCACCCTTTCGTAGAACCGGTGCTGGGAGCGGACAGGCTTCTAGCAGGCTTCGCACATCATCGCGGGAAGTCTAGATGGTAAAAGTGGAGGAGGCGGCGTATTCCCTAAGCGGTGGGCGTTGTCCCTACCCTACGCCGCGGGACGGGTGTTTCCTTCTTCCACACGTATTTCTTCTGGGCGAGATGACGAGCAGACTGACCTCGTGGGCCTTGCCACCGGTGCGGCCGCGAAGGTCACTAGGGACAAAGAATCCAAAAGCCGTTGCCGGAAACTCGAATATTCGACAGCGCGTCCCTCGAGGAAGATTGGCGTTCATGAACTCACTCTCCAAAGCCGAGGCGTTAACGTTCAAAGATATATTACAGATGGTTTCTAGTGAAACAAGCAGAAGCGCCCGCGCCCGGGTTGCCTATGCAAGCGTACGATCTAGCGTAAATGGTACGCGGTCATTCTCTATATACAGTGAATCTACTCTATGATTCAATCTCTCATGTGACAGTTATGGGAGGACATCAGCGGGAAGGCGTTGCCCTTTAGAAAGCCTTCGCCAAAGTGTTCCTGAAGTTGTTGTCGTTGAACGGGCAATTGGCTTTTCCAAAGTTCGCTTGGTTGAGAGCGCTCTTCACAATCTCGGGCATGGCATCCCAGTCATACAACCAGTAACTACGGCCCGTCGTGTCGGTGAACTGCAGCTCATGGTCCAATCCCAGGTTCGTGTAGTACTCGACCTTGACGTTCGAGCCTCGCGCTTTCGGGGTCGCAGTCTTCTTGAATTTGCCGTGACCAGACGTAGCGCCGCCGATGATGCGGGCATTCTCGCTGTTGGCGTTAAGCCAGACAACGGTCGTCTCCCAGTCGTGACGGTGCCCGCTGGGCCAGTTGCCGTCCGCCGGCTGGTCTTTGGGCATGTACCACGCGTACATGATGCCGAAGCGGCCGTTGTACCATGCGGAGCGTGTGTAGGTTTGGCCTTTGCTGGTGTCGCGGCAGCCGGCGGCGTGATTGCCGGTGTCTTTGAGACCGCCACTGGAATAAAGAATGTTTTAGGGCATTGCTGGCCTTCCTCTCCGTCTAATAACAAGGCCTTACCTGACTTGGTTGTTGTTATTGACAGCGGGGTAAGGCTGGCAACCGTGTGCGATGTGAAGAAGGGGTTGAAACTTGCGAATGGTCACCCCGTTGCCGCCCAATGTGTCCGGCACAGGGTTAATCGAGTTGTGCGGGACGGTGCCCGGAGGACCCCACGCAGGGGCAGCGAGGGCAGCGCCGGCGAAAGCGATGACAGAGAGGATGGTGGTGGTAAGCATGGTTTGGCGAAGCGATGTGAACTTGAGGAGAGCGTTGGGACTTGGTTTAAATGAAATGGTTTGTGAGAGGGTGATGCCGACGCTTGCGCCCTTTTATACTTTGGGATGCCATGTGCCATCGGCGAGACAAGGGAAATTGCCGCCGGCTCGTGGTGAGTCCTCTGCTCGCAACACTGGAGACCGATCCCACGACGGATGGTGATGGTCAGCCCGATAACTTGGGACCACGTAGTACTGTACAAGGTAAGTCGGTGCACGAGAAAGGCCGGGGCGATGAATGATTCAGTAGCGGCAAAGCACACAAATCACCGTAGGTGCCCGCTCGGCGTTGGACGATGTCGGAGCAACATCCTTGTAGGGCCGTGCGTGGGCTCAGGAACGCGCTACGAACGTGCGTTCACCACGGATGTCGCTGCCTGAAAACGTGAGCGTGCAATGAGGAACACCTTGATCCAATGGATAGCAACACAGGGATCAGGTCCAGTCATCGTCATCTCCGACCCACTGGCACCGCGCCAGTGGGTCCGAATGATCCGCGAGCCGGGTACCAACGTCACCTCCGAGATCCGGTCCCGGGTCCGGGGACGCTGCCGGGAACTCATGGAGCGGTGCAGTACAACAAAACCACTTGACGCTCCTTTTGCATCAGAAAACTTGAACACGGGTGTGTAGTGCAATATAGATTATGATGAAAGAAGCAGCGAAAAATGATAAATACGATGATTGTAAGGCACGATTCTAATGAAGAAGCAGGATTCAGTAGCATGGTGGGCATCAGTATGGTTGTTTTCGGGCGGTATGTCGGGCAGGGTTATTATCCAAAAATGGTATCCAGGGTCTAGGTGTCCTCGTCTCGCATGATGACGCGAGGGAAGGCGGATGTTTCTGTGTGGGATCGTGATTACGAGGTTGGCGGGTGGCGGGAGATGTGCCGTAAGTGCTGAAGGGACCGACGATTCAGGCGTCGGTGGGAGCCGATAACTTTTCGATACCAGGCCCTCCCGGAGGTGCGTGGTTGTTGGGGGTGCACCGATAGCATACAATGACCTAGTGGACCAGGTGCTCCCTATCCGCAACCAGGTATTCCAATTGCGCGGCCGACGCAAGTTTACTAAACTACTCAAAAGGCAGCATGTCGAG
This sequence comes from Fimicolochytrium jonesii, assembly GCF_025526975.1. Lineage (NCBI taxonomy): Eukaryota > Fungi > Chytridiomycota > Chytridiomycetes > Spizellomycetales > Powellomycetaceae > Fimicolochytrium > Fimicolochytrium jonesii. The sequence goes on from NW_026515687.1 coordinate 423,189, forward strand.
CCAGGAGTTCCTAGAGCAACGGCAGGGTAAGTATCCAATTGCGCAAGTGCATGTACCATTTTCTCTGAGTTCAAATAGAAGTACTCACATATGTAGCGAAAATCATAGCACTGGTCGGCGCGCTCCTGGCAACCGTGATGCCAAACCCGCGATAAAAGCCGTGGTATCCCTCCGCCCTGTACAGCTTCTTCGCAACCTGCAGGAACGACGATCCTCCTTCCATGGTCTGCTGCCGGCTCTTCACGCAATCCGCCGGGAACAGGATGCCGTTGTATGACATGCCGGCGATGGCGCCGGCGATCATGATCTGCGATGTTGGGAGGTCTTCCTTCTTTAGTGCTGGGAGGGAAGTGGTGGTAGGCGATGCGGCGGTAGAGGAATGCGCGAGGCGTGCTCGCTCGGCGCGGATGAGGAACTGACGGACAACGAATTCGTAGGTGCCGAACCAGGCGGCACCACCGCCGGCTTCTCGGAGGAAGGTGCCGACATGGCCGTGGTAGAAGCCGCGGAGGCCGTGAGTTCTCAGCGTGTTCAGGATGACACCCATGGGACCGCGACGTTGCGATCGTGTTGGCGATTGCGGATGCGACTGTGATGTGTATGCGTATACGGGTATCGCGGAGACGGCTGCTGCTGTTGTGATCGGCCGTTGCTGAGATGCGGGTGATGAGGGCGGTAGTATTGAGGAAGAGAGGTGCGGATGTATCGGGACGGCTCCCTGGTGTGTGAATAGGACATCTTGAACCTGGAGTTGACACTTGACAAGTTCAACTGTGCAAAGAACACATTGGGTCAGTCTAACGGGCCATTGGCGAATCCTATAACGTACGGTTAACGCACCTGGTGTCAGAATGAAAGATACGACCGCTCCTGACATGAATCCCGAGAAAGCCAGTTGCTTCATCGTCAATGGCATATCATCAGGTGTATCAGAGTACTGCCGTATCATGCCTTGAATATGGTTGAACGCGAGGAAAAGCGTCGAGTTCTCGATCATCGCTCCCACGAGAGGCGCCGACAGGCCCTATTCGGTATAGCCAACCATTATTTAGTGATCCTCTTCGTTGTCCAGGGATACCACTACTCCATGTTTTTCGTTCTCTCCGCACCTTGTAAAGATTTCCCAGTCCTCCTTCCTTGATACCTTTCACAGCGCAATCCAGTGGGCCTTTGAAAAGTTTGGTGCCGTGCGGTTGTGATTGCAACCGTACCTTGACCGTGTCAAAAGGAAATTGGAACAGCATTCCAACTGAGCCTGCTGCCTAGAGGTCAGGGGTGTGAGCATTTTGTGGACTCCGCGGCAAACAGGCGAGCCCATGCTTGGGGCCCTCAGAATACATTGACATGGAACGTACCGAACCAAACAGTAGGTCCGCGGCAGGGCTCAGCTGCTTCTTCGCTCCTCCACCTGTCATTTCGAACTTCCGTAGTGTTTGGACCCTCGTGGGAGAACGTTTCGTCTCGTTCGTTTTCGTTCAAGCCACAATGACAAGTAACTCCGACCCCGGCGTCTCGATGATCGCTTCCACGTCTTCCCTTTCCCGCGTCTCTATGAAGTAGTGTCCTCTCGTTCTATGTGCTCGACTGTCCTTTAGCAAGCCATTTGCGAGAGCTTTACGATGGTTGCCGGGCTTTTGAACTACTGTGGGATGCACTCCGGCTTTCAACGGGGAACGGAGGCAGGCGGGTGCAGGGAAGCGTCGTTTCCACAGGAGGGAATCTACGTTCGTCTTTAACGTGAGGGAAGCCGCCGCTCGGTGAACAAAACGTTGCTCTGTTATATTAGCAAGATGGGTAATTTCTCCCTGTGCGGGCGGCCGAGAAAAAAAGGGCCTTGCGTCGAAAACAAACTCAAAAGCCAGGGAAGCTCGGAAAGGGGACGCGAGAGATGATCGCGTTTTTGGCCGATTCCGCCATTCCGTGCTGCATTCCGTGGAAGATTTGCAGCGTTTACAAGGCTGGCGTTGCACTTTATTGCGGAGGCTTAGCAACTGCAAGACGACTTTATGGGCGTGCACCGACTGCGGGAGTGTTGGGGGCACATTGAGCAGAACATAAGTACTCGGCGTTGGAGGAAACGCAGTCGGAACACATATCGCATACCATGAAGACCAATAAGGGACCTGCCCCGTGGAATCCATCTGCGTTGTCGCTGACTAGATATCTAGACCACGCAGGCTCCCTCCGTTGTCTAAGCCTAGCCTGTCACGCTCTACGCAACCAAGTTGCAAACGACGACACAACACACACAACACAGCAAAGCAGAAAAGCGAACAGGGTACACAGCACAACCAATACTTCGGTTTCATGTCAAAATGTGTATTTGTTTTCAAACATCTCGTTCATCCCCACGCTCAGATCAACCAAACGACAGGGTAGACTCATTCTGCACAAAGGTACAAATACAACAGAAAAACCCTCCCAACGATCCCTGCGCACTTGAATTGAACTCCCAGTGTACAGCGGGATCCGAGCAGGCGAAAAGGCACGCTTGAGCAACTTAAGCAACAAGGGTGGAAGCAGTGGCGGACTCGCTGTGAGGGGGTGGAAGAAGGGAAAAAACGGGCAGACGTTTTGTCAGTGATTTTGAACGACGACGATTACCGAGTTGATCCGACAGTGGGCTAGCCACCGTCGGGACCCGAATAATGTCCCAAACCCGTTGGATGGGCGTCGCATGTAGACGTCACGACATAAGTGGCCACCAGGACACACCGCCGATGTGACGAAAACATGCGGACGACCTCACCCGAACACCGCTGCGTAGGAATGGCAGCAGCTTTTTCGACTACCCAGCGGGTTCACCTTCCCCCAAACCGAAGACACCATCTCCAAGACAGCAGATACTTACTACTTCCAGTTAGGCGCGAGCTGACCAGACTTCTTGTAGTAACGAGCAAGACGGTGGACACGGGACTCGACAAGAATGAGACGGAACTTGGCGTCGGCGTCCTTGCGGTTACGCTCCAAGTGCTTGCGGATAGCAACGGCCTTCTTGATCAAGTGGTAAAGGTCCTCGGGGATCTCGGGGGCGAGACCGTTGGACTTCAAGATACGGAGGATCTTGTTACCGGTCACGTTGCGGACCTGGGCGATACCGTGCTGGTCCCTGGAGAGTGAAGAGGTTTAGTATTCTGCACTTCAGCTTCGGAAAACTTCAAATCTGTCTCTTTCGGATCTGCCTTCCTCTCTCCTCCTCACTCCGCAACAATCTCCCATCACAGTAACCCCCAACTCACCTCAAGATAACACCAATCTGGGACGGGGTCAAACCCTTCTTGGCGAACTTGCCAATGTGCTCAATGACCTCCTCGGGGTTGGTCTTCAACCACGACGGGGGGGAGCGACGGTAGGGGAGAGCCGAAGAGGCGATACCCTTTCCGGGAGCGTGCATACGACCCATTTTGAGTTGTCGGTGGGGGTTAGTCCGGGAAAAGTGGGGAGATTTCCGAGAATGTGAACCGAGAGAGGGAGAAAAAGAGGATTGCGAAGGGCTGGGAAGTTTATGCGAAGGGAGGATGCGGGAAGAAAGATTCGTAGGTCACGTGAGCTATGGAGAGGTCACGTGCAGTCTTACTCGAAGCAGATTATTGACGGGTTTCCCGTCAACGAAAGGGATCTGCAGTGGCAACGACCGATGAAGCCCTGCGAGGGAAGTTCAAAACGACCTCCTTTCCTGCAGGTGGGGTGTGTTCAATAAATGAGAGCGGAAACTGTGGTGTATGCTTTTGGCGAACAGGACAAACGTATTGGATTGTACTGAACGACGATCCAGTCTCCTGTTCCATAATTGAGAGACACACGTGTTATTGGAAGGAACGAAGCCGAATTGCGTAAGATCTATCACTTGGGCGCTCAAGGAGACGGCTTCGCGCCGAACGCTGCTTGAGCGTAGTTCTTTTTTTTATCAGAATCATCAGCCTGTTCAGGGACGTTTACCAAATCATTTGGCGATGCAAAACAAAAAGCAGCGGAACAGATTCCTTGCACAAGCACATCGTTGATATATTTTCAAGGACCCTTCAACGAAGAGACTATGATGAGAGTCACAGGCATGTACGGTGAAGGGGGGAAAAAAATCAAAACTGATTTGAAGGACCAGAGAGAGCTACGGGGAGGCCATGCCAAAAATGTAGGAGTTGGGGGATATATATATACGAGCGAGACGACGTGGGGTATGTTTACACGACGTGGGGCTTGATGTGCGCTTCCGCCTTCTGGGCGGTGCGGTTGTCACCCTTGTCGATCGCACCTTCGGCCTTCAGCTTGTGGCCGGCTTGGGTGAAAGGCAGGGCGTGTCCTGCACCGCGCTGTTGAATTGGGAAGGGGAATGGGATGATTAAAATCGGACTCGCGAAGGAACAAGGAAAAGAATGAGTTGCCTACCTCGAACTCTCCGGCAATGTAGCTACCAGTAGTTACGCTGCTGTGAGTGTGGTGGTCCATGTGCGACTCGGCCTTCTGCGCCTTGGCCTCGTTGCCTTTCAGCCTCGCGCCGTCGGCCTTGAGCTGGTGACCGAGGTCCGTGCCGGGAAGCATGTGTCCAGCCAGACGCTCAACGGAACCAAGAATCTTGTCGCCGGTGGTGACGGTGTGGGCGGTCGCGGTGGTAGGGACACGGGCAGCGCCGGCGCCTTCGACGGTGGAGTGGGTGTGGTGGGTCATCTTTGGTTGATGTGGTTTTGGGGTTTGGTTGAGGAAAATGGGTTGGGTTGTTGTGTTTCGTTTGTAGTTGCAAATTGTGCGATGTGGTTTGGAGAAGAGGGATTCCGGACGCCTGCTGTTCCCTTTTATACACGGCGGGAAGGGATGTCAGTCTCCTCAAGTCCGTGTCGAAGGGACTCCAAGGGGACGCAATGTGACCCCAATGACGCACAGATCGCATGGCAAACCCCACAACGCCAATGCCACAAGGAGGTGAGTGGGGACATCATTCGCCACCCCCATTCAGAAGGAAAGAATCATGTTCCCACCAGAGCCCCGCCGGAAGGCAAAGCCCAATAACGCGTATTGGCGGAGTAAGGGCCAGGAGCTGATGTGACGTGACGACAGAGGCTTGGACCTGTTGTGCGTTTATATGAGTTCGTAGAACATTCCATGTTTCGTGGCCCTGTCTGTCTCCTTGGCACCAACACGTCGCCCAGGGGGGGTCCCTGGGAGCGAGGGAAAAGATGAGGTTAGTGTGACGTTCGCCATGTCACTGATGTCAATCTGCTGGGTTCCGCGGTCAAAAAAACGGGAAGCCAAGGCCCAAGAGTCACTCCATGACATCATGGTTAACGCGCCATGCCCCGTCTTGCACCGCCACCCAGAATTAGTTTTAAATCGTACACGTGACAGACTTAATTAGCTTAGCAGAGCGATGCTCAATTGAGGTGGTTCCAGTCTGGGTTCCAGTCGGCGTGCGGTTCTGTGATTCGAAGGAGCTGGGAAAAGAAACTGTCGCCAAAGGCAGCTAAAAATCGAAGAACCTGTGCCAAACGTTACCATCTCCAGCCGCTACGTACTGGTGACTCCAGCCTTACGCGACTTCTCAGGGGATTGGGGAACGGGATGTGCTTTTCTGTGGGCGGCGAAGGAGATGGAGAAAATCGGTCTCGAAACGGAAACAATCGAGCGACAAGAGGGGGGCTCCCTGGATCCCGCCGTGAGTAGGGGCAGCGGCGGTTCCGTTGGACAGCTGATACAAGTCCTTTCCCTCAACGGGTTGGATGCTGAGCAGAGTTGATTGAAGATCTGAATCTGCACTGTGTCCCACGTTGGTCCCACGTTGGGGCAGTTCAGACGCGGGAGAACGCTTCCATTCACCCCTCCCCTGGGCAGCCTCTAATGAATCTGAAAAACCACGGATTCACTGGTCAGGGGATTGCCGTTGGGAAAAAGGCAAGGGCGTCCAATCGCGAAACAGTTTTTCGTCGCTCCGTCCGACGGCTCACGACGACTAGTATGACCGCCGGTTCCCAGTCGCCCCGGCCTGGCGTCACTACGTTCTCTGCAAACCGTACGGGATGTTTTCTCCGCCTGTTCAACACCGGGAGATGTCCCGGGTGGCACTGGGAGACCTCGGCATCCGTTATGCTAGACAGTCCAATGACCAGACATGTCAACCTCATACCCGGTGGCAATGGTACTATCTGCCAAAGGGCCGTACATCTTTGGCGACGTGAAGCCTTACGGACGACGGCATAGGCCAGCAAGAGAGGGAGGCGCGGGAGGGTGGAAGTACTCTCGAAGAGTGTCACGGAGCTGCAACCATTCCCTTCGTTGACTGTGAGACCCGCTTATATCGTAAAATAGTTGGTGATTATCGAATGCCCAGTCTCTTACATCTGGTCTTGCCCGACTCCTGAGGCCCTCACCAAGCGATTGAGCGTCAATAATGAACAAACATGCGCCATACCTCGCCCGCATAGTAGTGATACACAAGCGCATTCCGAAGACTCCCGCGCCCACACAAATGGAGGGATGGCGAAGAGAAAGGATCGACGCAAGGATCGACGCATACCAGAATATGGAGGCCCGCGGATTCTATGTTCGGGACTTTTCGCCGGTCGGGAGCTCGCGGCCTGAAACAACGATCGGCCCATTCGAGATAAGAAGGAAAGCGTCGGGAGATGGGTTCGGGAGCACATGGAACATTTCGTGGGAGCGTATGGCATGAATTTGCATGCGGATACCAGCTTTGCGGCTCGCAACTGTCAGGTCGCCGTTCACAACTCATTAGCATTCCAAGCGGCGACATCACTGGGAAGCCTTTGGACGTAAGGGTCGCTTATTTGCAGTTTACTCGAAAGTCCATTGAGTGGATGCTCACCTGAATGACTCGGGGCGACGTAAACGGCATACTTATGACCGTACGACCATACGACCGCCATCCTATGCCGGGAGGTCTGTCGCCGGCTGCCAAACAGACGAGTGAGTGCTTGTTTCCTTCCAACCCCGCCTTGCCGTTGTTTCGAGTGCACAATACTTCATCAGGGAGGATCAATGGGTTTACAAGCCAAGCATCTGGAGCTAATGATATGGCATCTCTAACCCTGCGGATAAATGGAACGACGCTGGCAGAAAAGTAATCACGCTCGCCAGTCGGAGGACTATGAGGTTTTTCATCACGAGGAGATTGCGTGGGCAAATCCAGATGTCGCCGATATGGGAGGAACGTACCCTCTGCAAGTCGGCGAGTTCTTGAGATACCGCCCACAAAGTTTTGGATGGCTGAAGTGAGACTCAGACGAAATCGACGGGGTTTGCGGATAGGCAATGAATGTCTTCCGATGATGGCTTGCGAGCACTCAACCTAGCAACCTAGATCTGGATATGGAAGATCGAGGTCTTACGTCGGGGTTTGGTGATAGCAGAAGCCTTCGGCGATGGCTGAATTCACTCACTCAACGTAGATTCAGATATGGAGGTCTTATTCATGTCCAATACAGTCTCGTGCTGCTTAACCCTGATTTTCTCAAAGGATGTGTTTTCTTGATCTATCGACATATGTGGAGGTTCTTCTGTACGTGCTGTCACGGCAACTATAATCAAAGCTAAAAACGACAGCGCGAAATGCAATGACATCACGAAATAAATATATCACGTGAGCGATAAATAGACTTTTTGATGTTCTGAAACACGTCGCGAGGAAACGGGGGCGAAATGCATGTCGACCGACCCCTTCGTTTCAGAACATTTCCAAAACGCGTCTGAGGTTTTTGCTCGACGATGGCTGGGTGTGGTTGAAGACGGTGTTTGAGAGCGGTATATATACAGTATATATGGAAAGCCATATATCAAAAAAAAGGACATGCATTTACCAGGGAGGCACATTGCTGTTTTGGACTGTCGTTTTGGATCTTGGGAAAGCTTCCTTCCGTCCATGGTTGAGACGGGGTTGCCGGTGGTGGCGATGTGGGCCATAGGGAAGCATGCAGTGCGGCGCGTCTGTCATGGAATGCTGGCTTCTGTGCTCTCGTCACCTCCGCCTTCCGCCTCTCGGGCGGTTTGAGATACGCGCGCGCGTTTCTTCTCCCCCTTGTTTTTTATTAGCTGCTGTAACAGCTATTGCCCCATAGAAGAAACGTCCAGCACGGAGACTTCCCTCTGGCGTTCATATTCCGCCCAGACTCCCACACAGCCCTCGTGTGCCTCCATTCCCACAGAGTCCCCCCCCCAGACCCCAGACCCCAGCTCCTTGCTTTTGTTTGTCTGGCTGTGTGTCGCCATTCCCCAACCCGCCATTTCGCTTTCGCTCAACACTTTTACAGCACAGCACCACGCCACGCAACAGGCGGAGTTGTTTTTCCGATATTCCCACGCCGCAGAACCACATATTACGCAGACGAAGGCGCTCAGCAACTGCTGTCACGATACGATAACGGACGGAAGAGCTCAGCCTGCAACTTCTTTTTGGGAACGCATTTACGAAAACCTCACTGAGCGGTGCACAGTCTTTTTAAACGATCCTTCAAACTCAACAACAACAACGTAACGATGGCAGCGACGAAGAAATGGGAATCGTGGGTGACCGTGTGGGCTCGGTGGGTTTTGATGACGACTGCAGCTGGTGAGTTTTGAGTTATGCAAGTCGAAAAAGTCCCCTGTCCATCGAGATCCTGCAAACACCATTACTCACAATGTTTTTTTCTCCCTCCCAACAGTTTGCATAGATGGTGGCATCCTGTGCTTCATCCCCGGCTTCGGCTACCGCACGCCCTTCATCACCCCCCCGTTCATCCCCAAATCCTTCTACAACACCCCCTTCTCCATCCCCGGCATCCTCGCCCTCGCCACGGGCGTCCTGCTACCCTGGCTCGAATTCCGCACCTCCGCACCCGCCTGGGCGAAAGCTCTGTACTGCTTCATCCACGTTCCTGTGTTTGCGATCCAGTTCACGACTGTCCCGCCAGCGACGTTCTTGTTCTTGAGTGGGATTGTTATGGGGATCGCAGCGCTGCAGAGACCGCCTAACTCGCCGTTATTGGGCAAGGCGTGAAACGAACCCCCCTTATGAGAACACACAACACACATCACACACATAACTGAGAAATTCAAGATGCGGCGGAAAGTGTATATTTTGTTTGCCTGTTTTATTTGACGATTCCGATTGCGGATTTCGCACCCCTCTCTCCTTCTCTTTGTACATAAAACCCCCGGCACTCGTGTATAGCCTTTGTAGATTACTCCTCCTCCCTCGCCACTCCCTGTCTTGCTTTCGGCTTCCATATCACTTTGGAAGACGCATAGACTTGGGGGGCTCACAACGCATCTGGACGATGAAATGTAGATTTTTCCTTTTTCTTTCCCTCTTTTCCCTCCTCATACATCTGACTTGACTGTTTGAACGGCGTGCGATATGTCTTTGGCCTACGCACTTCTTTTTTCAATCATGAATTGTACATAACATAACTTACTACCCTGGGGTTGTGGAAAATGCGAAGGGACTTGTCAATTGAGGGGTCCAAGCGGTGATGCCATTGTGAGCCCGGATCTGGAGTCTCTATCTACCAACGAGCGTTTCAGTAAGTGAAATGTTTATCGCTGGCCATTTTGTGGACACATTGAAGAATGGGGGAAAGGCTGGTAGAATCGCCAGTAAATGTGGGGGTGGCCGACAGAAGCGAGGGTCTGTCGAATCGAGGGGGGGGGGGGGCGTGTCGGGGAAAATAAGCTGCCTTCGGTCTCAATAGCACAAGAGGATAGCTCTCGTTAGAGCGTCGTCTTGTCACCTAAATATCCAGGTGCTTTGAATGGAGTCCTTGTTCTTAAACCTGCGTATCATACAAAAGTCTAGGCAAAACAGTCGGGTTTTTATACACATTTTTCTAGGCTACAGGATTTTATCGAAGTCAAAACTCTCTACTAATTCTCTCTAGAGGATTCAGCTACGTCGAGGGCTTTTTCTCTTTTCCTGCAGCGGTCTACGTTGTGTTTCCTTTTTCCATTCGCAATTTCTACGCTGATAGAGTCTTATTGCCAATCTTTTCTCTGGTTTTTCTTCAACGTTCGGCGTATACGGCCACCGGAAATTGCTTTTCTTGTTTCGCAGTTGATTTCTTCAGCGTTTCGGGCATTGTGAGAGCTTCCGGTTGGTTGAGAGTCGAGTCGGGGGCGCTTTCATGTGTGAGATCTTTGCCTACACCTACATTCTTTGCATGTCAGTCGTATCCGAGGACAAAACGTCGTTGTGAAGCGAGGTTTCGGTAAAGGCAGGTGTGTTAGGTGATCGTCGGAGTGTCGGAAACACGAGTATGTCGATTTATTACTGAAAGTTTTGACGGTATTTAACGTTGTGATATAAAAGTGAGTTCATTTGTTCGTCGGGAATTCTGGGCGTGTAATTGACGTTGAAATATTGCCGATTTCATGCGCAGTTCGAAGCGCACTACTACAGCGGCCTCCTTTCTGTCTTAAGACAAGACTGTATAACTTCATACAATATAGGGCTTCGTCTCCCCTACATAGGGTTCTGTTCTCTATCTACATTCCTTTGCCAGCTACCGCTAACTTAAACCAACCCCGTTGCGCCGTCCAGCACAACACATTTCTGTTTGCAAATCCAACAGTCCGAAAGTATCTGTTATGTAAAGGGTGGCACCGAATATGATGCCCGTGCCGTGGCCCAGCTTCACAATGAACAAAGCGTTAAGGGAACCGGTTTGCTCACATTGAGCAACATGATGCTCGGAGCCTGACCTCCCAGGAAGCCTAGGGCGGCAAAGAACGCTAAATGGGTCGTCCTAACTGTTAGAGGGGATTGTCGCTTGGTGTGCTTAACAGGCAGGCTTCCGCTTGGTACACTCTCAGATGCCTCATTTTTCGTCACGGTCTCTGCTGCCATGCAAGAAAGAAGCGGTTACGCATCCAACGGCGGTTGAAGGCCACTGGGACTAGGACCCCTTCATTCGCCTGCTCTACGTAGGCACTTACCTTCTGAAGCCTCATTGTTACAATACTTACAACCTTAAGCGACGGAAACATACTTGGACAGGTGGACCGGTGCGGACGGCTAGGGCACCGTGCTTGGAGTGAGCTAGCCGAACGAACAGAGGAAGAGCCGCCCTGGCTGCCTGGCTGGTTCAGATGCCGAAGATTGTCCCTCTGGGTCGATGGATCGCCTTTAGGTGGGGCGCCGCGTGGGCTTCTTCGCAAGACTGCACTGCGATTACCAGGCTCGAGGGAAGGCGGGCGCTGTCCTTGTTGTCTCAAACACTTAAACATGGCCAGGCGACGTAGCGCCTAGAATGCATGCCACGTTTCTTAGTAGGCATGGGTGAGGATCCATTCTCCTGTCTGCTAAATATCTTGGTCTGCTCCTTCTTGGCGACGGGCCTCATCGGGTACTCCTTTTTGATTTCTCTGTTCCGGGGACAAAAATCATTGCGTTCACAGATAGGAGAAGTTATTGCGCCCTATCTGCTCGTCGCCGAGGTGCTTGGACATCTAGACACCACGTTACACACGGCGGTCAATCTAGCGCTGTCCAGCGTATATATTCCCGGGGCGGCGACGGCTGCTGCTTTGGGATTCTACCAAGTCGGCTTTTGCTGTGCAATGGCCATTATGAACATCCTCGGCGCCCGCTTCGACATGGGTTGGAGCATTTTGTGGAACGGAGCGTGGGTCGCTGTTGCAGGGCTCCTCTACATGATTTACGCCCCATTGCTGCAGTGCATCATACCAAAGCCCGCGGCGGATCCTGAACTGGGCTGAAGGACTATAAACTGGAATGCGTCCAATGGGGTTTGGGCCAAAAACAACGAAAGCTTTCAAGTGAGGCGACAGGCGTGTCCGACCGTCCGAACAAGCGCGTCGATCACAGAGAACGTGTGCTAACCCACGAGCGTGGTTCTTTTTTGACGATGATGGTCACCACTGAACATGCTCTAAGGACCCTTCGTACCTAACTTAGCAGCTTGTAGCTCCCCCCAAGTCATGAAGGGAATTAAATTGACACCATATCTGGAAAGGAAGCTTTGGGCGAAAGGTCAGTAAGGGGACGACACGGCGGTCCGAAGACCAATGCCTCGTTGAGCAGTTGTGCTCAAGAAAGAAATGTAGGCTACTGGAGCTCCACGCCGCACCAACAGTGGGCAATCACGGGAGTGAATGGGTTCGACCAATGGGTGGTTACAAACTATCCGGACGTCCGCAACGACCGCGCCAGGGCGCATGACGCATTGGCAAGGGATTTGAGACTGCTGGCGGAACATATTTCTGCTGAGGCAGCCTTGAAGGCGGTGAAAAGAGTCCAGAACAAATTGAAGGTAATACCAAATGCATCCCGCCAGCGTGCTCGTTTTTAGACTCAAATAATCCTGTTATATTCTATGCAGACAGTAGGGAAAGACCCGGTGAACCGATTGTGGTGGAACAGATATGCCTCGGACATTGCACAAATGGTCGTTGGAATGGACGCTACAAATGTGAGGAACCAAGTATAGGCAGCGTATCGGCAGAGCTTCAAAAAGGCTAAAGGAAAGTCGCCGCCGGGCGTAGTACATCCAATCTACGAGTCGAGTGCAAGGAGCATTGCAACAGGAACCTGAGGGCAGCGGCGGCAATGATGGAGTGGAGATGGGCGAAACGTCCGACGACGATCTTGTCAATCCCCGCGCTCCTGATGAGGCAAACGAGGAGGATGAGCTAGTCGGGGACCCACAGTGGGATCGCGTCCAGAGAGGTATTGTGGGCACGACTGTGAATGGACTTGTATTCAGTACGACGCTTAACTCCATCCGTCAGGCGTTGCAGTGCCCTTTGATGCCCATGACTTTGACATCCAGACGCGAGAACGGGAAGGCCGCATTTGCACAGGTATAGCGCACTGACAAACGCGCGCACCGATGATGCAAGCTTAAGTCTTATTAGCTCCCCCAGGTTCGAATGTTCCATCTGACGCCGGCTGTAGCGCATACAAACGACGGCTAGATGGCGAGGTTTGTTGCGTGTTGATTATGAAGGTGTGATTGGCGGCAACTAACGTTGTCCGCAGGCTCATGGTTTAGCTGCAAGCCTGAATTCCCTGCATTCAGACAAAGACCCAACCAATCTCGCTTCGTACAAGATTGTGTATGTGGGCACGGCTAACCAGGCAGACCCAATCCGGTTATGCTTTGACGACGCCGCATGGCACGTCCTCCAGACTCAGTTTGAAGAGGTAATGTATGTTTGAATCGCACACATTGGGGGCGGAATAGCTCAGCTCTAGTCCATGCAGCGTGATCTCCTCTACCACCCAGAGACGGATTCAAGCAGCTCACAAGAGAGCCTCCCAACAAAGTCGACCACCTCGTTGTTGGCACTTTGGAAGGAGAAAGGGGAGCCCCTCTCTGACTCCTACTGGCACCTCTTCCTTGCCCGGTCCAACGACCTGCAATTCCGTGAAGTGCTGAAAACAAACCTGCTGCCCGCAGTGGATGGCAGAGGTCAATTAGAATGCGCTCCACAAAGTGTTGCAGTGTGAAAAGACTGATGCTTTTTCTCCAGGTGCCCAAGTGGTTTTCAGCCAGACGGCTGCAGCGGAAGTGAATGAGATCTGCTGCTACGTGCAGTATGTGTGGACGGCAATGTAAGTTATCATGCCATGCATTCACTTTACTTTTCTCACCAGGCTGCACACCTGCAGGTTCCGAAGCATCAGCAAAAATACTCTCACCAATGCAGGAACTTCTGAACACATTTACCGTGCTCAGTTGCTTGATGGGTTACTGGAAAAGATGTTTGAGGAGGAATCGAAGCCCGCATTGCAGTACATTTGGTCAGTTTCTCAAACTCCTCAATTTTTGGATCGGATTCGCTCAACTTTCCATCGTCCCATCTAGTGGGGAGACTGAAAATTTGCAACGAAGGGAACAATTGCAGCAGTACCATCACAATTCAGAACGGAGAAGGACGGGCGCGTGGTTGCATAATGGGTGCTCAATGTGCAACTGGACAACAAATGGTACCACGTCTTCTTCGTTGAGGTTTTGGGTGGTCCCATGAAGCGAGACGACGGGAAGGCCATGGATGACCAATGCAAGCTATTCAAAGGTGAGCTCCCAACATGCACTCGTAAACTACACCCTTCTAATCACGTTAGCAGCTATGCAGCTCTCACTCTTCTTCTTGCGAGGATACCTGAAAGGAACAGGTGTCACTGAAGAAAGACTGGGGGTCTGTGAATCGTACGGGATGATGGTGAACGGTGCGTCGTCATGATTGTTTGCCTGGTCGCAAGCGCGATTATACTAACTGGCTGTCCATTAGGGAGCGTCATTATGAGCTACCGGATGTACCGGACCGATGATGGGCTCTATCTGGTGGATAAGACGTGGGAGCAGGCCATTCCCACGACGCTAGAAGGATTGAGCACAGTCACGGAAATTATTGAATGTTTTTTTCTGGACATCAAGGTTGGTAGCGCTGTCAAGCTTCATCTTGGGTGACTTACAACTGACTTCCAACAATTTGTTTGTTCCAGTCACGCATTGTCGATATGCAAAGCCGGCTGAGCAACATTGTCCAAGAGGCCAAAGCCCGAACGGGAAGGCGGGTGCGGCGTAAGCGGTCATTTCCCCGCCAAACGGAACCTGCTGTGATGCCCACTCCAGCAAAGCGCAGATAAGTACAGCGGACTGAGCTTGGACATGCATTGAGGGACATATCGGACAAATGACTGTACGGACCTTGGAGGCAATTATATAGCGAACGGTCTGGTATGAACGGTCAGCTGTGAATGGTCTGGTGTATGTGACTCTCACTCTATCAGTAGGCAATGTTGTCAGACGTTGTTATTTGTGGACCGCTGAGAGGTCAGGACTATTACATTTAGATTGTTGTAGAGGTCACAGGTCTACATGGACCAACTATGTAGCGGCGCCGACAATCTTGCTGGCAACCACGCTCTCACGTTACAAAGCGATGAAATAATTGAGCTTCATAGAAGCCGACTGCACATCGCGTCTTTCGTCTTTCGGCGACTAGGTTTGGCAGATTGCAGGCGTTCAAACGGGAGCGAGAAGGATCAGGGCACCTCATCGATGTTTTTTGCCAACATGAAAAGCAAGGGTTGCGGGATGGAACAGAAACAGGAATATAGAAGAGAGAAAGCGATTAGCATTCATTCTCCTGACATCGTACGTCAAAGAACAGTTTTCTCGCAAACGTAAAGACCACAAGAATGATGTTTCCAACCCCACTTCTGGAGGTTGGCGCCAGATCGATATATCTGTGATCTCCCTCCCTCTGCATCGCCTGGGTTCTCGATTTGTGTGACAAACGAGTGCACCCCCTAGATGCAGAATTCGCTGCGTTTTGTTACCAAAGAATAGTGCAGGTAGAATACAGCCCGTTTGCCCCAACAGCCTAGTGACAAGACTACGGCCTCAATTACTGGAACGGTGGGAAAGGTATCCATCCCCCAGGCTGCTTCTTTGCAAAAAGGACACTCCGGCTGTATGTCCCCAGGCTGCACAGCTCATTGTTTTGCGCGGAGCAAAACGGAAACTGCCAAGCCTGGTGCGCAACTCTATCTGTTACCCCCCTTGGCTTCGTACTTGGCCCACAGTGTACTTACCATGTTCGTGACGAGTGCCCTCAAGGAGATTTCAGGCTTGAGCGTGGATCTATAGGAGGTACAAAGTCTCAGCATAGCGTTTCAGGTATCAATGAATGTCGGTGTACTTGCCCATCCTTCATCAAGTCTGCTACGCGCCAACCCTCGATTCGAGTCCCCCGAGGTTAGCGAGACTCAAGTCGAAGTCAACTTGGGAAGCGCTGACGCGGGACTCTAGAGTCCGACGAAGGCCATTCTGCGGGCAGCAGTCACAGGTCACGTGCACAAATACATTTTGACTGTTGTGACTGAGGGATGTATTTCATCAGCGGTCCACGGCTCTTGGGAGGCTTGGGGCCGTCCTGTGTTGTTCTTTCAAACAGTCTCGGCACATAGTACAGAACCAAGGGAACCCCGCCAACTGCACACACACGGCACATCAGGTTGGGAGAAGCTCAGCAATCAACCTTTGCAGGTCCCGGCGTCGCCAGTCGGCATTTGCGAACCAGTGCCGTGCATGCCCTTGCTGGCACTGCCATGGACCACGAAGACTTTTTCTGGACCTGCGGGTCTACCTACTGTACATACACAGCATGTTGAAGTTTATGTGCTCGGGGCAGGACGTTGGCCGACAATGGGCACTTCGGGCTCCTGCCGTAAGTCTTATAGTAGTTCACAATGGCGCAACAATTCCGAAATCTTTACTATAACCCCGACTCATCTCGATTTGCCAGCGCTGCACGAATGATCTCCTCCTTTCGCGTGCCCAGTACTGACCAGTGCGCGTCGCCCGAACACGGGGTGACGGTGACGTGGGGCACGTTGTCCTTCCAATACGCTGTCTGCGAAAACGGGATGTTGACGTCGTTGTCGCCGTGAAAGACGTGCAGGTTGCGAGCAGCAGTCAGGTTCAGGTCAAGGGGTTGGCTGTATGCTTTCAGGTCCTGGAAAGAGGATGTGTGTGTGTGTGTCACGCGTGAGTGGCTATGGAATGATGCGAAGGAGGCCAAAAGCAATCAAGACGACGACAGACCTCGGCGACAGCGGTTAGGGTTTGTATGGGATTGAGGGCGTACGCCTCCACACGGATGCGCTTCATCAAGTCGAAGTTGGCAAGCGTGAACGTGCGATCGGCGGGAGCCAGCTGCGATAGGTAGGCCTTCATCTTCGGCTGATCAGGTGTGTATTGCATAAAGTCGGCGGATGGGGGAGGATCCAAAACCGCTAGCGTCTTTTCCAACCAAGGCACTGACATGTTCCTTCCAAACCAAAACAACAACCGGTTGCTCATCCTCGCATTCTTAAACCCATCCGCCGATGCGGCCAGCGGCGTCGCGCCAGATACGACAACAGTTGAAAGCACGCGCAATGACGCAGGTGCGAAAGCCAAACAGGCTGCTGCGTACGGTCCCCCACCCGAGAAGGCAACGATGGAAAATTTGTCGATCCCAACAGCATCCATGAAGGGCAGCAGATGATCATTTGGGTACGAAGCTACAGTGCGGTTGGATTCGTACGGCGTTCGGCCAAAGCCGGGACGATCGGGAGCAAGTATGTGGACATTGTGCGCGAGAGCAGTCGAATGTAAAAGGAGAGATTCGAGGCGGTTTCCTGGGAATCCGTGCAAATAGACAGCGGCTCTGGAGGCGCAGGCGAGGGGCGCCCCGCATGTAGCGTAGGAGACGACCTTGCCGGACGATGGGAGGGTGATGGTTTTGTTCTCGTCAGGTTGCTGTTCACGCGAGGGGATTCCTGTTGTCCGAATCCCGGGTTGCTGTTCGCGCAAAACGGTTCGAGAATGCAGGCGAGCGGCCCGAACTTGAAGTATTCCTGGTCGTAGTGCTTGGGGGCGAAGAAGTACCCGCAAAGGTGGAAGAAGCTGTGAGCGTTCGTGGACAAGGATCGGGTAGTTTTTGCGCTCACAAAGCCGAAGGGCGACGGCGGCGGGAGCGATGGAGGAGTAGCCCTGTCTCGCAGCAGCAGGACTGGGAGCCAACCTGCTGAAAAAGCGCATTGTGCTTTTGGCCGCTTTAGAACTACGGCCGCGCCTACACATCGCCACAACGACGTCCGACATGGCCGTCTTCTCGTTGCTTGCCTGAAGGCACAGAGCAAGAAAGCCGGATGGATGGAGACTGGGCATCGCACCCGAGAGGGTGAACGATACGGGAAAGCGGGGCGGTCGAGATTAAATGCAAGGCACGCCACTCTATATACATAGATAGATTACGGCGGGCGGAGAGCGGATGCGCTAGAGGCCAGCCTGATTTTATATTAATGATTATCCATACAAATGATGCACCGAGTCTTCGTGGGCACTCCCGAGTCCCGATGGACGAGATGTTCAAGTTTTCATAACAATAATGGCTGCACGTCCTTCGAATGCAAGCGGTCTCTGTTACCGTGACTTATAATGACTGGATTCAGCTCAAGCCTCCAAGCCCACAGCCAAGCCAACAAAGGTTCAGCCCAAGCCCAAGCAATTCTTCCTGGTTTCATATTTCACGCAACGTCGTCATGTCTGCGGCACATGCCAGTGCTTAATAGTCCTGACTGCGGAGCGAGGCGTTGGTATTATTGCTATTTGGCCCCGGCACTTAACTTTCTCGTAAGCCTTTGCTTGGGGTTGGAGGAGCTTAAGGCGCTTGCGCAAGTCGCCGCTTTCCGTGCGACTAGTAACAACTTCCAGCTGTGCACAATTAGTACAGTATGTGAACATAAACCTAGATACACCAGTGATTGAGTCTGTGTCCGTGCGCAACTGCGGCGGCTGGGGCAAGGGGCTGGCCAAGCTCGGACGCGTGTATCCAGCTTTATGTTCACATACTGTACGTATACAAACGGTAATAACGCACAGGCGCGTCGTTCCGAAGGAAATGATGGTGTGAAGGCGGGGTTTGAAAGAATCCTACGACGACAGACAGGACTAGGGTCGTGGGAAGGGGACATGCATATGCTGGAATTAAGGAAGGATATAAGCACAATACTTTATACAAATGGAGCAGGTGTTGCTGCATGCAGCGTTGTTCCCTCGGCAGTCAGTATTGCTGGTCAACAACATCAACAAATAGGGTTACCCTGCACCTCGTTGCGGTTGCTCGCCGCCTCTTCTTAACCCACAGACCCGCCACCGATCCCGCCCCGCTGCTGGCCCACGACCTCCGCGCGCGAGTCGCCACAGAGACGACGTCGTCAGCTGCTGCCGCCGCGGTGGGTTTCAGGTGGTCCGAACTCGCCGTCTGTGCAGCCCACAGGCCGCTCTCGCCGTCTTTGCCCTCATCCTGGCCCCGTTCTATGCCTACGTTGCAGATTTCGCCCTTTTGGGCGTCCGCCCATGCCCCGATCCCTTGGTGCCTACTTCGCAAGCCTTCGATTGGGACCAAGTCCGCTCGGACATGAATCTAACCATTACCGGAAACAACGTGATGGACTACATGCCTCTTGCCTGTGCAACTCCTCAAGATCACCCGCAAGCTCGCCCGCTCATCCAACCGGATAGCACTGCGGTTGACCGTGGGATCGTTCAGCTCCCGTGAGTGAAGACGTGACAATATGTCGAGCTCAGGCGAGACGGCGAGAACGGCTCGGGCGCCTTCATGTCGAAGGTTGCACTTAGATTTGCCTCAATCTATCTGAACCCGTCATTGCCATCAACCACTTTTTGAAACCTCCGAACGCCAGACGGGTAGGGCTAGGGGTCGTCACGGACGACAGAACAGTCGCCCTTGGTGGCAACGCTTTGGGGTAGCGGGTGATCCTATATCAGATGCCAATAATACCTTCCGCCGATACCGTCTGGCGCGATCGGCGTATTCTTGTACAGACGTGGGTATGCAAGGATTCCGACGGTATGGCTCACAGAGATCGCAAAAGGTTCCCGTCCCGGTTCCAAACTTCACGTCTGAGATAGTCCACGGCAACCCCAATCTCCGCGATTCGCTCGCACGTAGCGCACAACAGATCCAGGGTGCTTTGTGGATCCATGCAAACTGGACCTGGAACGACGACTTCCAGGGCTTTGAAACGATGCACGCTTCGTCCAATTTCACCAACATCCAATTTGGAATGCGGAAGGCTGGAGGTGCATTTGACCACCTCGTGGATTTCAGGAATGGCAGCGCATCGGGGGAGGTGTATGATATCCTCGACTCGTGGAGGAAGGACGTCCGCAGCGCAATGGGAACTTTGGACAACTCATACATATCCCAAGAGAACGGAGAAGTGCAGAGCGGGGCAGGCACACGTCTTCTCGTCCAACTCCAGCGCCCGTTCCAGCTGGATGTAACAGCTGGGCTAAATATAAAGTTCGATTGGGGTCTCGGTGTCCCCCAGACGGACGTGGCGACGGGGCTCGCGACGCTTTCGGGACAAGGAAGGAATCTGTATCTCGGATCGTCAGCGTTTCGCCCTGCCGCTTCGGCTCGTATGATCCAAGTTGGCGATCTCTAATCAGACTTGCCCCCCGGAGAAGATATGCCACCCGCTGCTCAGCAGGATATTCGATTGGTGGTTCCGTGACATCCACGCTGATGGGGACCCGTCCTGGCACTCGATCACCGGAACCTGCGCTACGGTCCGTCAATGTTGTCTTGATTCCGGACAATCAGAAGGGACCCTTGGCTGAACCCGAGAAACAGATGATTGAACCAGAAGAGCTGACCCATACATAGAGGCGTAAAGTTCTAGCTGGCGTCTAGAGCAGAGTGTACATGGCGCACCTACTTATACTATATGGAGACATTTTAGATGCCTGCAAAGTTCTTGTTTCGCACTTGCCGGGTGCCTTCCTTTTGCCTATCGATATGAAGAGTAAATACCACCCATAACCACCGCGCACAAATGACGCTTGCGCACTCCGGACGCTAATGACTGGACGAAGCTCTTTTTCCAGACAGTTCGAGACACAGAATCTCTACGTCAATTCGCATGGGGCGTGGCAGCGCCCGCAAGTTGTCCAGCCCTAGTTGCCGCTGTTGTGGCTCCTTTCTTCCACAAAAAGTATCCTATAATCGACGTGACGGCGATGCCCCCGGCGCCTGCTGCCGACGCAATATAGGTGACGGTCTTCTTCGCAGCCGCGTCATCCCCCGCGCCTGCCAGCTTTGTAGAGGAGGACGAGCCGTTGTCTGACGCGGTTGTGCTGGCCTGCGCTGGATTGGGGCTGGCGCTCGAAGTACCACTAAGCACCGCCGCCTGGGTTATCCCAGAGGTCTGTCTGGCACTTGTTGCGTCTTCCGTGCTGGGAGCTGATGCCGGCCTCAGACTCAGGCTGGTTGACTGAGGAGTCGAATGCTCAGATGCATCCACCGACTCTGTTGTGGCTGGGGTCGGAGAGGGAGATGCCTCTTCGAAATCCGAGAGTGGGGAGTCCGTGAACAAGGACGAGGATCCTGGGATTCTAGACGTTCCTGTCGTCGTGAGCGACGAAAATAAGGACTCCGCTGATGCCGACGATGTCGAAGTTTCGGATGTCGAAGTTTCGGATGTCGAGGCAACAGTTGACGACACGAAAGAGGTTGTTGGTGGCGATGGTGATATCGGTGTTGATGATGATGATAGCTTGATGTCCGTGGGCGAAGAAGATGAAGCGATCGGTGTTGATGGTGACGATATCTTGCTGTCCGTGGACGAAGAAGATGAAGCGACCGAAGTGGAGAATGTGGTACCTTTGGAAGCTGCGATGCTCGCCGACGAGATTGACGAGGTAGCTGCAAGGCTGGAAGATGACAGTTCAGTTGAGGTGGCCGTCAGCGAAGGACTTTGGCTTGCAGACGTAGTGGACGTGGCGGTGGTGGCCAAAGAACTAGACGTGGTCGTGCTACTTAACGGAGCGGTACTACTATTAATGCCGCTGCTGGTCTTGCTGGAGCTGGCAGTTGTTGATGACGATCTGGTCGTCGTCTGGGAGGAGGTGGTTGTCATCGCTCTCGTGGTAGTGACTGACGCTTTGGGCGGTGTGGGGTCTGGTAAAATGCTGATGTTGACGTAAATCGTGGTCGCCACAATGTAATCCGAAACGGAGAGGGCTAGTGTCAGATTCTGAGTCACCGTTTGGCTTCCCTTGAACTGTAGCTTCACAATGCCGCTTGCCAAGTCGCTATCATAAAAATAGGCGTATGGGTAGCCCCATGTCAACACAGCCAAGTTGGCGGACGTGCTGCTTTTGATGACCGTGTAGGACAGACCATAACCGGTGACCGGTGGTCCGGTTGTCGTGCATCCGAGTAAAGTCGGGGTGATATCACCCAGCGAGGCTTGCGCAGCTACTGAGCCGGTCATGGTCAATGCTTGAGGACCTGTGCATTTCATTCCGTTATGACCGAAGATTCTTAGTTGAAGTTTGACAGCAGGGTTGACATTGTCGGAGAATTGCAGGGAAATGTTGGCAGGAGCGAAGGGCCACGCGTCAGGCACCGCGTACAGGTTGCCGCTGGCCACATCGTTCCAGGTAAACAGACTGCCGACGGTGAGGTTCCGAACTTGAGTGACATTCCCCGTTGGAGCCGAAGCGTTCGCGACGCGCAGTTGAAAAACGAAGCCGTCACGGGCTGCTGCCGTTACGTTGGCGCTCAAGATATAGCTGACGTTGGTGTTCCCAGCGGCAGCAGGATCAACTGTCAGTGGGATCGTAGATGCGTTCAATGCAAATGCGTCTGATGTGTATCTGATAATCGGAATGTAACTGCTTCCGATTGCATTATCGTACGTGGTGGTTCCGTAGGCTAAGGTCGGCGCGGTCGCATAGTACATCGAGACAGTTCTCATCGCCGAAAGCGGAACATAACCATTCGCGGATGTGTAGGAGACATCAAACGAGCTCCATCCGGAATAGCTTGATCGGAACAAGACCATGTTCAATGCCGCTCCCGTGAATGCAAAGGGCGAAATTCCAGATGCGTAATAATAATAATTCACAAAGGCACGGCCCCACAACTTCGTCACTTGATACTTGGATAGGCTCGTATCGAAACCCATGTTAGACTCATCTGCTTCAATTGCTCGAACAAGCGAGGCGCTGTAGCCGGATTGCCCAAACACCACTGTCGTTATGTTGCTGTACCAAGTCACCGGTGCCTTGATGAAAATAGAGTATGGCACCGTGACCGCATTGTTCTGCAAATCCGTAACAGATAATGCCCACGGGTACTTCCCAGCTGCCACCGAGGGCGAGACAACAAGTCTCACAGTCCATGATAGAAAATCGCGATCGGTGAAAGTGAGCCCACTCTCCATCATGGAGCTTGGCGAGGTCGCAGGGATATCAGCGCCATAAGCGATAAAGTTTGTGATCAGACTCATGCTAGTGTTGTCAAATGTGCTGTTTAAGTCTGTACTGGTGCTGGTCGAAGTGGCCAATGTAGCATTGCCAGATGTGCTGTTCATCGCCTTAGCTGCTTGTGAAGTGATCATGAATTGAAATTGAGTCGGGTCTGGTACGCTGATGACCTTGAAGTAGAGTGTCTGATTGACCACGCTTGGTGAGATGCCCAAAGACGATATTGTAACATTTTGTACGTTTGTTGAAAGAGGCAGTGCAATGAACGACGCCTTTGGATCAACCTTGTTCAAAAACCGTACGTCAGGATAAAAGAAGGTCCCGTGATACGCGAAAGGACGAGGCTTACATTGGGAATGGGAGGAACCGTCACCTCCATCCAATGGTAAGTTGTGGTCAGTCCGTCCGTCACCGACAACGTAAAGTACCCTGGCGTGACAACGGGCAATCCAGGCCTCGCAAGATGCGTGACTCGCAGCAAACCGGAATCAATATCCGCCTGCGTCCAAGTTACGAACGGGGCATCTGAAGGGCTCCATACAATACCAGATGCTGACAAAGATCCGCTTTGAATACGATACTCCCTGAGCGACGAGGGCGATGTGAAATTGTAAACGATCTGATCACGGCCCACGGCTGGATCATCGTTTGTTATGCACAGGGTAGTGTTTCTGATCAGCGCCGTATCGTTCCTGTAATAGAGAGATCGGTTAATGGACGCAAAACTCTCCCAAAGCTACGCCGTCCGACCCGCCTCGCAACTGAAAGGTCCACCTATCAGTCCACGTTATAACAGACTCACCAAAGAACTTTCCAACCTTCCAAGGCTTTCACCGCAGGTTGCGAGTAGAACTGAATATTTGCCTCGAATGGACCGAGCTGATACACGCCATCTGATAGCGTGTAGCTAAACGCATCCGTACCAGGTGTAGATCCCAGTATTTTAACGAATGGGTACCACGAGTACCATGAAGCGTAAGACGTAGAATATTCCGAGATAATATCGTTCGCGGTGAAGCTGTATAGGCACGGAGATGGCAAAGCTAGTGTGCAGTTTACCGTATAGTTGCAGCGGCAATACGTCTCGTTGTACAGTTGGGAACCGTCCGGATTCTTTATGATTTGACCGAGCTTGGGCGACCGCTTGATTGTAAAGATTAAAGCTTGTTTAGTTTGGAATTTGTCGTTCGCCTGAAGGTGATCCGTTGTGAGGAACTTTGACCCAGCCTTCCAGTCCACAATGATAGTATTGTTTACGGTGATTTGCGGCGGCACATCAAGGACGAGGGTGAATTGCTGATCCGTGAATGTGTAGAGTGAATCTGTGAAGTCGTATGTAAATGTTGCGGTCCACCCCAATGGATATGTAGCATTTCCCCAAACACTGAGGTAGCCATTGCGAATATCCGCTGCCGAAAAGACGGAACCGGGAACCAAGGTCGACGTGTTGCCTGAGACAACTTTGCGAACGGACAGACCGGATGTAATAGTCCTGATTGTGTACAGCTGAGCCGTCTCGTTTATGCCGATCACTTTCCACGATAATTGCGCGGGTCCGATAGTTCCGCCGAGAGCGGCAAAAGGAACGTAGGCCATGGATGACACTTGGGACGGCTTTTGGTGCGCAATGTAATTCATCGTGAAGACTGTAGGGACATTGAACCCATCGGACACGGTCCAAGAGACGTTAGCCGTCGCAAGGTCCGATACTCCGAGCAGTCTCGCCTGCCAACCACCCTGAAGTTGGGCGTCGGTAAGTGTAGCGGTGGAGTCTGGTCATAAGGCTCGGATTACTGCGAACTCAAGATATGCGACAGTTGGTTGTACTTGACAATGGGATGTGATCTTACCTCCGCTCCAGTACGCGATGTTGTAGTAACTGCCGTCGTAGCGATACCACCGTATGCGAGGCTGCCCACTCGGTTGAAGTTGCAGCGTCCATACGGTCGAATAAAACGCCCATTTCACTGAGGGTGTCCAAAAATAGCATGTATAGTCACCGTAGTAATAGTCGCAGACGACTCTCAAATTCTTTTGGGTGATAATAGGCGGCGGTATGAATGTCAGATTCGCGGATCCTAAGACGGCGGGGTTTGCGCCATCGTAAACCGTGTAATTGAATGTCGAAGAGAATATGGTTAGGTTCTCATACGGCAAGCCGATGAGCTGGAGGCGAGTCCCAAAATCTGACATGACCCATGAGTCGTTTGCCCCTAGCAGTAGGCCCCCAACCGAAAGTGCTCCAACGGTTGGCAGGCTTGTCAACGTGAACTTCAACGCATCGGGGCCATCTGCATCGGTCCAGGGTATCATTGCACCGGTTAACGTTTGATTCGAGCTTAACGGGAATGGTACATATGACAGAGTTCCCGGGCTTGGTGGGACATTGTAGAATTTAATGAAAAAGTCTCCTGGAAATGAAGCGCTCCTTGAAACGGCGTAAGTATCAATGCCCGATAAACAAGGAAACAAGAGGTGACCTTCAAGTTGCCCTTACGATCTGTCGTCCGTCACACTAAACCCAAATGAATCCGTCACGTTTCCAACTGGCTTATTCGAGCGACTATGCGTATAACTAACGCGACGGTTGTTGATGTCATCTGCGAAAAGAAGAATGAGTACCCGTCATCTCCCAGGGAAAATGAGCTGAAATCACCTTGCGTAAAACTCGACGACGAAAGTGATCCAAGAACAGGAGCACGGGTAATGGTGTAGCGCAATGAGCTTGGATTTGAAACAGTCAACGAGACTAAGTTCAATTGCGAGGACGCTATGGCCGTCGTCGAATACCAGTTGACGAGCAATCCCGTATTTTTGGCGACTTGTGGAAGAATATGGTAATTAACGACCAGCGTAACATTTTTCGGAGCCCCACCATTCGACACTTGAAGTTGGATGGTGTAAATGGTTTCGTTGATGCCGACCGCCATGACTCTGAGCTTGCCACCGTTGACTTCAGCCTGCGTGAAGGGCGCCAGATACGATAGTGTCGTCCACGAGCCGTTTCGCAAAACTTCCATATACGTTGTGGAATTGATCGCACTCGAGTCGTCCATCATGATGAAGGTCAGATCATCAGGGCCAGTGTCAACGCATGTTACTAGAAGATCAGACGAGGTTAAAGGGCCGGTGGCATTTGCCGGTCCCGTCGCAGGAACGGCCACCACCACACTGGCCTTTCCAATGACGATTGGTGCGGGCAGAACTTGTATATTGAGTGTGAAATTCGTTGGGTTCAAGTTGTATGCGTCTCGAAGTTGGTAAGTGAGAAGGTCAATCCCAAGCCCTTTGTTTTTGCTCGAATACCTTGAAGGAAAGTCGTCAGTTTCAGTCCTGCGGGGGTGAACCGCAATATCACTTAATCGGATAGTTACCGAATCTTCTGGGCATTAGCGTCCGCCTGGGTCCATTGCTGAACGCACACCCAGCTAGCCCCGTTATTTCTTTCGACGCATCCATTCACAAGGCCGCTCACGAGCTTATACGTCGTAGACGAGGAATCATCGTCAACATCAGCCGAGCTAAACACCCCTTGCAGAGACACGGAGGTCATTCGGGTGCAGTTCACGGCGGCGCCAGGCAAATTAACGGCGTACGGTAGCGCATTTGTGATGAACGTCATCGACATCGGGACGCTTTGCAATCCATCAGTGATGGTTGCAGCCCAGGTCGTGGTGCCGTTCCATGCCGGGGCTGCAACATATTGCAGATTCCCATCGGCAATATCCGCCGCTGTGAAGGTATCGTCGACAGCGATCGCGCTCGTGACATTGCCCGACTTGAACACCACCGAGCCTTGATCGGGGACGGCCGTGACGGTGAAAACCAGCGATTGAGCGGAAGCATAGCCGCTTGTTACCCACAGAGAGGATTGGGAAATCGCGACGGTTCCGTTGTAAGGGAGCTTCAACGGGTACGCAGAAACCGTGGGTGCCTGCACATGATAGACGGACCATCCAGTTCCAACTGTTTGCAACCCGTCCGTAACGGAAAGCATGATGGAGCCGCTGCCGGCACCCGAACCAAGAAAGTTGAGCGATATGGAGCCGCTGCTGATGTCGGCCGGCGTGAAGCTGGTGGTTGAGCTCCAGACCCCATTCGCAAGCAGCTGGAGTGACACCCCGGCCCATTCCATATCAGATTCAACGTGGAATGTCAAGTCGCTTGCTTTGCTCTCGATATCCGTCGCGTTCAATATCGCGGAAGTTAATACTAGGCGATCCGCCTTTTGAGGCTGCACGATGGGTGCGGCTGCGACTTTGGGTCTTGCGTTCGCATAAACCGTGAGCGTCCCTGTCATCGCGGCTGTGCTAGGTATCGTGACAGTATACGCAAGTGTGGCGTTTCCTACGATTCCCGATTTAGTTGATAGGCGGATCTGCCCAAACGCCACTGCGTTCATCGTAAACACCGAATTGACTCGCAAATCGGACCAGGTGTTGACGGCTGTGAGCTGCTGAAAGGTAAAGCCAGCCGTCAATGTGGTGACTTTCAACGAGACGGTGGTCAAGTTCGCAGCTCGGTTCCCGGTCTTGAAATTGGCAGGCACCAAGACAGTCGGCGCCGCATCCTGTGGCCAAGTCCAAAAGACCGGGCCGCTGGCATACACCATGTCATTTGTGATGCTGAGCGCCATGATTGTGTTGGACACTGCAGGCCCGATAGAGTCCGCAACCGTCACATTGATCGACGCACCTCCCAAAAAGGTTAAGCCGGGGATGAAGTAGATGAACCCCGAGTCGACATCACTTTGAAGGAAGGTCTTGGTAGCTTTGAGAGTGGAAGGTGTACCAAAGCCGTTTGTGAGACGAGCCAGTGTGCCAGCAGCTGCATTCGAGTAGCCGTTGACAGTCCAGGTGAGGCCAGATGCGGCACTTTCGTCAGAGGCCGAGAGGTGGGATGTCGTTAGTCTGAGCGGGATGTTGGAGGGTGTAGTCACGGGTAGAAGATTGATCACGGGAATCGGCGGCAGGCTCAGTTTGACGTTGACAACAACCTTCTGAGTGAAAGTCGTTCCGTCGGTCAACTAAAAGTTTACGTATTAGACGCAGTTTTTTCATCAACCGAACAAGCAGAACGTTCAATGACTTGCAACAAAGCTGAAGCTTCCCGAGGAGCTCGGCTGGCCATTTCCTGCGTAAGCCGTATGAATGAATGTCACCTTCCCGTTCTGCAAGTCCCCGGATGTGAAAGTTGCTCCCCAAACCAAGCGATTGCCTCCGACCAAGAAGTACCCAAACAGAGGCTGCGTGTACACATCTGCGTTCTCGTAGATCCAAGTGACGGAAGCGGCTGAAGCCACTCGAGCTGAACTGGCAAAAAGAATGCTGGTAGGTATCGTCCTGTTTGTGAGAGGGCGGATCTCCAGTGTGTCGGATTGTACAACGAAAGGAGACGCGCAAGTAACACTGACTCCCGCCCAATAGGGCGTCCGGGCAGCGGAGGTGATACTATTGATGTACATCTCGTCGGAGCCACATCCCAAGGATTCCCAGCTCGAGTACCAGTTGAGCTGGTTGATATTCAATGAGCAGTAGTACCCAGATTCGGACATGTAATTGTACATGGTGCCGTCTGGAAGCCGGGTGCTTGTCGGGGCCCATTTTGTGAAATCCAACATGCTGATCTGCTTCGACCCATGGCAATACGGGTTTGGGGTGTACTTTGCTTGGAGATTGTAGTACTTTCCCACTCCACTTTCGTCGAGACTGAACGTGCCTGCAAAGGAAAGGAACCGTTGTTGTTCACACAAACCTGATCGTGATATTCCTGCGAACCGATCTTTGCAGTACTATAACACACCTGCCGGAATAGCTTGATCTTGGCCGAACGACGTGCCGTCTGTGCACGAGAGTCTGATGAGGATATATCCTGTCCCATCTCCATATGCCTTGATGGCATTGATGAAATTTCCTATGTTCGTGATTGCATCAGATTCATCTAGGTGCGACCAGGAATGAACAGTGGCAAGGCTCTCACCGGCAGAGCAGGTAAATGTAAACCCATCTGCGCATTGCTGGGCAGTAGCATGTGATATCAAGAGGATGAGGGCAGCAATTGCCGCAATCCAGAGTCCGCAGCCGTGTTTTCGGGCCACCATCTTGTGGAAATGGCGGTGTGTGCGTTATCACCCGCTGCTCAGGATCTAAGCAACGTGAAATCTTGCGAGCTCGCAAGATTCAGAATATTTCAGAATTTAGAATATTCCAGGGAAGAACAGATCCAATTCAGCGCTTTCCGGAATAGACCAAACTCGCATAATCGAGCGACCAAACTGTGGCGCCTCATATTTTGGCTTTGCGGAAACCGTCATAAAGCCGTCATCACGTCACGCATCTCGCCCAAATCCGCTCGGCCATCCACCCTAACCCTAGCCCTAAAGATCTCCTGACATCGTTCCGGTGAACTGAAACTACCCGCGATAATCGCCCCAGCCAGGACGGGAGAGACCGTGACTCGGCGAGCGGCGATCAAAGTCCGGAGCGAGGTGACTGAACCCGGGCCCCAGCTGAGGATACCTTGAAAGATTGAAAGAAAGGCAAAGGTAGGGCGCATATGAAGATGGTGCGTTTTATAAACAAGTGCATGGGACTTTGGTGGTAAGGAGTGTGAATAGGCCTTAATATGGGATTCCTTGATGTTCAAAGCACCACCGAGGTGAAAAGAAAGGACACGCCTTAAAGCGGCAATGAGCGAGTAAACCCCAGATCCCGAACATTCCTGACTATCTCCCATCCCCGCTTTCCTCCTAAGTACATAAATGAGCGAATCATCGCTTGGCACTTTATATACCGGTCAAGATTGCGACGTATGCCCCTTCACTAATTCTGCTTAGACGACCTTTCATTCTTTCCTCGACCCCTGGTTGCCGAGAACGCCGCCTGGTCGCAACGCGCAACAGCGTTCAAAGCCCGACGGACCACGGTTGTGAGGCCGTGACTTGTCCTCGTTCGCGTCTGCGGCCAATGCGTTACTTTGCGGCGGAGTCAACTCGGAGGAGCACGCCTTACTTGCGGCCGAGTAGACCTATTTCGTACCACCTTAACATGTTCTAGAAAGAAACCCTTCCGTCCTTTCGTCCTTCCGTCGAGATCCTTCCGTCCGCAGTACATTCGACGAGAGGAAACCCATTCATTCCCCAATGATGGACATGTTCCGTGGCCGGACAGGACAGTATTGCCCCGGATTCGCATAGGAGACGGCCCACCCGCGCTCCCAGACTGAACGATGGTATGGCACCGTCGCTCTTCTCGATGACATGCTGGATAGGTGGCAGCGAAAACAAAAGGAGGTCGACGCGAAAAGGTTCGAATGCTCAAAGTTGTGGCACCCTGCGCTTTCCGCGTACACCTCAGGTTCCTGCCAAGGGCGCCACGTATGGAGATGTACATTTGAAGCATTACCATCGGCCGCCGGCAAGCCAAGTCACTCGTATTTCGCCATACTGACCGCGCTGTACGCCATGGACGCAGGGTGCGGATTGCCTGGTCGCGGAAGCCAAAGGATGGCATATATATAATATGACGGATAGAACGCATCCCCCGCAGTAGATTCCATACATAGATCGCGTCCCGCCTGTCCAGTCTGCATTTATCAACCACGATGTCCAACATCACATCCATTGACTACGCAGCGGCGTTTGAATTTACGAGGAGTTATGCAGTCATCGCGACGATCCTCTACACCGTTTTTGCGATTGTCTTCATCGTGAAATACTTCACTACTCAGCCAAGACTCAAGTAAGGGGTTGTCTTCGATTTCGCTGATGTCGCTGACGCAGTCACTCACCTGCTAAGATCTTCTCTTCTCTTCTACCGTAGGCTCCTTTCGTCCCTGCCGTTATTCTGTCTGAGTAAGTTTGACAGCTAAGTGAAGATTTCGCCTCGTGCAGTGTCCTCATCCTTTCTTTCTGTCGGCAGTCCGAGTCTCAGCCTTCGTAATACGCACGCTCATGACCACAGGCGATTTCGGCCGCGACAAAAACCTCCTATACGCCGAAATAGTGCTCCAATCCGCCTCCTTCTTCCTACTGGTCTACACCGCCTTCGACCTCCTGATCCAATGGCTACTGAGCGACTCCATCGAGCTCTCCCCCACCACGCTCGCACGACTCCCATATATCCCCAAGGTCGCTCAGTACGGGCTTTCGGGTCTCGCCGCATTGAGCATCTGGTCGCTGGTGTGGAAGTTTTCCGACGACGCTGGCAAACTCAATACGGCGGCAATTATGAGCAAAGTTGTCGCGATTGGGTTTACGTTGTTTACCCTTGCTGTCGGGCTTGCGACAGGGTATTTCTGGTTGCGGAGTCGGAATAGGAAACGTAGCACGGCGCTCGCTAGGGTATGCGTACCTTCGCTTCGTTTCAATATGTTTCGCGATGCTCATATCTTTCTGCTTTCTGCATGTCGATAGCCGATCAACGTCCTCACCCTACTGACGCCGTTCCTCTTCATCCGCCTCGCCTTCCTGGACGCCACGCTCCTCGACCACTCGCTATCGACCCCAGAGAAGTACTTTTATCCGTTCGCCATCCTACCCGAGCTCATCACGCTTCTGATCCTGTCAATCCCTGGAGCATTTGACGCTGCTGTGGCAGTCGCTTCTGAGCAGGCCGGACGCAGCGCAGAGACTGTCTGGGTCCCGGTATAGAAGACACTAAAAGAACCATGCCCAGCTCTTGGCAAATAGAGGGGGACGCCACAGCGGACGGTTACGGAACTTAACTACGTCCTATCATTCCTTAGCTTAGCGAGCGCCTCCGCATATCGGCTCGTTAAGTCTCGCATCCAATTTGTATACTTCGCAATTCTGAGTTGTTTCGTCACGTCGGTCGGAGACTTGCACTTCTTGGTCAGCTGTGCTCTGCTGTCCCTACAATCTCCCGGGTTTGCCATCGAACTTCTTTGTCCCAAGAGATTTTCTTCTCCTAGAGGCTCACACACGATGACAATTTTTGGTGTGTCTGACGAATCCTACTGTAGGTCCCCCATCCGGCGCGGTGTCGGAGAGGACGAGTGACGAAATTCACATGTTGGCGGCAACAAACAGTAAAGCGGGGCCTCGTACAACACGCTGTTATCGACGATAAAGACGATAAACGGAAAGGTGTACTTCCGGGACAGGCGAGTCACCCGAGACACAATATGACGAAAGAAAGTCCTGAAGAGGTGACGACTTCCTTCCACATCGAAACGATCAAGACAGGCTGGTCAGGCCACAGCGTACAAAAGCATCACCTCGGAGAGTACGACGAGAAGAACTGGCGCCATCCGATGTGGAGCTTCGAAGATCAATGCTTCGAAATCAATGGTACCTCGATATGGAACAGTGGGACCTTATGTAGCTGAGATGCGCTCATTGACCGACGCTAGAGAGAAGAGCAGGGAGCGCCAGAGACTTGCACGCGTGCGCGAACGTCGGGAGGAGGATCGGGAAGAGATAAACAGGTTAACACTCGCTTATGATAGACTCCTTCGGGAAGACGCTGCCTTGCTGAGGAAAGATGGACCCTGAGTGCACGTTCGGGTATATATATGGGAGAGTGGGCAAGCACATCCGCATCTAGAGTGTTCAAGCCGTAACTATGTCTGTAAACGAAAACACTGTGGAACGAGTTCTGAGGCCACTGTGGAAAGCCGATCAACACCTGTTACTTTCATCTGTGCGACTGGTGGAAGGAGATGCCTCCATACTGTTTCGAATGTCTCATGGAGAAGGGAGCTTGTAAATGATGTAGAAAGCGTTTCGTGGCGTTGAAGAGAGAGATGGCAGACTGAAACTGACGGAGAGTGGCCTGTGTGGTGAAATGCTTGGGGGTGACGTTGTGACGGACATGAAGGGGCTGTTCCAAGCATGGACAAGACTCGGCCGGACGCTCCACCAACAGAGCTCACGGAGGACGAGATCAGGACCCTGAGCGTTCGCTTTCGGTATCAGAATCCGATCTGTGCATGCGAGGATGCATGCGAGGATGCATGCGAGGATGCATGCGAGGATGCATGCGAGGATCACAACAGAGTAGTGAAATTCGCCAACTCGACTACGGGTTTCCACAGCCGCGCATCGTCTGATGCCGTCTCCGCAGCTTATGCGAGCGGACCATATGCTGGAGGCCGTCGTGTACGACGACTTATCCGCCGAATACAGAACGGCTCTAAAATCGCCGATATTATCAGAACCAGGACGGAGAAGGCTAAACCTGGGGTATGAGGCGGGACATTCCGCGCCAAAGACTATACGCACAAAGTGACGCAATACGTCAGTCGATTCAACAAACTCGACCAAATCGGCGACCATCTTATGTCCATGATGGGAAAGGATATTGCGGAAGTCCATTACAGGAGATTTCAAGAATGAAGGCGGCGTGATCAGCGCAGAGCTAGGAAAGCCTGCTCCGGTTCTTGAACTCAAGCTCGCTCTGAAGAATGCGGAGACCCACATCACTAGCTTCGGCAGCGCGTGCGCTGGGGGGGCAAAGTCCGTTGTTTGGCATTCTTTTGAAGATCAGCTGAAGGCGCAATTACAGAGGGTAATCCAAGACAAGGCGATGGAGAACAAGGGGGCGATGGAAAACTATTGCGATTACATTATGACGAAGGAGAGCGGTGAACTGAAGAAGCTCGTCAATGCAAACCTCGACCCTACGTCCTTTGTTTGCGGAACAAAGGAAATTGATTGAGAAGATATTCGAGGAGCATCCATGCAAATCGATGATTTCTCCCTTCAATCTCGAAGGCCGGAGGGAACGATTCAGCGATACGTACGACAAGCTGGTCGATGCGTACGCGCTGGTGCAACTCGCAAAGATGGACGCAATGCTGACGCGTGGCCATCTTGCTCCTCTTTGTAACCCCTCCGCTGGGCGCACTGCTGCTTATTATCAGTATCGTCACGTCCCATCCTGGATTCGCCTTGATGTTCGGTTTTGTTGGCGCCGGTGCAGTCGCGAAACTGGCGGTTCAAGGGACGGGTTAGGGTAAGGTGGTTCTTGCGGCATCCTTCGGAGCGCGGGTGTCCTTGTGAAGAAAGTCTACGACTATGTCATCCGTGTTTGCCGGCAGCTCGCTGGTTTCGACTGGAGCATTTTTTCGAACCCAACCCGGCATATGATCTCACTCTACAACTACATCAACCGTATGTGGCAGGCATTTGCCAGTTTCGACGGCAGCATCATTTCGTACGCGACCAGGGGGAGATCCTTCACAACCACAACATGCATGCTCCAGCTCGCGAGGGGAGCTGAGTAGGTCGTCTCCATGAGGTATTCTCCTGATTCCTTCTGTCTTCAGATAGGTTTTTGCGTACCTATAGATCAGCTCATATATCATTTTTCACATGCACTTTTGCCTGCAACTGGCTCTGTCCTGCTGTGTAGGTGCCGTTGATGCGCACTTCATCCGCTGATACTTATATGCTTGCGAACAACCTATTGAATGTAGCGTTCTTTCTGTTTCATTGCCCTGCTTTAAAACACCGTGCAGTCTGAATCCCGACCTCAGCTCTCAAAACATTAAAGGGATACTTGGGCGTTTACCTGACGTTATGTACGCTAAACGGGCAGATAACCTGCCTGAAACGTGCATCATACGTACCGCTTAAGCTGAACGTGCTGCGGACGTGGCCGGAAACGGGGTTCCACATTCCCGCAAACGCCGATTTGCTTTGGCGGGAGAGTACAAATGGTAGTTTTGGACTGGTGTCGGCTGGATGTGGGCCAGCCTGTGGTTCCGACTTGAATGCACAGCTCCACAACCGTCTGATGTTGCCTTGATGCTCTTCCGGCATCTAGCCCCGTCACATGGAGCTCAAAAACGTGGAATCGGGCGCTTTCAATCCTTGTCGGATCGGATTATGGGCATTATAACGCCGACACTAGGCCAAACGAGGAAAACATACCTCTGAAGCGCACGTTGAAAGCCCCCAAAAATAGTCCGGGACAGCATAAAAGCGTCAGAGCTGGACACGCTGGAAACACGACCCCGATAATATGGGTTCCTAACACCAACGCCGAGCTGCGACTCCACGTCGAACGCGTTTGGGGATGACGCGCGTGCTTACATAACGCGTTAGATTAGTGCGACTTGACCGCACCAACTTTCCAGCAGCGGCACCCGCTCAAAGTCGCGCCGGCGTCGAGATTCTGGGGTCCTGAAATATCTGCTTCTCAACCCCCGGTCCCGTCCGTAACAGAGCGCAACCTCCCTCCCTCGCCATGTTCCGCGTTCGCCGCCCTTGGCGGAGAACGAGCCGGGGCCCAACGCGTCTGGTTGTCCTCACCCCGTTGCTTGCCACACTGTGTATCCTTCTCGCCGCCGGCGAAGCACTCTCTCAATCCACCACGGCCAGCAGCCTACCTCCACTCCTCCCGACGCAAAACTCAAATTCGTCCCTGTTTGCGACAGCTACCCCAACCTTTAGTAATCACGTATTCACAGCAGGGACATCACGGGCATCCGCGGTACCCACGGCCTCTCCCTACCCCGCAGACGGAAAGATACCATGTACGCCTCCCAACGGTACCGAGTGTGCAATGGCACATTGCAGCACTTGCGATTTTAAGCATGAGTTTCATTGCATGGAGGTTTACGATGCTGGGGTTAACGAGGTTCACCATAAATGCGTGGTGGTCGCAGTGGCGGTAGGGGGCGGTGAGGCAGTTTCTGGAGATGATGGGGTTAGTGAGGCGGATCACGATTGGACAGGAGTCGTTGTTTTGTTTACGGTCATTCCACTTGTGGGCTTGATCTTGATTTGTTGCGGTGCGGCCTGGTGCGATCGGTGGATCAAGAGGAGAAAAAGAGCAAAGAAATTGTTGGCGAGCCAGGCAGGCGGCGGCTCTGCCTCTCAGAAGACATTTGTCGGCTTACCCTGATAACCCCATACGGCAACGGCAACTGTGTAGCGTTTGCAAGTATAGATTTTGGTAGACATCTTTCGATTGTTAGATACATAGATGGCACAGCCTCTTCTGCACCACCTCGTATATATATAAGCGTATAGACGGAACTGCCCAAATCAAATGTAGCTTCAGCAACTCCCGAGCCGCCGTCCGCGGCTACATACATCAACAACGACATCACTATGAATCTAAACCTCGGCATGCATCTGACATCGCATAATAGATACCCTTTCCCCTCGTTGTCGGTTCGTTCGCAGCCCACTATTCCCGTTCCACCTACGCCTTGCACATAACAGGAGTGACACGCCTCCCGTTCCCTCCTGCAGCATCCCGTCAGATCAAACAATGATCATTTCTCGCTCTTGTTTCTCACCAGTGAAACCCCTCATCAGTGATCCGTGCTTCTACATTTTGGCGTCAAAATTCGTAAGCCGTCTTATCCGCCACGTTAGCTTTGATGCCTTTCCGTGCTTTCGTCTCGTGCGCCGGCATCCCTCTCGTTTCTCCATAAACAACGTCCAATATATCAAATCTGCATTGAAGCTCATAAACGTGTCGAAGACACTCCTCAGCAAGTGCCGTCTGCTTCGCCAACGGAATTCCGAGACCCGCACTTCGCGTTTCGCCATTGCGCTCATCGTGGCCTGTCTCATTGCGTTCCACAGCATCGAAGTTTCCGGCGTAGCGCCACGTTTTCGTTCTTCAATTCCTCACAGACACCTCGGGTGGATCGCCCTTCATCGATCCAATAATTTGATATGTTCATCCCGCATTATGAACATGTTGACCCGCCCGTGATGGAGCGATGCTTGCAGACGTCCGTTTCGTGTCATTGCCTTACGTTGAGCATCGCGATCTTCTTTGAACTCCGTGTGTTCTATGAACTCCTCCCACTCCATCGGCCTATCCGCGACTATCGCCGCATGCTCAGTTATCGTCGTTGTCCTCCACCGCTTTCCGTCCATTACCTGGAGTTGTCCATTTCTCCAGCCCATCCACGCTCGGCCCACATCCCTCGCCCTCTCCGCATCCCCAATCACCATCATCATCCTCCATGGCTTCCAAGCGTTCCATAGAACCCTCCTCTTGCCCCCCGCCCCCCGGCCCCCCCCCCCCCCCAACCCCGCATCCACCATCCTCGACGGAATCGCAACCATCATCGTTGTCGTCCTTCAGGGCGTTCCCACCGCTCTCGAAATTATTAGCCTCCTCAGGGGAGCTCACCCCGGCAACTCCAGGAGGTAACATCTCGATGGTGAGGGTTTCCACGGAGTATCGGTTGGGTACTTCAATATGGATTCTGTCCTCGAGTAGTCGATGGTGACGCTGCGCTGTGGCGTGTTTGTGTCGGGTTTCTTGCCTTTCCGCATTCCTTTGGACTTTCGGTCCCATGCGGTCAGATGCACGATTCCCCACAAGCTCAGGGTTAAACCACGATGTCAGAAAGTCATGTCCGCCTCCGTGCTTCGAGGACTTTCTTTGGTGTCCATCTCCTGAAGGCGGGCCAGTCGGGTTTGCTGGCACGCTACGCGTAACTTACGCGTCAAACAGACAAGCCGGCCTCTCCCACAGGCAAAACACTTCTTGGACACTTCGGCAACCAACCCCCAATCTTTGTTCAACACAGAAAGCAGCCGTCCTCCCGACAACAGCAGTCTCTCTCACACCAAGGACAACACCTCAAATGAGCTCATACAACTATCTCACGCTCCTCCTGTACATTTACATCACAACAGCCCTCCCCGTAGCCTCCACGTCCACCCAGTCCCCCATCTTCGGCCCACCCCTCGGCACCTCCGAAATCACTATCATCGTCCCCTCCACCCTCCAGCCTTCTGCACTCATCAGGCTCAGGGCACACCCTTTCCTGTTGCTCCTGGGCATTTGGCGGGGGTTGAACATTTGGCAAGAATTGAGCATTAGCGTCCTGATCCCAGATTCTTCTGCGTTGGCTGAGTGGTTGATTGCACATGCCTCGAGGATGTTGTTGATAGATGGATTTTTCCACTGAAGGTAGTCGGGCAATTCTTCGTCCCATGGTCCACAGAAATGGGACATGTGATGCAGTTTGCAAGCCAGTCTGCCTTTTACAGTCTGAGTCGCTACGCGTAGCCCTCGAGTCTTGACGCGACCCACACCCGGGAGACTCGGCGCATCTTGGATAAGAGACCCATTACCGATCTCAGACGGAGTCCCCGCCGCCCTCAACGTCCTCCAGATCCCTGCTCCCTCCAGTCTTACTCTTCCGAGCACCATTCCCTTCAGAGTTCATACTCTCAACGCCGTCCGAAACAGAATGACCTCCCCACCACCATCGACAACTCACGATACCCTCCATCCACACAACATGTACCCCAACACCCACATCCCCGTCCCCACAGACCCTCGCATAGTCTACACCTACGCCGAACGCAACAAGGAGCCTATCCTACAAGCCCTCACACCCTATTTGCAAAAGGCATCGCGTGGTCCGTAAATTCCGTTTTCAGCACCCCCAAAGATGACGCACCAACTGACAAACTCTCCCGACAGTCCTCGAGCTATCCTCCGGCTCCGGTCAACACATCACCCATTTCGCCGCCTCCTTCCCACACACTCATTTCCAGCCCTCCGAACTCGCCGACCCCGCTTTACACGCCTCCATCACGGCCTACATCGCACCCCATCCCAACATCTCACCGCCCATCACGCTCAACGTGTTATCACAACCCAATTGGGACAACCTCTTGACGTTAGTGGGCGAGGAAGGGGGGTATGATGTGGTGTATATGGGGAATGTACTGCATATTGCGCCGTGGGAGGTCACGCTGGCGGTCGCGCAGAATTTGCACAGGGTCGTGAGAGAGGAGGGAGTGGTGGTTGTGTATGGACCGTTTAAGAAGGAAGGGAAGTTCACGACGGAGAGCAATGAGGATTTTAATAGGACCCTACGAGAGCGGAATGCGGAGTGGGGGTTACGGGATATTGGGGATGTTGAGAGGGAGTTTGGGAAGGGTGGGTTGCGGTTGGTGGAGGTGAGGGATATGCCAGCGAATAACTTTCTTTTAGTATTTGGGAGGGCCGCGGAAGGAATCAAGGATAGTGTAGAGTTTGATGGGACTGTAGAGTAGATGGGAGTAGAGGAGAGTAGAGGAGGATACGCTAGATGATGGACGAAATGCCTATGTACAAATGTGTGGACAGAGAATTTCCAAGCGGACGAAATCTACGGCCGCTCGTCGGCCTGTTTTATCGCCTCTCGCAACCATCTATCCTCTAGACTGAAGCACCCCTCATCAGCGCCCTCCACCCAGTAACAGCAAACCCCACCCCAAAAAGTGCATCCGCAACCCCATACGTCGCAAAAAACAACGCAGCAAGCGTCCTCCGCAACGTCGCCTTGCCGGCAAGCGCTCTCCGCCGATGCACGGATGCGGTCCGCAGGTAGTGGATGACGTAGATGGCTTTTTCGAGGGTGAAGGCGAGGCAGAGGAGGGGGGATGTCTGTTGCGAATAGAGAGAGAACGATGAATGATCGAGCGATGGATGGATGTAAAAAAAAACGCGCGACAGAAGGAGGGATGGGATGCAAGCTCGCTCCGCTCGCCGCTTCATTTCGCCCGCGAAGACGTTTGCTTCTGATCGCGCTCGCCCTCCCAGTAGCGAACCAACGTTAAGCAACTCTGCTCCTCGCTTCCCTCAGCGCGGTACTCTCGCTGTCGCTCGCCCACCTGAAGCGACCCTGCTCCCCATTTTCCGTCGCCGCTGTACCTCCCACTCCCCACCATCCTCAAAGTCCCTACCTCAGCAACCCCGCTAGTAGCAATATAAACCACCCCCCAAAGCACAATCAGAGCACACCCCTTTGCGTCAAAAAACGGGTCTTCCCTCGTTATGGCCTCGTTTGTGAAGAACAGCGAGACGGGAACGATGGCAAAGTTTGCGAGGCCGGCGTTGAGGAAGAGGGTGCGTGTTGAGATTGCGAGCATGGCTGGAGTGCTGGGAGGTGGGTGAGCGGAGGATGGGAATGGAGAGGCAGATACGGTGTTTACCTTGGAGTGTGTTGCGGGGAGTGGGTTAAGCAGGAGAGGTTGGTGAAGCGGGTGGGTGTGGGGTGGCGATGGAGCCAGGATGGTTCTTGTCGGTGGTTTATGTACTGTATGTAATTACCGAT
Source organism: Fimicolochytrium jonesii (assembly GCF_025526975.1). NCBI lineage: Eukaryota > Fungi > Chytridiomycota > Chytridiomycetes > Spizellomycetales > Powellomycetaceae > Fimicolochytrium > Fimicolochytrium jonesii. The sequence goes on from NW_026515687.1 coordinate 463,043, forward strand.
GGGGTGCAAGTTGCGGCCCAACGCGTCGGAGGGACGGCAAAGGGATGGAGTGAGCCTCTATCCGTATTATACTGTACATACAATGTGAGGCGTTCAAAGTTGAAATAACATTGGGCTGACACTGAGAATGGCCAATTATTGCCCACCCAAAGGCTCCGTCGTTGTGCCTTTCCCGTTTTCCGGGCAGGTTGCTATTCTCACATCCCTGCGAAATAGAGTAAAAAGTCTGATTCGACCATTCTCAGCTGCGAGCCTCAAAAGCTAGGCTTGACAATCCGCCATCGATGTGTTCCGAAAACCAAACTCATCTGAAGAAGGACCCCTCTCAATCTCCTGCAAACGATCGGCAGTAGACCGAATCTCAGGAAAAAGCCTTGGATGCCACTCTTGCAACCGCCAGTGAGCCGGGACGCGCGGAAGCTGACATAAGCCTTTGACAGTGGATTTTCGAAAAGCGACAGCCACAGTCGATTGCCCGATGTGGCTCCTGCCCCCAAGTGTAAAGTCAAAACGACCGTACTTTATGAGTTTCTCCTCTATTCTGACTCTCCACGACCGTCAAATCCAGTGGCCGCGTTTAGTGGACCGACGAGTGCATATGATATCCCGGTCAGGGGCATGGGCATCTTCTTCCCCGGTCCGTCGGTCTGGAGGCGGCGTCAGCCCGGCGATGACGACGACGTGCTGGTGCTGCCGACCATTCTGCCGAATCCCCAACTGGTGAGTTGAAAATAAAACCCGGCAATTACATCAAAGATCACAACCAGCTCCTGTTCACTACCACATCAAAAACTTGTAGGATCACACAATCCACCACAAAACCCCCGCCCACACAAAACACCCCCTCTCCGCCCTCCTCCCACTTGACCTCTTCGCCGCCGTCACCTCCGCCCTCCTAGTCTCCCCCCTCGTCCTCATAATCGACCGCGCAATCGTCATCAACTCCGTCCCTCACAGCAACACCACGCTGTCACAGGCCATGTGGGCCGGGCTGGTCGGGTTGGTGAGGCGGCCGGGGCAGTTTGTGAGGGACAGGGGGTTTGGGTGGGTGGTGGGGTTGTATGTTGGGACGTATGCGGTGGCGAATGGGGTGGAGGTTGTGGGGCATGCGGGGTTGTATGACCCCGCGATGCCGAAGTTTGTGGCGGCGAGTGGGGTGAATGTTGCGTTGGTGAGAGAAACACGCGGGAACTGGGGGGTGCGTTCGACGCTTTCATATATCTGACCCGGGCGCATTTCGTGCAGAATCTCCTCAAAGACCGCCACCTAGCAACAACCTGTGGGCCCCTCCCCTCCCACCCCGTCTCACTGGCCTCTTTCACCCTGTTCGGCCTGCGTGACACGGTCACCGTCTTCTCCTCCTTTATCCTTCCCCCGATCATCGTGCCGCACCTCATCACACATCTGCGGTGCACGGAAAGGGAAGCGGCGGTGATGGCGCAGTTTATGGCGCCGGTGGCAATGCAGGTTGTTAGCACGCCGGCGCATTTGTTGGGTTCGTATCTTCTCTCTTTATCCCCGTGCAGCGTAAACGGAAATGGGGCTGAATTGATCATACTCCCACCCCACAGGCTTAGATCTCTACAACCGCCCGCTACCAAGCACCACACCACACCAACGGTGGCAAGCGGTGCGCGCAAACTACCTGTCGACAACGGTATTCAGGATGGCGAGGAAGATCCCGGCGTTTGGGTTGGGTGGGGCTTGTAATGGGTTGATTAGGGAGGAGGGAAGGAGGTGGCTTGCGTAGGTGGTGGGTGACGTTTGGGTGGATAGGGGCGGGTATTTGGGGTGTGTATTTATGTGAATATCTGATGAAAGGATGGGTCGGTTGCACGTCTGGGACGACAGTTCTTTCGGAGTGTGGAAAGGGGTGTTCATCATGGTTTCAAGATGGCACATCCGTTCCACGCGGGAACGTACTTGTTGCTGGTGTCGTCTTGCGATCGACACGAGCGGCGCGGGCGAGAAGACGGGCACGACATTCTATTTCGAACGCCAGGGGAAGTAGGGAGCATGTACAATATTATAATTTCAAAAGAGAAGAGCCGCTGGGGACCGTAAGGTTTGTTTTCCCGATCACTAGCGAGGAGCTCTTGTTTTCTCGGGGCGGAAGGGAAGGAAGCAACGCATTGCGAGACGTTTGCCTTCCTCGTCCTTTCCTCTGCTGTTACTCTAACGTAGAGGCGAGACTTTCGCTTATTCGATTGAGGGCCTTATTTAGGAAGCCACTATTGGTGGGGAAGGATTCGTGATTAACATCACGGAACAGTTCCGCATAACGGGAATCTTTGTAAAACTTACTGTAGGTAGACACGTCGATATGGTCGGGCAACTCGCTGATGTTCACTTCGAACCGTCCTTGGACGTCGTTCAACGTCTTTGCGTCTTCTTCCGAGGACGAGAACGTGACTGCCAAACCTTTGGTTCCGAAACGTCCGGCACGTCCGACCTATGCGAAGTTAACATAATCAGCCCAGCAATTCAGAAAGACTAGGGACGGTGCGAAAAAGCTTACCCTGTGCAGGTAGGAGTCGGGGTTGTCTGGCATATCGTAGTTGATGACGATATTCACCCGCTCAATATCGATACCTCGTCCAAAGATGTCGGTAGCGACCATGATACGCTTGTTGAACTCCTTGAAGCTCTTGTACCTCGCGATACTGCAAAGAGAGTTTGATAAGCCTCTGCAAACTGCAAACAGATACATTCCTATGCCGAGCAGTGATATTCTTACCGCTCGTCTTGAGGCATTTGCGAGTGAATAGTGATGGCCGGGAAGTTGCACTCGTTCAACAGCTTGTTCAGCTCCGTTGCACGCGACACAGACTTCACAAAGATACACACTTGGTTGAACTCCAGGGAGTCGAGTAGCTCGTTCAACTTCCTGTTCTTCTCGTTCTCCGTGAGCTTAACGTAATATTGCTGAAGACCGTGCAGAGTGAGCTTGGTTTCGTCATCGACGTAGATTTCGAGGGGCTGAGCATGAGGTAAACGATGGTTAGATTCCAAGAAAGTAGGAAGGTTATACGGGACTTGAGCTTACATTTTGCATGAACTTCTTGCAGACGGGTCGCATCTCTTTGCTCAACGTTGCACTGTACATCATGACTTGTTTGTGGTGAGGCGTCGACCTAAAGATTTCTTGCACATCCCTACGCATGTCTGGTGATCGAAAAAATTACGTGAGTAACATGATCACTACATATGATCGACAGTACCCCGCAAAGGCAGGACGACGGCATGAGAGTTTCAGATCATTTAACTTCTCACGCCAAGCGAGCACAAGACTCGCTCAATCGAAGAGCTGGGTTAAATAGCAAAGTATTTCATCATTTTTTCCCTGCCGTCGTTCCCACACTCTTCCCCAACCCATTCCAGCCTCCCACACCATACACGTCGCTCCAACTCACCTAGTGCCTCCAGCATCTTGTCACACTCGTCGAGGATGAAGTGCTTGATGTTCTTAAGGTTCAAAATCTTATCACGGATGAGACCGAGAACACGTCCGGGTGTGCCGACAATGATCTGGGGCTTCTCTGTCTTCAGCGTCTCGGCATTGCTCTTCACTGTGCTTCCACCGTAAAACACCGCCGTCTTGATTTCGGGCATGTACTTTGAGAATCGAGTAAACTCGTTTTTGATTTGATATGCGAGCTCACGGGTGTGACACAGAATGATGACCGATGGCTCTCCACTGGCGTTGGCCTCCAGTTGCTGCAAAGAAGCAAGGACGAAAACTGCGGTTTTACCCATTCCGGATTTGGCCTGGCAGAGAACGTCCATGCCGAGAATCGCTTGTGGGATACATTCTTGTTGAACTACCGGGTAGGAAATGCTTCAGTTAGCTATTCGGGTCGAGAAGGTATGCGGGAATAAGGACCCGTACCTTCAGAGGGATGTTCGAAACCGCAATCAACGATCGCACGCAACAGTTCTGGCTTGAGGAGGAAATCACGGAAACCGGTTGCGTGGATACCCACGTAGGAACCCTTCTTTGTCTCCTTCTCGTCGGATGTCGCAGGAGCCAAAGAGTCTTTTCCGTTGGCAGCGGGTGCCGCGGTGGTAGTCTCACCCTCGTCACTGTCGTAGTCGATCAGATCATCCTGTGGTTCGGCCATGTCGATAGAGTTTTGCTGTGGAAGGAGCTACAGAAGGGGGCGCACGGAGGTGGGCGTTGGTGAGTAACGGAATTGTGTGCGCTTTTCCCGTCCAAGGTGTCGCTCGCTCAAAAGAAGATCCCTCGCACACGGAAAGAAATGACGAAAAACGGTCTCACTCCGTCCAAGGCCGCAAAAAGGGGGTTTGAGCTGTCTGAGAACAGCGTACGTCGATTCGGTGCGCGAAGTCCGGTTGAATGGTCAGATCGCCAGATCTCGTAGCTTGTGGCCCATGTCCAGCGCGTGAGAAACAGATCGGCCCATGGTCGTCCCGGCAGCTGTCGCAGTCTTCAAAACTCTATCTAACTATGTATGCTTCGCCGTCCATCCTCCTCCTTTGTTTTCTCACAATGGGTCCTCCCCCTCTCCCTTCCCCCAATTTCGGATCTCGTTGCGCGATTTGGACATGGACCGAGATGCTCCCGCAAAGTGGATGGACGGAGTGGGTGGATGGAATACGGGGATGCTGCGGGCACAATCTTACCCACCTTGCGACGTTGGTGGAGAGCGACGGATGGATGGATAGATGGACGGATGGATGGATGGATGGATGTTGAGAACGTGTTGTCTGCTCGGTGGATGGATTTCGACTTGGTCGTCGTTTCCCCTGCTTCCTTCGCCCTTCCGTCCATGCTCAGTTGGACGCGCAAAGTGAGCGGCCTCGGCATCATACAAAACGCGGGTGTCGGGAGCCAATGACTTTCTCGCTTCCCCACCCAGTTTCACCTGCGAGTCTTCCGGAACCCGGAACCCTGCCGGAACCCTGCCGGAACCCCAGGGGTGTGGAGTTGGCAATCGGACGACCAACCAACCATTCGAACCTCCACACGAGACTGGAAGCGGGCGATATGTTGAACAAGGAAGAGGAGGTTCTGTCAAACTCGCCAGGAAATCACGTACTGTATATCGGGCGATTGTCCGCAACTGGCAGTGATTTTCTTTTCTGCCGGGGGACGATTGGGACTCGGAGAGACCGGTGAAGTTCATAAAACGACCAAACGACCCGCCGACCATTTCTCAAAAAGAATCAGGCGTCCAACATGTTCGAAAAAATTCTCCCATACGATCGCTGATGCGGCGCTAAAAGAAACGGCCTCAGGCACCCCCTCACCCATAGAACGGCAGAACGGCTTGCCTGAAGGGACGCCTGAGGTTAGCCCAACGCTAGGATCCCGCAAGCTGCTGGCGGCTTAGATATTCTGGCGTTGGGAAAGCTGTTCTGCCTTGAAGGCGGAGTCAACACAAGCAAGGCGATACGCTACGACAGCGCCGGCGAACAACTCCGCCCGTAACCAATCCCTCAGTATCTGGAAATTACGCCTGAAAACCTGCGTATCCTGTTTCAGAGCTTGACTGTGAGAGACGGGCAGTTGCTTACGAGAGGGGGCCTGATGACGCGTGCCCGTGTGACGGTAATACGTAATACGAGATGGGAGATTGCACCCGCTCTCGCTCTCTCGCGCACTTCCACTCTTCCCACAGCAAAACGTCCCAGAACCACAAACACAGAACGTCGGCGAGAAACGGACTCCCATACTGACCTTACTTACGCTACCTCGCCCAGACCCGCTGCAATGAGGACGATAGCCCCCCTCCCTCTGTCGATAGCCAAGCCCCGTCCAATCCCAGCCCGCCACTTTTTCACACCACCGGCGCATCACACCCCAGCCGCCCGACACATCTTTCCCATCACCCACCGCCAACTGCATTCAAATACCCTCTCAACCTCAAGCCCATATCCTCGTTCTTCAACACAATCACCACCATGGATGCCATCACTCCGCCGCTTCACCTCGACGCCGCGAAATAACCACCAGCAGGCTCAACGAAAGGAAGAGAAGGAGTGCGGTATGAAGCCGCCACCATCTGCCGAAGCTTATCCCGCTGAACGGCCTCTGTCGATTGAGAAATTGCTCGAGAATAATAAGGAGTGTGAGTTGAGTTTGAGGCTGGGAATGATTGATGAGAATGGGTGGAAGAGTTAGGAGCGGAGGAGGGATTGAGCGAAGCGAAGAGATGCTCGAGGCCCGCGACCGAAGCGAGCACCACATTGCGCCAAAGGCGCAAGACTACCCTAATCGTACATGTATTGTTTGTTGATGGGTCGTTGATGAAGATGGATGGTAGTTTGGTTGATGAGTTGATGGGCTGATGATGGTTTGATGATTTCTCATGGTTTGATGGGTTATACAGGGGCCGAAGCAATAGCCCTCGAGCGCCCAACCTTCTTCACCGACCTCGCCCAACAACAATCCCCCGAACTCCTCTGGATCGGCTGCTCCGACTCGCGCGTGCCCGCCAACCAACTGCTCAAACTCCTCCCTGGCGACGTCTTCGTGCACCGCAACATCGGCAACATCCTCCACTCCTCCGACCTCAACGCACTCTCGGTCATCCAGTACGCCGTCGACGTGCTGAAGGTAACGCATATCGTCGTGTGCGGGCATTACGGGTGTGGGGGTGTAGCCGCGGCGTTATCCCACACGCAGTTTGGGTTGGTCGACCACTGGATCCAGGTCGTCAAGGACATGTATTCCGCCAACGAATCCACCCTCCGCCATCTCTCCAAAGAAGATCGTTTAGATCGGATGGTGGAGATGAACGTGGAACGGAGCGTGGATGTAGTTGCGCATTCGCCCGTGGTGCAGAATGCGTGGGCGAGGGGGCAGAAGGTCGAGATTCATGGGTGGGTGTATCGGTTGACGGATGGGAGGTTGAGGGATTTGGGGATTAGGAGGGAGGGGAAGAGGGATGTGGGAAGTGTGCATCGGTTGAATAAGAAGAAGGAGCCGTAGGGGGTTGGGGTATTGTAGGTTTATGTAGTAGGAATGGGGGATGTCACTCAGGTTTCGGGCACGCCGCGGCTTGGAGGTATGTCCTCGGCGTACATACGTAGGTACGACGGATACCCAGCAATTCATTCGCGCACATACACTCGACGGGATACCCGTAATTTCATTCATTGCAATCCTCACCATTTACCAAAAAGGCCTGAACGTCGCTGCCCATCCCTCCCAAGTGTAGTTTTGGCACGGACCTGTGGAAGGAGAGTCTCCACCGACTCATAAGTAAACGTACAATTGAACAGCAGATTCTTGTATTATTCCTGAATACATGAAGCCATGTTTTTCCAGGTTTTTTTTTTTTCATCACATCGCAGGACCTACAGTGAAAACCATCGCCCCAATGCCATCAAGAGATCAGAGAGTGGTTCGGCCCCGAATTCGGAAGTGGCATATCCCACTACAGGTGATGAGCGAGGCGTTCATGGTCTGGATGTTCTACAGCGCACTCCTGAAGTGTTGGTTGCTCGGATTATGCTCTGGACGAGGAACGTAGTTCATGAATTCAATGGATGACGAGAAGGTTGTGCTTACTGAGCTCGGCACAAACAAGATCCTCCCATCGCGCTTTCATAGCTGATACATGGATAAGCCTCCACCTCCTTCGTATGTGTCCCCCATATGGAGGTCCTCGCAGGTGCCGCCCTCAACACCTTCTCCCATGCCGCAAACAAATTTATGCCACACAATGTATTAGGAATATCATCCCCCAACTACTCAGCGCAGATGGCTAATTCAGTTTTTCTAGCTCGCACTAGGCATCTCTATGTATCTAGCATGCAAGTTGGAAGCTTTTGAGGATTCAGTTTTGCTTGCTGGTCCTTCTGTTCCGCCTGTCGCCTTCTCCGCCACCGTTCGTCTCCAGTCTCGCCGTTTGTTGCTTGAAGTCCGAAACCTCGCCTTGATGTTCACGCCGCATCTCATCCCATTCGGCCGAGGAGCCATACACCCAGTAGCCCATCATCGGACCTTCTTAGCCTCTCCCGCGGCAGTCCCACGCATGTACTTCCGGCGCTGGGCCATCATATACGTGTACATGGTGTAAAGTCCTGCCATGATCACCAAGTGTCAGTATTGGCCACATGGACTCGTGGTGCAATGGCTCCCTACCTGGGGGGTAGATACACGCAATAGCGATGTAAAGATAGTAGATCCGTTCATCGATGGCCTTGACGTGCGGAAGGGATTTGATCAACAGGATCCATTCTGAGCCGGCGCCGACGGGGTAGAGGACGAAGAAGAACGTGTATCTGTCGAAAATGATGCGCGGCGTAAGTTAGTTGTCAGCTGATGGACTAATGAAGGGGTAGGTTGTTGGTGTACCTGGCCCACTGGACGATCGCAGGGACGCTGCCGGCCAGGTTGAACACGTAGTATATGTAGCGGACGAAATCGGCAACGGCCCATGCGCCAAACATGCTGGAGACTGCCCAGTGGTTACGGATCTGCCCGTCCGAGTGTGAGCACATGTGTAAAAGTTTCGAACATGTCCAATGGAAGAGCGGATGGTCGACACACACCTCGGGAAGCTTCACGAGGCTGAGTACACCGTGCACCAGCAACAGCCGGGAGAAGACCTGTATCGTCGTTGTGCCAACGGGGGCTTTCACCAAACCTGTCCATTTCCGTCAGCCCCATCCCAAACATGTCTCGCGTTGCTGATGATGCCTACCAAGAGCTGCATGGACGATCTAGCAATGAGAGGGGGGCATCAGCGGAACGCCACTTCCAACATATCGCCAACACCCCCCGCCTCAGCCCCATACCTCCAAAAGCGCCAGCGTCTGCACGATGGTGACTTCCTCGCCCGCAGCGCGGTACACGCGGGTGAAGTCTCCATTATCGGCGACGAGCTGCGTGACCAGCTTGTAGAAGACGTATGCCCACCCGCCGGCGGAGACCAGGTTGTAGAGGACGAGGTAGGCCGTTGTCAGCGCTGGAAGAAATTGGGGTTCAGCGGGAGTAGGACAACATTATAGTAGCCGTCGCATACGCTTACGGTTTGCTTTCGACTGGGCGACGGCGGCGGTGCGTGGTTTGGCCATGTTGCTCTTGGAGTATCACAGGAGTATGCTCTTGGGCCGGTCAGGATGTTGCAAGCCTTGAAGAACGAACGCACGGCCGTCCCTTGTGATCTTCGAAGGCCTGTGCCGGATAACCGGAGTTTGCGGTGGAAGGCCCCGCGGTGTGACGGCGGACGTGGCGGTTGTCGGCGAGGTGTGACATCGAGTGTGACATCCTGTCCATCCTGTCCATCCTGCCGCTACCCAACACTCCCCCGCAAAACGCTCATCGCGGAAGGACTCCAATTCTGACAGACTTTTGTGCCAGCAGCGATACACCAGCTCTGTAGGACGTAGTTACCGCTTCACCGTTGACCGCCCACGTCTCAAGATGACCTCTGGCTCAGAAGACAAACCAAAGAAGGAGCCCTCGGCCGTCGCCAAACTCTACAGCTCCATAGCCACCCTCCCCTCCTTCTCCTCCGCCCTCATCTTCCCCTCCACCAAGCCCGGCACCGCCCGCGTCGTCGTTTCCGGCACCGTGCGAGACTTGAACCGCAACACGCGTAGGAAGCTTGTCTCGGAGATCACCGTCGCGGAGGAAGGGAAGGAGGTGTTGGCCGAGCCTTTCACTTCGGAGGTGTCGGATGGCGCGGGGTTGCTGGTGCAATTTAGGGATGGGAAGCGGTGGGTTCAGCTGAAGACTGTGGATGATAAGGAGAAGGGGAAGCGGTTCTTCGTTGAGGTGGGTATCGTGCGACGGGTCAAGGTGTTGTCAAAATTGAGTGCCCGTCCAACGCGCATACAATGCTATATAGGTTTGGAGCTCGGGCCGCATTGTCAAGAGCATCGAAGTGACAGAGTCTCACAAGGCTTTCTACGAGGATGGTACGTTTGATCATCCCGTCTGTTCGAAGATGTATGTGGAATTGGCCCTAACGTCGTTGCCCCTGATAGACTGGTTTGGCTCCATCGTATTGTCGAGCGACGAGGAGAAAGTCGCCTACGTCGCCGAACGCAAGCTCCCGGACGAGAAAGGTCCCGAAAAGTTCGTTTTCCGACCGGATTGGGGCGAAAAGTTCAACAAAAAGGGTGCGCCATCCATTGTGATCTGCGATCTGGAGTCGGAGGAAATTAGGGTCCTCAAGGAATTCGATGATCTCGCTGTCGGGGCCGTGCAGTTTGGTCCCAAGGATGAGAGTTTGATCTTTTGGGGTGTCAGGACCAACCCTCGTCAGTACGGAATTCTATTCTGCCCCAACCGAGTGTAAGTTGTTCATGGAAGGGATCCTGCATGGTCGTCGTGACTCTTAGCAACCCCGTTTCGACCACAGGAGCGGAATCTACCAATCGGACCTCGAAGGAAACGGTCTAAAGCTGCTAACGGACCCGAACGAGGCATCAAGGTCTCCACGTCTAGATGCCAAAAAGGAAACGCTCTACTTTATTTCCAACCCCATCGGCGGCCCTCACTTCACCTGCGGCAAGATCTCTTCCATCTCCTTGGGCGGCAAAGCGGAAATCAAGAGCGTTCTACCTTACGTCGAGACACCTGGACCATCAGATTTCCCTGGTCTGTTCATTGACCGTATCCCCATCAATGGCATAGTGGAAACCGGCGACGCCCGCTGGATTGTCGTTACGAACACATGGAGGAGCCGGGTTACTATTGCTGCAATCAATGTGGCCAGTGGGAAGGTTGTGGATCTGTGCCCCAAGGTCGAAACTGGGTCTTGGAGAGCGATTGGAGTTCATGGTACTTGGGTGGCTGCGATTCGCAGTGAACCAGGGGTGCCGCAAGTAGTGGTGAGTAAACTGAGTGCCAAAAAGGGCGTACCCCGGCCTCGCTAATGAGTTTACTACAACCCCAGCACGTCGGAGTCCTAAAACTGACCTCCGACTCAGCATCCATCGCTTTCCACTCCATACACGCCCCTTCCCCCGCCCCCCCACCCATCAAATGGCGCACCCTTACCTTCCCCGACCGCTCCTCCATCCTCGAAGCCATCCTCGTCACCCCAATCTCACCCCAACCCAAAACCCTCGTAAAAGGCACCAAACCCCCGCTCCTCGTCTTCCCCCACGGCGGCCCGCACGGCTCCTTCGCGACCGAGTTTTACCTCTACAATTACCTCCTCACCCGCGTCGGGTTCGCGCTGTTGATGGTCAACTACCGTGGATCCACGGGGTTCGGGAAAGGGGGGATTGAGAGTTTGATTGGGAGGGTCGGCGATCTTGATGTGGAGGACACGCAGTATGTTGCGGAGGAGGTTCGCAAGTCAGGGGAAGTGGATCCGGACCGCGTGGCCCTTTGGGGTGGATCCCATGGCGGGTTCCTCACCGCTTGGCTGGTGGGCAAGTACCCGGACTACTATAAGGCCGCGGTGCTCCGTAACCCGGTCATCAACATGGGATCTAACCTCGCGCAGTCGGATATCCCCGATTGGTCGCTCGCGGAAGCGGTAAGTAAATCCGTGCTCATTCCTCATCCCAACCCAATCTCACCCCACCTCCTTTCTCCTCAGGGAATCGAATACGACCTCACCCAACCCCCCCTCGTGACCCCCGAGATCTATGCATCCCTTTGGAAAGCATCCCCGTTCTCCGTCGCGGCCGCCGTCAAGACGCCCTCGCTTGTCATGCTGGGAAGCGATGACCGGCGTGTTCCCAACTACGAGGGGTTAAACTGGTATTATTATCTCAAGGGGAGGGGGGTTGATGTTAGGTAGGTTGTGGTTGAGGAGGGGAGGGGGGGGGGGGGGGGGGGGTTGCTTGGGGTTGCTTTTTGGATTGTGTTTTGTTGATTCATTGATTGTTATTACAGGGCGATGATGTTCCCGGACAACGGCCACGCCCTCGACGGCGTCGAAACGGAGAAGCACGGATTTGAAGCCCTCACGCACTTCCTGTTGGAGTTTGTCGCCCACAAATTAGGGTCGGTAGCCCCTTCGCGGGGACCCGGTGACACTTACGGAGACATCGGCGAGTGAGGACTAATAGATTAGCTGGGATTTCGAAAGCTTGGTTTCTTTCCTCGAGAGTCGGCGTATATGTTGGGTCATGTTCTCGATCCATTTCTTCACCACATCACCAATTCATCCTTGCTTTCGCATACCTTCCGTAGTCGCCATACCTTGCAATGCAGCATAGAAAGGTAAGTAACGTCACAGGAAGAATAAGTTTCAGTGTAAGCTGGCTGTGACAATACATTTGGAACACCAGACCACCTGTTCCCTATATCTCTGATATACACCCATTGAATCTCAAACATCACACTGTATGCAATGCCATTACCTCAAGAAGACGCGACCTGTGCCGACAGCCGATACGACGCGCGGAAGTGTTAGAGCTGCCGTCCCGCCGTCCCCTCCATGTCGCCGTCCACCGTCCCACCCCAAGCGACCGCAGCATTCCCAGCCCCAGAATCGCCACCTTCCTCCACCCTCCTCGGATCCGCGGCTCGCTTCCGTCGCCGTTTTTCGAGGTGATCCCGAACGCGCCAGGTAGTCAACACACCGACAAGCACCAACAAAGCCAACAACATCGCGACCAGCACTACGTAGCAAGGCTACGCCCAGTTTAGCAACCCCCCCACCACCGCCCCCTCGCCATCTCCCCGCACTCGTAGCACCCACCCCCGGCAACCCCGCCCTCCCCACAATCGGCAACGCCACCGCCAATCCCCCACAAGCGCAACAACCGTCTCGTCCTCCCGTCCTCCCGTCAGCCCGTTTCGGACATCCCTTCGCGCGGAAACTCCCAGAAAGATGAGCGAGGATCTCGACGACATACGGGCAAAAGCGGAGGTGTCCGTAGGCTTGGTCCGCAAGCTCGTCTCCGGCTGGCTTCCAAAAGAACCTGCGCACGAGAAGAAAAAACACCACGGCGAGACAAAACGGTGGGTGTGCCAGGGCGGCTTTTCACTACGAGCAAAGCACATAGCTGACCAGAATTGGCATTCAAACAGGCCGCAAGCCCTGTATGCAGCTGACCCGGCACAGTCGACTCGCAATGCTCAGTTGAAGAGAAAACTAATCGGTACACCTCACGCACTGGCGATAGACGGGCAACCGGTGCCTGAGGGAGGAGACCTGGCTGTGGAGAAAGCCACGAAGAAAGGTCGGTCTCGTGGCCACTGATGGGTTGGATGGGGTTCTGCGTTCCTCATACCCTAAAAGCAGGAGAAGCCGACTCCGACGACGAAGAAGAACGTAGGCTGCGCAAAGTCGCTAGCACCTCGAAGGTCATTCAGAAGCCAAAGGATCCCATGGCAGCCTATCTGAGTGCGAGTAAGAAAAAGAAAAAGAGCAAAAACCTGAAAGCCGAAGCAAGCGCTGTTCGGTAGGAGCCAGGGGATGCCTTCACTACACCACGGGACGCCGGGCGGGCAACCAATCTACTGGGATTAAAAGGGAACCAGGTTCAAAAAGGAAAAAGGAAGGCTCCTCAGAGGTGACCCCGCGATCACGGGAAAACATTATCGATGATTATGCTACAAAACTTGTGGAATCCGCCTCCTCTCGGTCGGAGTGTGTAGGCGCTATCTAACGCACAATTGTTGATGACTATACGCTTTGACGCCTGACGTTGTGGTGGTGGCCGGCAGAAGCGAGGGTCTGTCGAATACGGGTTTACGGTCGGGTGTCGGGAAAAATAAGCTGCCGGTCTCTCAATAGCACAAGAAGAGATCTCAAGCGAGAGCGTCGTCTTGCCATCTTAATATCCAGGTGCTTTGAAAGGAGTCCTTCTTCTAATACGGGGTCAGGAATTACGGGCACGGGTACAAAATACGGAATCGGAATATCTGCGGGTTTGACTACAAAACAAAACAACGGGGTTATCCAGTCTCACTCTCAGCTCTTCTTACAAGATTCCTGAACTATCAAGTCCTCGGCGACATCAGCAAAGTACAAGTCGCGACACTCGGGGTCGTCTTGTCTAAGCTCTCCGGGTCTATGAGCGCGCCTTGAAAGTCTATCAGAAACTGAAAGAAGTCGTCGGGAGTAGAGAAGTAGAAAGCTCTGTTGTTGATCGGGATCTGTGTCCTGCGTCTCGTACAAAGGTCTGGGGAAACAGGCGGGTTTTTATACGGACTTTTCTAGGCTACGGGATTTTGTCGATGTCCAAACTCTGTACTAGTCGTCTCTAGAGGATTTAGCTACGTCAGGGTCTTTTTCTCTTTTCTTGCGGCGGTCTACATAGTTTTTCCTTTTTACATTCGCAATTTTGGCGCTGATACAGTCTTATCGCTAATCTTTTCTCGGGGTTTTCTACAACGTTCGGCGTATACGGCCACCGGAAATTGGTTTTCTCGTTTCGCAGGTGATTTCTTCAGCGTTTCGGGCGTTGTGGGAGCTTCTGGTTGGTTGAGAGTCGGGTCGGGGGTGCTTTCATGTGTGAGATCCTCTCCTACGCCTACATTTTTCGCATGTCAGTCGTATCCGAGGACAAAACGTCGTTGTGAAGCAAGGTTTTGGTAAAGGTAGTTGTATTTGGTAATCGTCGGAGTGTCGGAAACGCGAGTAAGTCGATTTATTACTGAAAGTTTTGACGGTATTTAACGTTGTGATATAAAAGTGAGTTCATTTGTTCGTCGGGAATTCTGGGCGTGTAATTGACGTTGAAATATTATCCATTTCATGCGCAGTTTGAAGCGCACTACTACAACGTAAGGCCAGCGCACCCACCTCAGATGGATGGTGCCAAAAGTGACTCTTTCTTTTGGGTGATGGTGGAACCTCCGACGCCGGCCTATTGCGTTGACGATGTGTCTGGAGCCATACTGAGTTCTGTTTTGACGGCAAGTGGCGGTTCCATAGGTTCCTTTTTCATGAATGGTAGTTGCGTTTGACAATCTTAATCGGTGATAGGTGCTACTAGGCAAATCCTGTCGGGGATATCTCATCTTCACTTGTATTTTGTTATTATACTTCTTTACTTCTACATGATCCGAGACTCGGGCTGGCCACCCAAGCTCTCGGTGATACCTAAGACTCCAAGCCTCATTGGAGCCACGCAAGCCCCATTGCAGCCCATATATAAGGCTGTCAGTTGAGCGGCCGCTGCAAAGGAATTCTTACTTGTTTCTTCACTCCAATACATCATTTTCAGCCCTCTCGGAAGGGCCCATTACCGTCCAAGTTTCCTCTGACATTACAAATCCAGCTGCTCAAAGTGACAAACTCATGCTTCGCCTATGGGAGAACATACGTTGATCGAAAATTAGATACTAGACGTTGTGAGGGCAGTAAAATGGTCAGAAGAATGTACCTCTGAGCACTCAATATATGATGCCTGTGGGTCAGCAATGTTTCCAAATATCAACCTCAAATGTTTTGCACCATTTACCAAAAAGGCCTGAACATCGCTGCCCATCCCTCCCAAGTATAGTTTTGACGCAGACCCGTGGAAGGAGAGTCTCCACCAATTCATAATTAAATGTAAAATTGAACAGCAGATTCTTGTATTATTGCTGAATACATGAAGCCATGTTTTTCCTTATTTTTTTTACATAACATCGCAGGACCTACAGCGAAAACCATCACCCCAACCCCATCAAGAGATCAGAGAGTGGTTCGGCCCCAAATTCGGAAGTGCCATATCCCACTACAGGTGATGAGCAAGGCGTTCATGCTCTGGATGTTCTACAGCGCACTCCTGAAGTGTTGGTTGCTTGGATTCTGCGATGCAAAAACTTGGAGGAACGCGGAGCCCCCACTTCCCATATTGTCGAAATGCATCAATCGCCGTTCGGACGGAGAAGCAATGATGCATGCTATCCGCTGCCGCCCCCGTATACCTAAACACAGGACTTCATTCGCTAGACGTATTTCTCAGAACACAAAAAGGTGCCAACCTTGTATCACCAACGAAAACGGTTATTCCTACGGCGCGGTTATTGTGAAAATAGATACGCCGGGAGGGATCCCGACCGACATGTCAAGTGGGTCTAGTGGGACTCGATTTGAGGCTTGACCCTGCGACCCATCAGCTTCCCTCGATATGAGCCAGACGAGCACCCGGCGATCATCTTCCAAGTCGGCCTGTATGACTGCAGTAAGTGGAGATTTCCGATTGTACTGCATACGTAGCGACGCGCTGTCGAATTTCTGTCATTTGCAAGATCCTTATCAGCCCACACAACTCCAACGCCAGGCGCCGGCCATATGACTTTGTTGGGCGTTGATAAACTCGATCGTCGGTGTGTCTTTTGCAACTTTAGTGAAGGAAGCGGCTTTGTGTTCGCGCGGCCGCGTAATTTGTGTAGGTTGTTGGGCTCCGACTGTCGGAGCAAACTCGAATGTATTCATATTATAGACTGGAGAGAGGACAGGCTGGTGTATGTACTGTGCAGTACATCTCCCTTCGCATCAACCACCAACGCGGGCAAATGAGATGACACGGAATGGGCAACGCAAAATATCTCTCGGCGTCTCGCCGCACCGTTCAAACATGTTCGAGTCCGCAAATTGGCCGGCTCCCGAACCAAATCACGGCAGATAAAAAGCCGTCTCCCGTTCACAGAACCTTCTTCCACCCCAGGTTTTCAAACTCCGACAACGAAGCCCCCCAGAAACAATGCACGTCATCAAGCTCATAACCCTCGCCGCCTTCTCATCAACGGCCTTCGCTCTCCCGGTCGTCAACCACAACGACGATGCACCGTGGCATGACCTCCTAATCTCTCGCCTCGAAACCGTGCGCCATAATGCGGGAGTGCGCGGCGGTTCCGTCGCCGTCGTTCACGGTGACAAGACCTGGCTGCACGCGTTTGGGCATAAGGATTTGGAACAGACCCAGCCGGTGGACGTTGACACGTCGTTTCTTATCGGGTCGTGTACTAAGGTACTGTGCTGGGGACACTTCTTTCGAAAGTGGCTTTTGTCTTGTTTCGGGGCAGAGCCACTCAATAAATTCATCTGGTTTGTCCCGATCAGTCGTTTACGGCCCTCGGCGCGGCCAAAGCCGTTGCGCAGGGCAAGCTGTACTACGATAAACCCCTGAACGACTACGTGCGAGATTTCTACCCGGAGTATCTGGGGCTTTGGGACCCGGTGGCGAACGAGAAAGTGACCCTCGCGGACGTTCTTGCGCATCGCACGGTGAGCAACCATGGGCCGCCGGGGGTCACGTTGGCACGGCTCCACGTTTTTCGAGCACCTGATACGGTGGTTTTTTCATTTAGGGAGTCGCCGGCGATTTCCCCGTGATCCTAGCATGGAACACGACCGAGCGACTGCTCCAGCATCTCAAGCACGTCCCCCCGTCCTTCCCCTACAACGGCACCCACACGCCCTTCCAATACAACAACATAATGTACGGCCTCGCGGGGTTTCTCACCGCCAAAGCGAACGGCAACGGCGGCGACTGGGCCTCCATGATCCGCCGCGACATTTTCGGGCCGTTGGGGATGAACGCCTCCACGGCGACGCTGGACGATTTCCTCGCCAAACCGAACCGCAGCCCGGGGCTGGACCCAGGAACCGACGCGATAGAGGATTCGGTGCTTCCTGCGGAGTCCGCGGGGGCTATTTCGTCGACTGCGAGGGATTTTGGGAAGTATGCGCACGCATTGTTGAAGACGTTCCGGGGCGAGGCGGATCCGTTGGCGCTTACGAAGGAGGTGTTTGCGCCGTTCCGCGAGAAACAGGGCGAGGTTCCTGACGGACTGCAACAGCTTTTGGCGACGGTAGGATTGTTGGGTGGTCGGAATATATCGTCCGATGTCAGTTGTAAGTTTCGGGAGGGGAGGAATCTGTTCCCTTGATTATCGATGCATGTGTGAGCAAAACATCTGACATAACGCCGGCGTGCCTCCTCTACCGTCTGGCCCCTCTGACGCTTTTGTAGACACATTCGGCTTCTGGAAAACCCAGTGGCGCAACTACACCTTCTTCACGCACGGCGGCGATAACAGCGGTTACACCGCAAACTTGTGCGTGCTCCCGGAGGCCAACCTGGCGGTCACCGTGCAAACCAATGCCGATGGCCCCCACGGCTGTTTCCGCGACCTCGCCTGTGCCGTCGCGTTCGACACCGTGCTGGGTTTCACCGACTCCACCAGCTACGACTGCCTATCCCTGCCCCCTAACCCCATCCCGGCCCCGCTCCCCGCCCTTCCGCTCCCCGCCTCTGTCTACACCGGCGTGTTCGAGTCCCCGATTATGGGTCAATTGGTCGTGACCGACGACGCCCACGGAAACCTTACAGCGGCCGTCGGCGAGCGCCACAAGTTCCTCGACAGCCCGCTGTACGCGACGTTGGGGTTCCCCGACGGCCCTGCGAAGGGTCCTTTACCCGGGGCGACACCCGATTCCATCCAGCTTTCTGGCCTGAACCTCATGGGGATGCCGCACTTTTTCGTCGCCAAGACCACCGTCGGGGAGAACAACACCACGGTGATCGGCGGGTATTACTACGCGCTCGATCGGGATATGACCAAGATCTGCGAGGAGCCGGGAATCGGATGTCAAGACTTTTTCAAGCGCGTCGACGGCCCGACTACGACCCCGCCGAAATGCCATGCTCGCTCCTAACTCCACCCGCCGCGAATGAGCCGGGATCTACCGAGGCTTCAGCCTCCACGTCCCCTTGACGGCGTAGATTCCAGAACATTAGATGTGTCATGTTCGTAGTAATTTGTACATAGCACTGAGTTGGTCGCCGTATTGATAGTAGAAAGACAATCATATTGCATCCTGCCCCTGGTCCTGGGCACACGTCCGCGTGGTATACATTCAGTCAAATGCGGACGATTCCCGTGCGTGATGCGTGGAGCAGGGTGTGAATAACAGACTCGTCCGTAAAGGTGTGAAGCCAGGTATTCCTCAGAACATCCGTCGTACGTACAAGGGTATGGCTTTATCTTCCAAATGTTTGGCATGTGGGCGTCGAAACTCAGCTGTACGCGAATCCTCAGAAAGTCCATCGTGCCAGCAGTCATGCGGTTTCGTGTTTAGTAGTTCGAAGTCGACGTGGTGTTCAAAGCTCTCTTCTTCGTGAATGCCCCCGCCGGCAGCCGTCTCTATCGGGACGTTGAGAAGACCCGGCGAACGAAGCGCAGAAAACGACATGGAAAAAGTATGACGCCTAGTGGAAGTTACGTTCAAGAACCTAGTCAGCACCCCACAAACCATTGCGAGAGTTCACCGTTCCAATGCGTTTGAGGAGTCGCTCATTGGCGTATCAAGGTCAAAGACGGGGGGTTACCGGACACCAGTGGAATTGAGGTGGTTGCCCCACAACCACCACACACCGATGATTTGCTGTCCCGCCCGGCGTCGCCTTCCTTAGCTCTATATTGAACTCGAGTCGATCGCCTTCCTTCTATTTATTTTCCCCTTTTTCCACCATTGTGCGCAACAACCCTTGTTCGCAACTTCGCATGCTATATGAAAGGTACAGTACGTACAGTACTCTGACGAAAAGCGGAACGCGAAACCGACGCGTGTCAATTGATCTCCATTCGGACGCATTCGGACGCGATTCGGACATTGGAAGGTCATGTGACAGTTAAAATATACGGCCCCTCACTTTCTCTGCCCAGGTTCTCGGTGGAGTCGGTGCAAAAGACCCAACTGATCTCTATCTGTGTATCCCAACGTCCCATAGCTGCCGAGTCCCGGGGCTGCCCATTATCCACAACAGTAGTAGTCCAGACTCCACAGTCCACCTGGTTACGGCGAGAGTGAACAATGACGCAAATTAACGGCTCCGGGTCAAACTACGCTAAAACTTTCAAGCAACCCGAAGCAAAAGGCTACAAGCGATGACTTCATTTGTACCACTTATTCTTTTTACACAATTTCAAGGTCGGGATCAAGTGGTACTGTACAGGTGGGACACATTGGAGAAATATATGAAAGATCGGCGGAGCTATTTGATCCCGCCGCGGCGGTGATATCGAAATTTGAAATTACTTACCTTTGGAAGTTGGCAATTTGTGAGAAAAACACGTCACGGTGACGGCGCGGAAGTCGGTCTGCCCAGTCGGCGAAATGGATCTCTTCGACTTCGTGGATGGGCGAAAGATCTGCAGCGCGGAGTAGGAGCCGCAGTGGGCCGAAAGGCCTGACGGGACTCGAGATCGGCGATGGCCTCAATGAAACGGGAGACATTTACCCGTAGCTGGATTCAGGATAGCAGCCACGATTCTATGCTCTCATTCTATGAGATGAACCGACGAAAAAAAACATAACCGGCTTGTCAGCGTGCAAGCGAAAAAGTTGCCATCGATCGATGAAGCATAACGCGCTATTTAGTGGGCCGCTTACTGCTACCAAAGTATGCAGATGTTACTATGAACTAGGTGCCCACAATTTACCTGTAGGGCATCCTGCCGTCTGAAGAACCCTCCCATCCACTACAAGCTGCCAAATCGATCCTGCCCAACGTCTGTTGTTCTCGTAGTGCAAGGCGTTGGTGTACAGTACTATCGTAGTAGTAGTCGCTGAACGTAGATCTGCACAGAGACACACTACACTGCCAAGTTCTCCTCAACATTCATCCCCAACCTCCCCTTCCATCGGTTTCACCCTACGGTGTCGTTCTACTAACGACGGATACCTCGCCTCCAGCTGCGCCCATCTTGGCTTCGCTCTGAGCTCTCTTGTTGTTGAACGTTTCCAACGCAGGGTCCTGGCGACGCGAATTCATTATATCTTGGCCACCATTCCACAGGGTGCGCCTCCAGCAGAGCTGTCAAGGTCAAGGATCTCGCTTCCGCCACCAGCAGCGCACAGGGCCAGTCACACCTCACCCCAGCTTTGCTTTAGCCTGCCTGCCTAAACAACATAGCGTGGGGCACTGTGGAGACTTCCCGCCGTCTCAGCCACTTGCGCATCGGCTGCACACAAGTACTGTACACCCCAGTGGGTGTTGTACTGTACTGTACAGATCGCGGGAAGTGTTTGAAAGTCTTTGAAAAGGGGCGGGTATTTAATAGTTCGCCGCGCACGAAGGAATTCGGGCCGAAAAACACGCTCAGAAAAGGACGAACAACGACTGAGGGTGTTCGACATCCTCCGCCATCGCCAACGCAGAAAAGCAGCCCCACAAAGTGCTACTGCTCTCACCTCCAGAAGCACTCTCGAGTCGGGCAGGCACTGGCAGTTGGTATCGTGGAGGGTTGGGCTGAGCTGTCAGAAGTCACTTATTCATAGTGCACACCTTTTTTTCTGCGAGTGACACCTTTGAGGTGTGAAATTGGGCGACGAGGAATAGACGTTTCTTCATCACCGTCTGCCAATCGTCTGCCAAATCAACTCTTCCAGCAAGGGGAAGGTAGCATACCTCACCAGCAAATCCCGATACCCCCGGCTGCAACTCCGACAGCCACCATGTCACAAGCAACGTCGCTCCGCATGCTTCAGCATAAAAACCGGAGTCAGCGTCGGTTCCTCATCCACCCATTTGCCGCCGGCTACACCGCACACAGTCGCAAACCCATACCCTCCTTTGCTGCGTTCCTGGAAAACACTGGTTCACCACCGACTGACCACCCACCAACCCCTATCGATTCCGGCACGCAGGACTCGTCACCTTCACCACCCTCGCTACGGTCAGCACGCAAGCATTCCCTCTACGACGTCAAAAGCAGCTTCTATTACAGCTTTCCTGGCCCGCAACAACGGCGGAGCACACAACATAAGCTGCCACGGACGATTGCCAAGCGGCGGAGTAGGAGTCTTGGTGGCAAAATCGGGAAGGAGTTGTATGGGGATGAAAATGGGAGTGAGGTCTTCCTTCTGCGAAAGCGGAGTGGTGTAGGGAGGAAGAGCAAGACACAGAAGGACTTGGAGGTGGAGCATGATCATGCGGACGTGGGTGATTTGTGGGCTAAGGAGGGCGAGTTGGACAAGGAGCGACCAAGTGCTGCTGTAACCCTTCAGAGAAGTCGGACCATCAACCCAGTCACTCCCTACCTCTTCAGGAAGGGCTCCATGAGAGGGTTGGTATACGGTGCTCAGCGGCAACACCAACAGCAGGTCGAGTCACGAAGCTCACCAAAACGGAGGGCGACGACGACGTCCCGGATACCCCAGCGCTCTGCCGCGGCAGCACCCTCTGCCGAGCCTGTCAATAAGTCCGACCAAAACCCCGTTTTCGAGGCATTACGACGGAAGCAGCCCCTCACTCGCAAATCCCCGCGCAACAACTTGCGCATTGACACACAACTCAACACGTTTAACCTTCCTACCCCTGCCGAGCAGAAGACGCCCGATGAACGAACGCCAGATACACCCATCCCCACCCCCTCGTCTGTATTTCCGCCCACACCGACATCCCTCACCGCATCAACCGCAATGCTAACCCAGGAACAACAATCCACACGTCTCACAAAGGGTTCACTCCCTCCCCGTCTCGCGCCCGATTTGGAGCAACGGTACTACATCATGGCATTCCGCAAACTCTCAACATTGCGCTCGTCAGCGTCGCGCATCGTGCTCATCAACCTGATCCATTACATCCGTCGCGTGCATCCGGAAATCGTCTCGCTGCATTTCACGCGGCCTGTGGATGCGCCAAATCCCGCTGCAAGCACCGCGACGTTGGCGATGACACCCGACACGCCAGCGCCACCGCAGTACCAATACCAACACTCTTCCACACAGTCCGACACCGCCTCCTATCGGCACTCATACCCCTCGCACACACCCTACGCCCAAGAGCAGCAGCAATCATCACCCTACTCATACCCTTACCACACCACCAGCACATCCTCCCTCCCTCCGTCCCCGCCGCACAACACCCCCCCAATACCCTTCCGCATCAGCATCGCCAAGCTAATGCGCTCGACACCCGGCCCCGCATCGCAAAGCATGACCGCCAAACGACGCAATAAGCGACGGCTGGAGCTGCGTGCGGCCGGGATGCCCGTGTCGTGGGGCGCGTCAGGGTTGCGAGTGGAGGTCACGGACGCGGAAGCCTTAGAGTCGTGTCGACGTCAGCAGGCACTATTGCAGGCCCAAGCAGAACTGCAGGCCCATTCGTCTCATTTGTCGCCAGGCATGCACGCACACGCAAACTTGCATACAAACCCACAAACCCACACCGCCGGCCGCATATCCGCCACCTTCCTCCGCCACGGCAACCTCTCCCAATTCGAGCACCTGTACGAATCTCCCTCCTCAGTACCACAACCACCCACCCCCAAACAGAAACGCCGCTGGAGCCGCCAACCCAAACCCAAACCGCCACCCCACTCCCAACACCCTGCGCCATCCGACATCAAACCGGACTCATCATCACGCCGTTCCCAAGCCCAACAACACACGGCAAAACCGTGGAGAACGACCATGTGGCGACGCATGCGCCGCTTACTCGGCTGCGGCGGCGGGTTTTACATCCATGACGGGGTCAGTGGGTCGTTTGTCCACGTCGCGGCGGCGGCGGCGAGGTCCTCGCAGACTTGTTTGACGTATAGGCAGGGATAGGAGTCTTGTACGCATCGTGGGTAAGGATGTTATCTTATGTAGTTTTAGCAGCGTAGGTAACTCTGCTCCCACTTCCCCTCGCACATAGGATAGGGTAGCTTGCTTGGCACGGCGTAATATGTATATTCCGGACAGCGTGGTTAGGGCATAATCATTTGTACATACAATCCGAAGTAATCTTGCTCGATAACAGATGAGAGATGAGGTGATACGTTCCGGGCGTTTGGCGCAGAATGGAGTTGGGCCAGATATCCTCAGATGAGACGCAGCGTCCCTCAGCGAGCTTTGGGATATCCGTCAGCGCACCGCATCCACCGACTTGGCGTCACAGAAATCAAGACGAAACACAATACAGATGAACGGTATGATATGGTATGATTACGACACAACGTCGCCCTGCATGTACACGCAAAACAAGCCGGAACCGGGCGGGGTCCGGGCCCACGGGGGGAGGGGATTAGGGTTGCATATATGTATAGTGTGTGTAAGGAATGATGGGGGTAGTGAGGATGTGTAGAGAGACGCGACATGGGAAGGCGCGTGTGAGTCTGTGTCGAGATTGACAGGGAGACAAGGGAAGGAGACATCATATCAAGGTATTGGCAACGCCCACTACCGACTCCCCGCGGCCGACATCCTCTTCGCCCTTGGACTCGTGGCCGCGGCACCGCTCTTGGCAGCCGCGATATCCGCCAACGCCTGATTCCGAGCCTGTTGTGCCCACTCGGCGACGAAGGTGAATCCTCTGAAATCGTCCTGGTCCGCGGCGGAGAGGACGGATGTGCAGGGTGTGAGGACGGGGGCTTCGCGGGTGAATTCTTCGTCGAAGTTGGAGACGTCTGTTGGTGAGGACTGTGTGGGGTTTGGTGTGATAAGGGGTTTGTGTGAGAATCGGTGTGGGAAGGTTGTTGGGGAAAGTGGACGGCTGGTATAATACTTACGATTTTGGGGTAAAACGGCGGCGGGACCTGCAACGCCAGCGTAGCGTCCCAATCGACGCCGCGGAAGAAGGGGTGCTTCTTGATGTCGTCTGCGTCGTTCTTGCCGCCGCCCAAACGTTTTGCGGGGTCTTTTGTTAGGAGCTGGAAACAAGATCGAGCGTGAGTGGCGGTCTGAAAAATATGTGTGCACACAAGCGGCTAACCCGAAGTACCCACCTTCTGCAAAAGCGACACAGCCTCCTTAGCCATATTCACCGGATACAAAATATCATCCTCCAAAATCGCCTCAAAGATCTCCTCCTCATCCTCGCCCCGAAACGGGCTCTGCCCCAACAGCATCTCATAGATCAGGACGCCAAAGGCCCACCAGTCGACGGCGCGTCCGTAGGGTTTGTCGAGCAGGATCTCGGGGGCCATAAACTCGGGCGTGCCGCAGAAGGTGTTGGTGGTCGCGCCGTAGGACATGTTTTCTTTGCAGAGGCCGTAGTCGGCGATTTTGATGTGGCCGTGCACGGAGAGGAGGATGTTGTCGAGCTTCAGATCGCTGTGTTGAATGGGAGGTTAGGGTGCGCTTCAACGCGGGAACTCCGGAATGGATACCACAAAGCAGCCATGCAGGACCAAAGCGGAGGCGTCCCTCAGAACATACCGATAGATAATATTCTCCTTATGAAAGTACTCCAACGCCAAAAGCACCTCAGCCGCATAAAACTTAGCCCGTTTCTCCGAAAACTGCTGATGCTGTATATGCCACATCAGATCGCCTCCACTGACATACTCCATGACAAAGTAGATCCTGCTCTCGGTCTGAAAACAGGAGTGGAGGTTGACGAGGAACGGGTGGCGCTGGCGGGTTGCGGCGAGGAAGACGCGTTTTTCGGCCTTTGTAGATTCGACTTCGTCGTTTTCGATGATGAATTCTTTTTTGAGGACTTTGATGGCGTAGAGCTGTTTGCTGTAGCGTTCTTCGGCGAGGAGGACCTGGTTTCAAAACGAGTCCATTGTGAGTGGATACTCCAACAGACGTGCGCATGTTTACGAACAAGCCCGCCTCTCATTCCCACCATACCTTTCCAAAGTTCCCCTTCCCAAGCACAGCAATAAACTCAAAATCATCCAACCCAATCCCTTTAGCGCCCGCGCTTCCAAGACTGTCCAACCTTCCCGCCGCACCCTTCCCCACATTCGGCCGCGTAGCTCCAAACGCCAAATGCTGCGACGAGCCCGCCGACTCGCCTCTCAGGGGCGCCGTCGGTTGTCCCGGTGGCGGGAGCGACTTTCTCTGCTGCTGCTGCTGCTGTTGCTGTTGCTGTTGTTGCTGCTGTTGCTCCAATGCCGCCTTTTTGGCCCGATCCTCCTCCAACCGCATCATCTCCTTATCCCGTTTCTGCCGCTCGGCCTGGTCGAGGGCCGATAGGATCTGGGTGATGAGGCCTGGGTTGAGGCCGCAGAAGTTGGGGATGAGATGCATGCACTCCTTATGGCAGGTTGCGCTGCATTCGGAGCATTTCAGGGCTTGCTTTTTGTTGCCGAAGGGGAGCATGTAGCCGCAGTGGCAGCACCAGTTGGCGGACATGCCGTTCAACGTCGGTTCAAAGCGGTGGGGGATGCGGTGTTTGAGGAGTTGGTCGTAGCCGGCTTCGTTATCGTCCTGTTTTGAGAATATGGACGTGAGCATCCAGTCGTGTGAAAGTGTACGATGACAATCTTTGCGACGCAACTCAGCGGCGCGGACATATTACCTTCTCCTCATTCCCCTTCG
Organism: Fimicolochytrium jonesii; assembly: GCF_025526975.1. NCBI lineage: Eukaryota > Fungi > Chytridiomycota > Chytridiomycetes > Spizellomycetales > Powellomycetaceae > Fimicolochytrium > Fimicolochytrium jonesii. The sequence continues at coordinate 489,187 of NW_026515687.1, forward strand.
TAATACACTTCGCCAGTACCCTTCCCTGGCACTTCTTATGACAAGTGAACTTGCACACTGCGAAAGAAACAAACATCAGAAACAACCTTCCAACCAGCAACTCTTGCGCGCCGGGCCAAAACTCACATTGACACTGATGCCCCTGCCCGCTAATAAGGAGCTCCGTACACACGGCGCACTTCATAACCTGGTAGAATTGCATCGCGACAAATTTGTGGCCGCGTTTGGGGAAAACTTTCTTGACGGGGCGCCGCCGTAATAGACCGTCCTTCTATAGGTTTGTAAATGCGAGGGTGTTAGTGACTGTACCAAAGGCGGTCCTGACAGGAGCGGTAGGTGTGTGGTGTAAAACATACGCGACGCTTATTCTTCTGCACAGACACCAACTGAAACCTCGCCAACAGCTGCCCCGCAGGCTCCATTTCCAGCCATGTCTCAACCGTGTCATGCGCACTCTGCCCCGCCACTGCTTCCGTCGTTGCACCATCTTTCGCCGACAGACTCTGGGAGCTCGTATCCCTCTTCAGCGTCGCCGCGGTCGCATTTGCACTCCCTCCCACAGTCCCAGCCGACAAAGCTCCATTCTGTTTAGCCCTGAGCTCTTCCTCCAGCTCCCACAGCTTAAACCAGCACAGCGACAGCAACGAGCCTCCCTTTTCATACAATGCGATCTCGAGCTCCTGGGCTTTATTGTCGAGATCGACTTCAAAGTCCTCGTTCCATTTGCCGGCGCGGGATGGTTTGGATTTGGCGCGTTGCATGCCGTCGACGCGGATGACGGCGTAGGTGTCGGATTTAGAGGATTTGCGGTTGGGGAGGGCGGTGGCGGCGGAGAGGCGGATTTTGAGGCGTCCGATGGAGGGTTTGCGGCGGCGGGGTGTTGATGTCCGTGGTTCCTCGGCTTCGGCTGGAAAAGCGTGGGTTGTGAGTGAAAAGATCGACAGCCACTTCCTCGACACACTTCGGCGCACATCATGACGACGGAACCGTGCCGATCGCACTGTGCGCCAAAGGTAATCTGACTCCTGCGATTCCGGACAACATACCAGTGATCGAAACCCTTGGCGGCACATCCCCATCGTCCTGCACATACAGTGTCTGGTACCGCTGCTGTGCCTTTTGCAACAGCGCGACCTTTGCGCTGGACTCGGCCCATTTCTCATCCACCTCCATCTTCCGTTTCGCGTCCGAGTCGGGTGTCTTCGCAACAACCTCCCGCATCCGCTCCGTGCCCGCTTTCACTTTGAGCTCAATGTCGAGCTTGCCTTTGATCTCCTGCATCATGTACTTGACTTTGTCGGATGTGATGGCTGTGTCGCGCTTGTGGTAGTCTGTGAGGGAAAGCAAAAGGGCCAAATGGCAATGTGAGGAGGCGGTCGCGCAGGGTTTGGAAGAGACCACCATCACAGGCCTAAGTGGGCAATCCCAAAAGACGCACCGAATTGAGTGAGTGCGGGATTGCTGGCATGCTCGCCCCCAGGTAGCGAGCTTAGGGAAGTCGCACTGGACCCCGGTGGCGACTTTGTCATTCCTAGGTTTGTTTTGCTGCGAACACCGAGCGAATGCAACAACGAGCCCAGCACGCTCGCCGTTATCGACAGTCTCGGGACGGACGCTCGGGGTTCGTCAATCTTCACGTCCTTGATGGAGCCAGGGTCCGAATGCCGTTTGGGCCCCAGACCGGGGTTGCTTCTGCTCATCCCAGTGGCATCAACAGAGCTACCCATTCTCGGCACAGACGAAAAGCCGCCCTCGGACATGGTTCGCGGCTCGGTGGAGAAATGGCCGGGCGGTAAAGGCAAGAGTCCCGGATACGCGGTACCGCCCACCCTCGATTGCAGCTTATTGAGCTCATTCGTCAGGAATGTCAGCCGCTTTTGGGATTCGATGAGGTTCACTTCGCATTGCTGTGCGGCGTTGGGGTCCGTCAACTGTGCGAGCATGTGTTTGGCGCCGTCGCGACATTTCTCTTCGATTTCGATCTTCTTCTGGAGATCGGCTATCTTGGCCTCCACGTCCTGGAAGGTGTGAAGTTGAGCAACTGGACTGGAGGGTTTGGCGATTCCCTCCTGAACTTACCCGCGAGTGCGTATCGTCCGCCATGTTGTTGAGAATATGAGTTGCCCTCGTGGACAATGCGTATTGAGAAAGGTCGAATGCGCGCGCAAGTCTAGTCCCGGTCTATGCCATGGAACACCTTTCGGCGGCTACACCGATATGAACTAATCACAGCAAAGTGGCAGGCTACAAACAGGGACCCTTTGGAGGTATGGTAGTGTCTCGGTTGCTGTAAGTAGTGTGTTGCAAGAGTGTGTTTTGCTGCGAGATTGCGTTGGGGGGGGCGGCGGCGGGAGGGAGTTCTTTTTGGAGTGCGGCCGGGTTGGTTGGCTGCTTCTTGTGCCGCGCGTGCCGTTCGTTCCTTACATATGACGAGTTGACAATTTTGAGCTTCGTCCGCGGAGACTCCTCTCGTTCGATATCTGTACGCACAGTATGGACCCTTCCTCGTCCGCTGCTTGTACCGGAAGACATTCATGGCAACGCCGTATTTTAGCTGCTTTCTCGTTCGCAAAGAGGACAGCGAGCGAAGTGTCCTTTCATCAGAGCGTCAAACCATAAGCCCTGCTTCGCCCAAGTTGCGGCCGCCGTCAATAATTTGTGGAATGCCCAGATGAAGCCATCTTCAGCCCGCCGCTCCCGACCCGATGCGCTGCCCAGATAAATCTCGCCACCACCGTTGGCAATGGTTGCACTCAGTCCTCATACAAGATGATGACGTTCTCAGCCTTGCCTCTCTCCTTGGGACGATGCATCCGCTGAAGCGAGCTCAGATACGAAGGTGTGCTTTCCATGGAGAGGGCTAGGGTTAGCGAAATAAATGCTTCCGACTGCGCAAGCCGTCACGTGAGCTCGCGTGTGCTCCCTCTCTTGACGGACTTGCTCGTCGAGTCTCGTCCAGGGGAAGGCAGGCAAGAGATCTCGTCCGAAGCAACCATTCCCACGCAGAATCACCCACATCCGCACAACCCACCTCCTCACCCCATCCGCCTCTACAGTCTTAACTTCGGTAGCAGAAACGTTTTGTTCGGGCCCAGTCACACTCCCACTGTTTCCCTAGCTTCAATCCATACAAATGTGAGCAATTCCAACGCGCCAAACCCCCCTGGGCGTCCGCAGAGATCAAGTCGTATTGATCATTGTTCCCTTTCGCGTGCGCATTGCAGGTCCTCGTCAGCTATCCAATTAGCCAACCCTAAGGCCGAGGTGGCTCGTCAGGGTCAAGCACTGGGGATTAACATCACCGCTGCTGCTGGTTTGCAAGATGTTCTGAGATCGAATTTGGGACCTAAGGGGACGCAGAAAATGTGAGGGCGCAGATCACGAGTCGACTGGGCAAAGCGTGGCATGGATACTGATGTTGTCCTAACAAGGCTTGTTGGCGGTGCTGGAGATATCAAGCTCACGAAAGACGGAAAGGTTCTCCTCACCGAAATGGTATGTCGTGGGAGCCCACTACATCCGGAGACGGGAGAAACCACGCGGTCATTTTACTGAAGCATACCTCTTGTTTTTCTGTCTCGCAGCAAATCCAAAACCCAACGGCTGCCATGATTGCCCGCGCAGCGACAGCACAGGACGAAGTGACTGGAGACGGAACAACGTCCAACGTGCTCCTGATTGCGGAACTGTTGAAGCAGGCAGAGAGGTTTATTGGGGAGGGTCTTCACCCTCGTGTTATCACGGAAGGGTTTGACATTGCCAAGAAGGAGGCCTTGGAGGTAGGGCTTCATGAAACCTCGGCATTTATGAATCGAGGCACAGTTGCTCACGTTCCGCCCCGTTGCAGTTCCTGGAGAAGTTCAAGGTTAAGGTGGACATGGACCGGGAAACATTATTCAGCGTCGCACGCACATCGCTCCGCACAAAAGTCCGTCAGGAAGTCGCAGACGCCTTGATGGAGGCCGTCGTCGACGCCGTTCTGTGTATTTACCGTGAGGGCAAGCCAATCGACTTGCACATGGTGGAAATCATGAAGATGCAGCACAAAAACGACACCGATACCCGCCTTGTCCGCGGTCTTGTCATGGACCATGGCGCACGCCACCCCGATATGCCTAAGCGTGTTGAGGATGCCTATGTATTGACCCTCAACGTCTCCCTGGAATACGAGAAGAGGTGAGCTACACTGTTATTTCTTATGATTGTGCGCGTTTGATGACTTCTGACACATTTTCACCCTTCCAGCGAGATCAACTCTGGTTTCTTCTACAGCAGTGCCGAACAGCGCGAGAAGCTCGTCGAGTCTGAAAGGCGATTCGTTGACGCGAAGCTCGCCAAGATTGTCGAGTTCAAGAAATCGGTCTGCGATGGAAATAAGAAGGGCTTTGTAATCCTGAACCAAAAGGGTATCGACCCTCTTTCCCTGGATGTGCTGGCAAAGAACGGTATCATGGCTCTCAGGAGAGCTAAGAGGAGAAACATGGAGAGGTATTTCGATTGGTTGCAAGTATTTTCTTCTCGCAAGCGCTGGCATGCTAAACTAACTTTCGATCGATCACTTAGGCTGCAATTGTGCTGTGGAGGAGTTGCCCAGAACTCAGTGGAGGACCTGACACCAGACATCCTAGGCCACGCTGGTCTCGTCTACGAGCACGTCCTCGGCGAGGAAAAGTTCACCTTCGTCGAAGACGTCAAAAACCCCCAATCCGTCACCATCCTCGTCACCGGCCCCAACGCCCACACGATCGTCCAGATCAACGACGCCATTCGGGACGGTCTCCGCGCAGTCAAGAACGCCATCGAGGACGAGTACCTCGTCCCCGGCGCCGCGGCCTTCCAAGTAGCGCTCCACGCCCACCTGCTCAAATTCAAGGACTCAGTCAAGGGACGGCCCAAGATGGGTGTGCAGGCGTTTGCGGAGGCTATGTTGATCATCCCCAAGGTGCTTGCTCAGAACGGAGGCTTTGATGTCCAGGATGTCCTTGTGGCCCTGCAGGAGGAGCACACTGCTGGTCACGTTGTTGGGCTGGACCTTGTTACGGGAGAGACTCTGGACCCTGTTGCGGAGGGTATTTGGGACAACTACCGTGTGCATAGGCATATGTTGCACTCTTGGTATGTCCTTTCGACTCATTTGGGTTGCTGTGTGCTCTATGCTAACCTCCGTCTTTCCCTTCTTGCCACAGCGCCGTGATCGCCTCGAACTTCCTCCTCGTCGACGAGATGATGCGCGCCGGACGATCCAGCTTGAGGCAAAGCAACGCGGAGTAGACCACTCAACGGAATCCCGGACCCATTTACGCCCCGAAGAAACCCCCTAACACAACCTGTTGTGAATAATATGTATAGGAACTCCCCCTTGTAAACCGTGTCCCGAGCAGAGCTGTATATGTATGATAGCGAGCAACTGAGTGCTCTGTTTATTTGTGATTCTGTGAGAGGCGGTGAGGATGAGTATGATGCCTGAATATGGCTTGTGAGACATGAATTACCGTCAGAATGGGGTTTGCTTTTGCATGGATGCAAGAAGCTTCTGTCCTGAACGCGTCTGCGTTCTTCGAGACGCGTTTTCAAAGCTCGCACTTTTTGTCCAAATTGAACAATTGAGCTGGGAAAATTCCAAACGGCTTCCTTCTGTAAACCAACATGAGCAGATGACAGATCCGACGGCGCTGCCTACCATTGACGCGCGCCTACAGAAGGTGCCTGCCGTCGTGTGTGGTGTGTGTGTGGTGAAAAAGTCGGAGTGGGCAACTCACCTTGTATTACATTACTCTTCCATACAGGTGCATGATTTACTCACAGGCAGCGATAATACTTCGCTAAACCGTGAAGATATCCTTGCCTATCGTCAGCTACTGGCGAAGTGTTCGGAAGAATGTCTGGTGCTGGCGCCCGAGAGGGCTGGGCGGGATGGTGTGTATTTGAATTTCGGGTGTCTGGCATTCTCCGATCCGATTTTTGCTGATGTCCCGGAGCCAGGCTCTCTTCCTTCGGAAACGATTCGCCGAGCGAGGATGACGGTGGTGTTGCTTCGTGTGGCATCGGTGCAGAAACCGGAGATCTTTCTGACCAACTCGTTTGAGATTGTTGGGGTTGAGGAAGATGGCGGAGCGCCGCGCGGTGGTGGAGACGGGCCGGCGACGGGCCCGGTCCTTTTATCACAGCTCTATTCCGATAAAGGCTCCCTGATAGCATGCGAGCCGTTCGATCGATGGATCTTCTCTCGCGTTGTGAGGGTTCTGGCACTGTCTGGTCTTGCCACCGTGCACGAGGCTGTTTTCGAGGTCGTCAACGAGCTTGTGTACATTATGATTCACGGGAGGGAAAGTTCCCAGGATCGGCACTTTCATGACTTGGTTGAGGAGATGGTGGAGATGATCAATGGTGAGATATGGGCGAGGTCGACAACTTGGTTGAGGTTACGCTAACCTGCTGGGGGAAACAGTGATTCAGAGCAGTTTGAAAAGCACAGGGGATGTATCGAGTCCCATCACCTGTGAACACGATGGTGGACATATTCAACTGAGCACAGCCGATGAATGCCACATGTTCTTGAGAAACTTGTATCAGCTTCTCAAACTTTGCTACAAGCAGGGGCAGTTTGCTACAGGGAATGTAAATGCGAGGTTGTGGGGGCATCTGATCGATTACTTCGAATTTCTTCCGGACGAGGAGGGCATGGGGTCGTTGAAGGTGAGGGGTCGTAAACGATTCATTTTCGAAACGTGTTGTATGGGCCAGCTGATTCTGTTGATTTTGCAGACTGCCCTTGGTCTCGTCTTCGCCATGCACAAACTCACGGACGAACTTCACCTCATCAGCAAAAGGCGCATCCTAGACGTCCTCATTAAGGCATTATGGAGCCTGTTCCCCGACGGAGAAGCACAAACCTTCGTCCCTGCAGAAATGGATGAAGAGCTGCAGTTGCTATTAGCTACCGCGCTCTCTCAATGCCTGAACGGTGGCATTGTGTCGGGTACACTGCTACATGTGTTTGCACCGGTGCGCATGCTGGTGGGTCTACCGGTGTTCAGAGCCCTCACGCGGAATCTGCGGAGTGTCTTGATGGAGTTGTATGAACTGGGCCTTATGAGCATGGAGTTGAATGGATCGCCGAGAACGTTTATCAGGGTTAGTCGGTCGGTGGATGGACAGCGATCGTCTCTGGGAGCGGATCAGATGGAAGGGGTCTCTGGGACAGCCGGGAGTAGGAAGCGGAAAGCGGGAGACATGGAGGCTAAGAGGGGGGGCCAGACCGATGCCCTGCGAGACATCAGCTCATCGAAGCGTAGACGAACGTCTGATGACAGCGCAATGCAAAGCTTTGCGAGTCACGAGCCGTTTCCGGAAGTTCTTCCGCGCTTGGACGTCGCATCGCTTGCAAGTGCTGATGAAACAGCCAATGCAGCGCTCGCCAAAGCAATCGCGACGCACCCTTGGCATGCCGCAGACGCAGAGACTGCGATATTTGCACTTGCTTCAGCTTGGGAAGCCGTACCCGCTGCGGCGCATGTCAACCTTGACGAGTTACAGAAGCTGGTGTCAACTTCCTTCACTCACGCGATCAGTATTCTCCATGGAGTTTCCGTACCGAATACGTCACTGGATGTGATTCTGTCCATCGCGACAACCCTGTGCACCTGCGTCCCTGTTTTGCGGCGACTCGGAGAAAGCGAACGGTACAGTCTGGTGTGGGTCGTTTCCTTACCTTGGCTAAATGCTATTTTGAAGCGGGAACCTGGCGTCACGGGCGACGACTATTTCCGCTCGGAAAGTGAAGCGTTTATGAAGACCCTCTACAACGGCTTCGATTTCAGCGGAAATGACTTGAGACATGTGGAATTCAAAGATCTTGAGCCTATTCCTTCGCCTCTGGACGTGAAACTTTCTGTGAAATGCTTGAGGGCTATTGTTTCCGCTGTCAAACGATCCCCGGATCCGCAATTGGCAGTGCATGCTGCATACGTGTGGTTGAGATGCCTCGAATGGAATCCTTCGATGGAAAACGCCGCGTCTCGTTTCACATGGGATATCATTGCCTTTTTGGACCATGGAACGGATACGCAAACGGTTTTCGTAAAACATCTCTGGTAAGTTATGTATATGGCTGGCTCTCCGATGCCGAGACTCTTGATTGACATCCCCCAAGCTGGCTTGCGCAGAACCGGCCACAGACTCAAGGCGGCATCAGCTCCTGTCTCGGGACTATGTGCTGCGCCCTTGTACAAAGTGAAGTGGATCGACCTGGAAGGGGTGAAGAGACACGTACCTGCCCTCAGTGCGACACAAAACGGGACATCGACTCCTTTGCGCTCGTCAACGCCAGCTACGCCAATTTGTTCATGCGATTTATGTTTCTGGCAGACACGGGGAGTCCTGAGTCTCGCGTACTGTTCTTCCGGAGTTTGCTGCGTTTATGCCGGCATCTGCCCATGAACAAACTGGAATTCCGAAGCTCTGACCTTGTACGAGCATGTGTGCAAGCATTGGCGGCCGACTGCCGCCGAGTTCGACGCATCGCGGGCGAGGTCGTCGCCTTGATCTGCACACGCGTGGAAGCATGTGATGACCCTGCTCTGACTGCGGACAACAACTTGGCACTGACAGAGGAGCTAAAAAAGCTCCGGGGTGCAAGTCCGCCGGTCGTGGAGACGACTGTTGTGACTATCGGAAGAATCGCACGCGTCGTTGGTGAAACTTCCCTGTTGCCACTCCTGCAAGCCTTATTCGACCATTTTGGCGCGGAGAACGCCAACATCCGGTCCATGGCCGCAGAGCAAGTGCAAAGCATCGCAGAAGGACGCGATAAATCCTTCGCCCAGTTGATTGCACCCCTCCGTCGCCCTATCAGCATCTACATGATTGGCAAATGGGAAAGCGATCCGCGTATCTGTCGCACGTTCCTCCCGCTGTACGGCATGACCGGCCAGGATTTTGTCCAGCAGAATTTGCAGCACATCCTCCCGCATCTTGTCGTCGAGCAAGCAAGTGACGGTATTCGGCAGATTGCGATTATGGTCAAGACTCCTCCGGATCGGATGCTGCTGAACGAAGGCGGGACTATATTACCGTTTATTTTTATGCAGGATGGAGATTCGGCGGCTACCTTGCATTTCTATCTGAAGATGATCTCGCAACACGTGGGGATAGCAGATGTGGTGCGGTCGTACTCTTTGCGCATTATTATCAATATCTGCATGGAGCTCGGTGACTGTGACCCTACTGTGCTCGGAAAGGTATGTGACATGGACGGGATCTGCGAATCTACGAAAATTTACTGACCGGGAACGTTGGTTAGGCGGAGTCTGCGCTCAAGACAGTCAGCCAAATCTTGCACGGCGGGCCCGAGAGCGACGACCGACCCGAAGACGTCTTGATACCGAACGTCCTGGGAATCTTGGAGCATGTCAATCAAACACTTCTGGATGTTGATGGCCAAAATTCGGTGACCGAGAAGTGCAAAACTGTGCACAGTCTCGGCCAGGTGATCCGTCTGATGAATGTGGAGATCTCGCCTGTCATCCCGCAGGTATGCTGGTGGCCATCTGAATCATGTACTCTGCCACCACATACATGTTCTAAAGCTTTGCCATCAGATGCTTGCGACGCTCAAGACCGCCCTCGATTCCGCCCCGTTGAGAGATGCTGCGCTTGATGCGTGGAGGCAGTTTCTCGAGGCTGTCCACCCCGACTCTGTTCGGCCGATGCTCAACCAAGTCTGCGTTTCTCTATGTAAGAACTGCCGCGAGTTCACGGGGTCGCAGATAGCGACCCTCGTTACCATGTTGGAGAAGTTCTTCACGAGGTTGATCTATGATGAAGATTGGTCCGTTCTCTCGGAGATTGGCCTGTTACCGGACACCGCGGAGTTTGCAAAGCTAAATGGGATGCTGAATACATCGCGCGGCTCAAGGTCGCTTCCCGCACGTATCACCGGTCTTTTGAAACCGTTGGTGGAAGACAATGCGGCTGTGTGCCGCCAAGCCCTGCAGGAGCTCGTTGCTTGCGTACAGGCCGCGGGTGCCGAGATGAACGCTTTGGTGTTGTCGGAGAATGTCCACGACTGCATCAAGGAAACTATACGCATCCTTCTCCAAGTGTGCAGGCGATACAATGGTGTCGACGAGGAGATACAAAACCTGTGCTGTGAAGCTCTAGGGGTTTTGGGAGCCATTGACCCCTCCCGTTTGAATCTACTCATGACCACCGAAGGAGTTGGGCAAGGTCTAGGTCCGCACGGCGATTTCGAGTCTATGGAGCAAGCCATCATTTTCGTCATTGCCGTCATCGAGAGCAAACTGGCGCCCGCTTGTCGAGCCACCCACGACACAAAGATACAGATCAACCACGCGTATGCCATACAGGAACTGTTGCGCTTTTGTGGATTCACACAGGAGATCGCTGCGATGGTCGATCTACGGGGACCCGGAGGACTACCCGAAGCGACGCAACACTTGGGCAGGCTGTGGTTCTCTTTTTCGCCTCTCGCGCGAGGGACAATAACGCCCTTTCTGAGTACGAAATACCACCAGTCGCTCCGTAGTCATACAACATACCAACCTTCATACCCTATCTATGCGCGTGATGAATCGTACCGGATGTGGATGCAAACTTGGACGGTCGATCTGATCAAGAAAGCGCAGGGCCAGCTTGCCCGGCAGGTGTTCGGCATGTGCAAGAACGTTGTCATCATCGGCGATATCAACGTTGCGGAGCATCTACTGCCCCATTTAGTTTTGAATGTTCTTCTGGCGGGAACGGATGCTCAGCGGGATGACATACGGCAAGAGTTTCTTGCGATTCTTAGCGACAAAAATCAACGGAGTCGGCGCATGGTAGAGAAACGGAGATTGTGTTGTCAGGTATAGCTAGGCATCATTCCCTTGTTGTACGGACCACCAATTTGATCAAAGCATTCCGCTTTAGACCGTTTTCTCGTTAGTGGATCACATTGCCAGATGGCTGAGACTTCGGCGGTTAGAGACAGCTAAACGGAAGGCTTCACTCGGGCGGCGGAGCAGAACAGCCGCAGCGGCTGACGAAGGAAACCCCAATGCGCAGATATTTGTCGAAAGAATCGAAGATTTCCTTGGTCTCATTCCGGAATCCGTGATGGCAGCGGCGTCGTATGATTGCCAAGCCTACGCTCGCGCCTTGCTTCATTTCGAGCAACATATCAGAAACGAGCGAGTCAACAAGGAGGAGGATCAGCTCCAAGAGCTTTACGCTCATCTGCAGCAAATATATGCGCACCTGGACGAGTCTGATTGCATTGAAGGCCTGTCGACAATGTTTCGTGTTTCCACGTTAGAACAGCAGATCATCGAGCACGAAAACGCGGGGCAATGGACGGGTGCTCAAACTTGCTATGAGCTTGCACTGCAAAATGATAGCACGCAGCTGCAGAATCACATCGGTCTCGTGAATTGTCTCAAGAATCTAGGACATATGGGTAAGTGGTGTATGCGTATGGGTGACCCGTTTGACCAACGCATCCCTGTAATGGATAAACATTCTGCAGATACCTTGTTGACACATGTGCACGGCAGTTCTACTCTGCATCCCGAATGGGCGTCGTCATTAAACTCCTATGCTATCGAAGCGGCTTGGAGTTTGGGTGACTGGAACCTATTGGAAAGCTTGTTACAAAAACCGCACGACAAACGCTTCGAGACCTCAATCGGCTCCTTGTTCGATGCTGTGCGAAACAGAGATCAATCCCGTTTCCAAAGCGTTTTACGACAAACCCGGCAAGTTATCGCCGTGGACTTGGCGGCGGCGAGCATGGACTCCTACAAGCGGAGTTACGACAGCATCATAAAGCTACACATGCTCTATGAAATGAGCAGCCTTTTCAAGTCGAATGGGAAGGGTATCGCAGATCATGAAGAGCACTCTGATGTTTTCGATATATGGGACAAACGTCTCAAAGCTACAGTCGCCTCCTTCCGGGTACGAGAGCCCATCCTGAACCTGCGGAGGATTCTTTTGCAGGCGTACACCTTTACAAAGGCTGACCGTCCCACGTCGACGACAAGCAACAGCTACACAGCGCTGGGGCTAAAACGTGGATCCTTATGGCTGCAAAGCGCCAAAGCTTCTCGGAAAGCTGGTCATTTCCAAGCCGCCTACAGCGCCATTCTGCACGCTACCCGATTACAGGTGCCGGAAGTCCCTTTGGAAATGGCCAAGCTGCTGTGGGATCAACATGAGAAGCAGAAGGCTATGTCCGAGCTTCGGTCTAGCTTGCAGATTCTTGAGCGTGAATCGGCGTCCATAAAGCATACGGAACCTATTGTCGTTGACGCAGACGGTGGCTCTACGCATGCGCAATCATGTCGTTTCCTGAGGGCAAAGATACAGCTCCAACTCTCAAACTGGATTGAGGAGACGAGCACTGGTCATGCAACGAGCATCATTGAAGGCTTTACCCAAGTGACCAAAGACATGCCGGATTGGGAGAAGGCGGCTTTTCATCTCGGTCGCTATTATGACAAGCTATATGAAATGGACCTAGCGAAAATGAAACTTCCGGACCGAGTTTCGCAAGCAAGTTTGAGCCAGCATGCTACTCTTTCCTTCGCCGTTTGTCGCCAATATGGACGAGCGCTGACGTACGGCACTCGTTACATTTATCAAACCTTGCCGAGGCTCTTAACGATATGGCTCGAAATGGGTTACGTGCCGGGGACGGGGGATGAGAACGAGAACAGTTCCAAAGACCCTCGGGTAGCGCGCTTCCATCAAATCAGCCGCCTCGTGCGCAAGCTCATCGAAAAAGTTCCAGCATACCACTTCCTTACTGCCATTCCACAACTAGCCTCGAGGATTGGGCACACGAACGTCCTTGTGCATCAGGTACTTGAAGCCATCCTGGTCAACGTTCTGTGTGTATACCCGCAGCAGACACTTTGGCAGCTTCTCGCCGTTGGAAGGAGTTCATCGAAGATTCGGGCTGAGCGTGTGAGCCTGGTGTTTTCGAAAGCTAAGGTAAGACCGGGCGACCTGCTTGAGTATGTTGGAAAACTCACGCGAAGACTGCTTTTTTCATAGGTGAATCCCCTGAATCGCCACGGGTATCAAGGCTCGATTCCGGAGTTGATTCAGGTGCGCACCTTTCCAAGAAGCGAATATCACCGTTGACGCTTGGACCTTACACCCAGTGCGTTTACAGGAGGGACAGTCCCTATCCGGTCACCTACTCGATCTGTGTAATCTTTCGGTTCCTCGAAATGAATCTACCATCAGCCTGAACAAGCATCTCCGCCGCCTATGCAGTTTGGTTCCACTACGCATTATCATCCCACTGCAGTCAACAATGACTGTCACTTTACCCACAGCCGGTCAGACGGGGCCGCACACTCCTTTTCCGCAGGACGCTCCTACCGTAATGGGTAAGAGAATCAACGTTAGTTGCATTGGAACGGCGATGCATGCGTTTGACCGCTGTGATTTGACAGGATTCCGAGATGAAATCGAGATAATGAATTCCCTCCAGCGTCCACGCAAACTGACAATCATAGGAAGCGATGGAAAGGAATATCTTTTCCTTTGCAAACCGAAAGATGACCTGCGAAAGGATTGTAGGCTGATGGAATTCAACCTGATGATCAACAAACTGTTGAAAAAGGACCCCGATGCCAGGAAGAGGAATCTATGTATGTGATTGGCATTTGGGCTTCTTCCCCAGGACGACAAAAGCTAACGCCGCATTTAGATATCCGAACGTATGCTGTCGTTCCACTTAATGAAGAATGCGGCCTTATCGAATGGGTTCCAAATACCATGGGCTTCCGGCACATCATGTTGTCGGCCTACAAGATGAAGAATATGTACTGCTTTGTAAGCTCATGTAATGGCCGGCGCGAATTCTTGGAAAGTCTACTAAAATGTCGGCAGCCCAACGAGGTCAAGCAGATCGTCGATCGCAAGCATCCAAGCCCGGAGGAAGTCTTCGAAACGATGCTGAAGCCAAGGTAGGGGACTTGAAAGCATTAGCATCTACGTCCGAAGAAACTGGCTCATAATAAAAATCCCTAGATTTCCGCCAGTCTTCCATGAATGGTTTTTGGAGACCTTTCCAGAGCCGACTCAGTGGCTCGCAAGCAGATTGGCATACTCAGCAACAATGGCGGCGATGTCAATGGTTGGCTTTGTTGTTGGGTAGGCAACCTCGCCGGATGCAGTTCCGAGGGTCTTCAAACTTACCAATATCCGTGTTTTAGACTCGGGGATCGCCACGGAGAGAACATCCTGTTCGACGCGCGGACTGGCGATTGTGTCCATGTTGATCTGAATTGCTTGTTTGAGAAGGTACGTAAAGCTTTCGAAATCGTTCTCGACAGCGCTTAACTCACTACGGTCGATATCAGGGTCTGACATTCGAGAAACCCGAAAAAGTACCGTTCCGTTTGACTCACAACATGGTGGACGCATTCGGAGTCACTGGCGTCGAAGGTGAGTTCTGGAGGGGATGCACCACGCTAGTTTGCTGCTCACACCGATTACCTCACAGGAGTATTCCGCAAATCATGTGAAGCGACCATGCGCGTGCTCCGCGCAAACCGTGATTCTTTGATGTCGGTTCTGGAAACCTTCTTGTATGACCCCCTTTGCGAGTGGAACAAGCCCGGCCGGCGACCATCCGCTGTGGCTGGTAAAACAGATGAACGTGGTGATGGGGAAAACGAGCAGGCAAAGAAAACGCTGGAGATCATCAGTCGAAAACTACAGGGGTATGCCACCAACAGTACGATGCCCCCTATGATTTTGCCCCTTAGCCCGGAAGGGCAGGTGCATGAGTTGATTGAACAGGCGACGAGTATCAAGAACCTCGCCGCGATGTATATAGGTAAGTCCGACCTTGACCCTCCTATTTTCACAGAGCGGGCATGAGGTCTAACGCGTATTGTTAGGTTGGACGGCGTACATGTGAGGGCTGATGCAGGCTGCCGATTATTTGTAGAATTTGTATATTTAGTAGAGTAGACATAGAGCCGCTAAACCAAATAGGCGCGGAAGAATATAGTGCGGTGCGCCGCATTTGCACAGCTCTCAGCAGGGAACAAAATGCTCGGTGTTGTCGGATCTGCTTCTAAAATGGGTCGATTTACGCTTAACTTTCTCGCCTCTCCTAGCTTTCTTCGGAGATTTCTTGTACACTTTCCTTCTTTTTGGTTTTTCTCGCCTCCGCAATTGACAGCGAAGGCGCGCACTTTATGCAGATGGGGATTTACATGCAGAAGGGCATAGGGATGTGGCTGGTAGAACCAATCTTCTAATGCGCCCCTGGGTACGCTCCGATTTCTCAGGGCTTTTCAACGTCGGTCTCCCTTGCACAATCGAGCAATCCATCCGGCTGTGCTTTGCGATTACTCGCAAACAGAAATCCTAGATAGATTCGAGGAGCTCCATTTCGCATATACCCCTCTCGAACCACACAAACATGGCTGACGACAGTACGGCCACTGCGAAGCTCCCGAAGGTGTCGGATGGGCGTAATGTCATCTCTCCCGAGCCCGGGGAATCGAAGGAAATCCCCATCGCCGCAAGGCTGAAAGGTGGGGTCAAGACTATTAGGCTAACTTTCATTCCTCCGTTGTGAGGTACAACTGTCATCTTATCAAATGCTGTATTGTCATAGGGCCTGGTCCGGCGGCTTATGGTCTGCCATCGTAAGTTTCAGCACCTTTGCAATTTGCATGGCGCTGAATGCATATCGACTAATCATGCATTCCTTGTTCTGATTTGCAGTACGCTCGGAGTGAGCGAACCAACGATCAAAAGAGCTCCTGCATATTCCTTTGGAGTGAAACTCAAGTACGAGCGACGTAAGTAGCGCCCGAACACTCGATTCCCTGTCGATCATGACCCCTCCCATGCTGAGCGATGATATGCCCGGTCAGCAGAGGTTCGGGCGACACCTGGACCGAACGCATTCTTCCCGCAAACCACTAGGGTCGGGCGCTCGAAAGGCCCTGCGTTCTCGTTGCAAGGGGGATATAAGAAGAGAACTACCGGAGGTGAGCAGAGCTTCGAGTCGGGGAGCAATCCACGCTCCCATCGGAACTAAAGAATTCGTACTTTTATCTACAGGCGATTTTGATACACCGGGTTGGAATCTGGGGCTGTCTTCATGCCTATGAGCGGACACATTATGCTGAGGCTCCCATTTTTTTTAGGTCCCGGGAAGTACAACCCCACATACGTCGCCGGGCGGGAGCCCAAGGCCCCCGCGTACAGCATGGGAGGCCGGCGTAGCGCAAGGATGACCAACGAAAATCCGGGACCTGCCCAATACAACGTTGCTGCTACTCTGGGTTTGCATCCGGCGATCACGATCACGGCTGCTGCTGCGTTCACTATCAAGCCTCCGCGACCCACGAAATGTAGGAGTTCTTGTCTCGAGTCGCTTTTGCTTACCATCAAATTGAACAGGATACTGACAGCTGCTTTCGATTCTCGTTCGCAGTGGAATCGAACTCGCCCGGACCTGCTGCGTACTCCTCGTTGGATCCCGCCAAGATCAAAAAATCGGCCCCGGCTTACTCACTCGGCTCGAGATGGCATAACCCGACCAATAGCCCGTTTGGAGAAGCGAGCGGTGAGTTTGCAGTGCACTATCAACAATGTATTGCGCATTGGCAACTTACGCTTCATGTCACAAATTAGAAACGTTTGAACTGCGAACAGCCAGCGGAAAGACTCTGAGGACGGTGACCCCCGGTCCGGGACAATGTACGTAATTCTGCAGCTATGACTGGTCCGTGCAACGGGGTGAACGGGCGCTAACTGTTTTCTACGCTCGACAGACTCGCCCAACGTAATCTTCAGCAAAACCGCTATGCCACAATTCTCTTTCCGATGCAAGCACTCTGAATTCGAGCTCTTCGTCCCCGACTCTTCCCAAGACGAGTTCATCTTCTAAGTAGTTTGGGGGGCTGTGCCATGGGTTGC
The DNA here is from genome assembly GCF_025526975.1 of Fimicolochytrium jonesii. Classification (NCBI taxonomy): domain Eukaryota; kingdom Fungi; phylum Chytridiomycota; class Chytridiomycetes; order Spizellomycetales; family Powellomycetaceae; genus Fimicolochytrium; species Fimicolochytrium jonesii. The sequence goes on from NW_026515687.1 coordinate 506,146, forward strand.
TAAGCCAGGGGAAGCTCATCACACCAGTAGAATCGCGCAGGGGAGCTGCGAAGGAGGCTGCTTTATCATAAATAGGCTTTTGGGGACAGAGATATGCGAGATCACTATGGCTAGGCTAAATGAATAATCCCTTGAATACATTGACTGATCCGAAAAATCCCGATGGGCTGGGCTTACGTAGCCGTAATTTAAGTGAAACGCGCGTAGCCGACTTCTCGGTAACGCAAATGTGGCCTGAAAGCAGGCTGCTGAACAGAAAAGCTATGATTTGATTGTCGCTCATAAAAGGCAGCATGTTTTCGTTCCGCTACTTCAAAGTTGTGATGGAGCCCATGCACCGGAAAGGAATTACTGGGAATGCTTATAGTTATGCTAGTATGAAAGGGAGTCTAAACTCTGCCCATTCTCAGCTGCTTTGCTACCATCCCAGTTCAACGCTTTTCTGTTCCGTGCTATTGCCCGGCGCCGGTGCCTTTGCTCGGACGCCTCCCTCCAGAACCCCTACCGAGACGTTGATGAATTTCTTGCCCTTCCTTCAAGGCCTGAACCGCCGGCAGCAGCACATCGTCACTCTGCTCACGCTCCACGACGTTCTTGCTTGGACGTCTCCCGACGGAGGACCTCGGAGAAGACTTGGGACTGCCTTGATGCAGATACTCCCGTCCATCTTTCAAAGCCTGGAGAGCCGTCGCAAAATCGTCGTCTTTTGAAAACGATGACTGGCGCTCCAAGGCACTCTTGCTTGGCTGTCTGCCGATGGATGAACTCCGACTGCCTGCGCGTCGATATCCCCGCCCATCTTTCACAGTCTCCGCAGCAAGGGTATCCTCACTTTTACGCAAATGCTCGCGCTCGGCGGCCAGGGAGAGCGAGTCGCGGCCTTCCGAATACGGCACCATGCCCTCGGAGAGGTATGAGAGGTCGTCGAGGAAGTGCGCAGGGGTCATTGGCGAGAAGGCCGAGTTGACGGGGCTCATGGCCGGTGACGACGGTTGTCGAGGAACGCGGAGTCTCTCAAGGGGCATACGTGTTTCTACCGGAGAAAACCTGTAACGCATTTGCAGCCCGAATTCGGAAGCGTCGGTGAACACTTTGGTAGCGCGACGTTGTACCTCGACCGCAAGGGCTGTGGCGCTTGCGGCGAATGGGACGTGGCTCTTTATCTGCCCGGAGAGTTTACGTGCCCAGCTGTGCAGCGCGTGGTCCGTGTGCCGTTGCTCCGGCAGGAATGCAAGCACGATGAACGGAATCATTAGGCGCACGAAAATGTGCAGTCTGCTAAAGTTGGTGATGAAGAAGAAAAGGATCCCCACGTTCGCGCAGAATAGACCGAACTTGCTGTGGACTATGCAGTAGGACAAGATCTTTTTCTTGAGCACCAAGGAGTCCACCCCTTGTGGTGCGAGTTTGAGGAAGACGATAGACGCGAGGACAACGGTGTTCAACAGGGTACCGAAGCGGTAGACGTAGTTGGCGTACGTGAACATGCCGATATGCTGGTATTGTGTGAACATGAACATCCCCCCAATGAGGACGGAAAGGTGGTGAAGGTAGCCGAGGCTGTTGAGCTCGTAGGTGCCCATTTCATAGACTACAAGTAGACGATCACATTGATATCATTAGTTGAGAGCACGACATCTTGGAACTCCAGCACACACCCCTTACTTATCATGCCCGTGTACAAAGCAGTAGTGTAAATGTTGATATGGTGCCATTGCAGCGAGCATCTGCAGTAGCAGGTTAGAACATAGAACATCGAAGTCTTTCGTCGAGCAAACATCTCTGGGCTTACCGGTGCAAATCAAACCAGTTGTTGACGGTCTCAATACTGTTGTATCCATCGCGGCAAGCATCGCTAGACGGACGGGGACGAAGGCGGCATATTTGATGCCTATCGTGCGATCCTGCTGTTGAGACCCATTGGAGGGTATGATACGATTGAATGCGCGAGTGACCAATCCCAGGGCTGGAACGATGCAAAGGATAATCAGGATAAGCCCGGATGGGGGCGTTACATCCGCCGGTAAAAGTGTAGGTGGGACTGTCATGCTTCCGCTTTCTGTCTCGCTGAAGCACCCTCGCGGTGGACTGATGTAGGGCTCCTTGGGTTTTGCAATGCGTCCTACAGGGCGGCCCGCTGCTGGACTCGGCTTAAATAGAGGAATACAATCTTAAGCGAACCCCATGGATTTCGAAGCAGAGGCATGCAACAAACACTGCACATGTCCTTGTACGAGAGACACTTCCGTTGAGAAACGTGGCGTGCATCAGACACCCGCGGGAAAGCGCTCAACAACCGACCCACAGATGAGGCATCTCGGATGATTGGACGTCATTCTGGTGGGTCTATGATGCGCATTCACATGCTCCATTACCGGCAGATGCATCTAGGACGAGGAAGGAGGTAAGTGAGAAAAGAGCGGATGCTTAGGGCGACGGCGGGATCCCAGAGCCAGACATGCCTCCTAGTTTCCACCTGTGTGGGAAACTCCCCAACTGCTTTTAGCCCCCCCTTCGTTTCTAGCCCTCGAATGTGGGCAGGGAAGGCGGGTGTCTGCGTTGCTAATTTGGTTAACAGTTTGTGCGCTGTCCCGCCGAAAAACACGGCGGGAAAAGCGTCAAATACTGTCATTCCTATGGCCCCCCTGTTCCCGTAACGGGTCTGGACTCTGGAGAAGCGAGGAGCTAGGAAAAAAACATGGACCCTTTGTTCCCAAACCTGCTTTGTCAAAGCTAAGGTCCGATATTGGGTAGATATAGACGTAGTCTTGTGGCCCCCGGCGTAGTTACGACAACCAGCTTCGTCCTTCTTTCCTCCAGAATACCACTGCAGCGCATATACTACATCCATATTGTACTTGCACTTAAGTGCGTGTGTTTTCAAGCTCAATACAACTGCCCTTCCTGGCTCTTTTTCACGTCCGCGATTGCAATCACTACCGCCATGGCGTCACAGTACACTATACGGTGCACCACGTCCGTCCCGTGGCAAGCGACCAGGCGTGCCTCCACGTACGTCTTGGGCCTCTTAGCTGAGCAGGATCCGGAAAAAGCAGTTCTTGACCGACTAGGAATCCATTCATGGACGAACATTTACAAGAACAGCACCATGGAAGCAACGTATGAGACCTTCGTTTGTATAGCGACCACTGTGTGATCCTAATGTTATCTTGAGAGAACAGGTATAGGGATTATTGCCAGTCACAGACTCTGCTAACGAACATCGTTATCCTCAGTAAGATGCGCCTTCTCTTTTTCGGCTGGTGAAACATCCAGACGTATGCGAACTCATCAACTTCGTCTCGTCTTACAGCTGTTTGCGGTATCATGACTATCGGCAACTCGGTCCCGCAGATCACGCATACTCTGCCTGAGCGGCAGGGCCTACTCCTTGGAATCAATATTGCAATTAGTACGACGTTTCAATCCCTACTGTCATGCCCAATGCTTTGTTCTTATCCATCTCCTTCTCATAGAATGGTGTCATACTCGCCGCCGCCATCTTCGCATCCTTCGTCTCCCTACGTCGATCATCCTCTCGCTGTGTATCAGCTACCACCCTGTCGCGCGGAGTGGCATTGTGGGGATCGGCGTTCCTCGCGACATCATTTGTCATCAACTTCATCGTTTCCGATCGGAAGAAGCTGTTTGCCAGCGAGAACGACGTGGAAACATACAACAGGAAGTTTCTCCTGCCGAGCTCATCATCACTTGGAATATTTTAATGACGTTTGCATGCCTGGTATGACCAATCCTCGTTCCTACGTGCGTGGCACTCGGCTCCTTGCTGATCGCCGCCCACGTTTCCTTGATAGTTTCATGATAAATTGGTGTGCCATCTCGTGTATCTACTCGGGTGCCGAATATTGTTGCGCTCCGCAATTTGTCGGGGAATCTTTGTGCGCGGAGATTACGAAAACATCATTCAGCTGGTGCTGAGTAGCGGGGGGCTGTTCACTATCTTCAAAAGAGATAGAATGACAAGGGTTTCCTACGGTCTCAATCAGATCAATCAGAGAAGGAAATTTGCGAGCGTCGGATTCCATGGAAGAAGGACTAAATCGAAAGCCCAGGACGCTGTTGAACAGATATAAAAAATTATGGAACCAGCGTTACGCAGATGAAGCGGAGGAGAAGAGGTTCCAAGCTTACTTTTCCGATTTGTCGCGGAAGCACTTCCGATTTAGTTGCATCACGACAATCTGCTCGGCCTTAACCTCGGGACTCTCGCTGCTCGTACATGCGCAGGAGCCGGGAACGAACGGCTTCAGCGAAATCAGCATTTGGGCGGACGCGGCCGCAATCATTATCATTGTTGCGTGCGCTGCGGGAATCGCCATTGCGTTCGTCGACCGGCTAGGATCTAAGATGCCCACATTCCAGCAGCTGTCGATTGTGACAATATACGCAGTGATCAAGGCATGCTCAGTCGTCCTGGTCTTCGAGACCTTCACTCTCATCGATCGCCATCGTGATATCCCTGAGGGCTCGGACACCTTCGTGTGGAACGCCGCCATCTCCGCACGGACGTTTCTTTACAGCTCAGGCACAGCCCTCTACGGATCCGACTGTCTCCGCAGCCACTTCGGACTGATGTGCGCCTCGATCGACCTGATCGCGGCGATCGTCGTGTTCTCGAAGAAACGGAATGTGGATTGCTTGCTTTTCTTTATCGTGCATCTGACGATGGTCGCGGGACCCGGCCTGGCGATCGCTCCTTCGGGGGAGAAGACTCGGCGGGCGTATTATCGTGCGATGTACCTTGGTAACACGACCAAGGCAGGGGACGGTACCGATGTCAAGGGAGACGGGCTGGACGCGACTGCTGCTGGCGGACATAATATCGAACTGGCCTTGACGCGCGTGTCAGCTAGCAGGAGCCTACATCGGTTGGGCAGCATCAGGGAAACGGCGATAGTTGACACCGAGGATGATGTCGGGGTGTCTGGCGAGGCGCCGCGTCTCGATCTGGAGGCTGTTTGATGTACATACGGAGGGGGGTAACAACGCTGAAACAGAGCCCATACTGCAAGATAGACCTCGATCTGCGCCTTACAACACTATACATGAAATCTTATTGAACTCAGTTCGAATCCCTGAGAAGCTTATCGGCACGACCTGGCCTCAAATACCGGGACGATGTCAAACATACGAAAAGCGAAGGCTTTACGGAGGAGTTTACCATGCGGCGCGCGAATGGGACATCTGGACGCCCGTCCTTAATATTCTGTTGGCCTGATGTCACCACAATATCCGTTTATTTTGTCTTGTCTTAGATTAGATGTCACGACTATCCCGCTCGGGTGAAGCAGATATATCCACTTCGTATACCCAATACATCTAGGGAACAAAACACGTTGATTAACAATAGCCTTACAGCATGTTATCCCCTTTTGCGAAAAGTATCAGTTAGGCTCGAAGACCACCGCATACGCGAGCACGGCAGTGTTGTGTTCCCAGTTGACTTGCAATATTCCCACAGTTTCCCACGGCGTTATCAATCATCAGATTCTTTAATGTTGCTCACAGTCATGTCTCAAAAACGTCTTCCCACGCAAGGCGCCAGCCCGTTTCCTGCCGGAGACTACCATTTCCATCGGATGGTAGGTGATGGCCGCCGTTCTTGTGCAATGCACCGTTATGTGTACTGCTGTCTTTCTGTCTTTACCCTTCACTCGTTCCATGCGCACTCTCTCTTTCTAGATGTTGCGACACCCGGTGCCAATATGCCCGCGCGTATAAGGTCCCTTTAGGGGCTCGCAGTACGATTGCAAACCGCTAACAACAACTGTCGTTGAAGTTGGAGTCCACGGTTTTCGCACCCCTACAATTAGATTACATGCAAAATAATCAAAGCCCTTTTGGGTCAAAAGATATCCCTTCCTTTCATCTCCGGTGAACGGCATCAGCATACCAGGATTGCTGAATAAATTCATTTGACGAAGCTGGGTGTTGAGCGGGATTGGGTGACGTAAGCAACGACAGCGCGAACCCGTCAGTGTGATGTGCACGGAACGCCTACTCCTCGGCTCCGGCTCATTCCCCACGAAAATGAAAGGAGCCTTTTCATGCGGAGATTCGGAGGCCAATTGAGGAGACAACCCTGCCAAAGGACCGAACCATGTACTGTACAGTTCGGGGTCCGCGACGTCGATTTACAGCCCGGTCACGATTCGGGTTGCTATGCGCGTTCATGGGAGACGGTAGCCGCGGGCGCAGTGTTTCGGTCCGGCGCGATCTCCATCGACTCCATCCGCCGTTCCTCGTCGCGCATCGTGCTGGGGCGGGGAAGAATCGAGGCGGTATTTCCGAACGGTCAGGATGGCGTGCGAGGCGAGGTGCGGGGGAAAGGGGAGGGGGGGATGCGCCTGCGTCTGCGGGTGTCGTCCGTATCGGTGTTGAACGGACGGAGTATGCGGCGGAAGTCGGTCGCACACGCAGCCGCGGACGACGGTCCCGAGGACGCTGGTGGTGGATAGTTCCGTGACGGATAGGAAGCGTGCGGGAACGTGCCCAAAAATTCATACTGTATTGATCCTACGTGACGGACTTTTGATCTTTACGGGGTAGCACAGGTAGACTATAGCCCTTAAGACGTGTACTCTCATAATGCGTATGTTGAGGGGCCGTCTTCAGATGAGAGGCAGCGACGGTTCCACCCATGTTTCAGGGGGCAAAGGATTGGAAGCAAGGACAAGGAGAGTAAACTTTAAAGTTTCGTCGGAAACCCGCACTCCAAGAACCTTTTCAGCATGACCCGATGTCGATGAAATGAAAGAGCGAGGTGGGAAAGAAAACCCCTTCACCGTCCTCCAAACCAAATGCCGATATTGCAAAAGAAAACATGAGTATAGCAACAAAAAAAATAGGAAGGCACAGAAATATCGCCCGACTACAGCCCACATAAAAGAAGGGGGGAAAAAAAACGTCCCTTGGCCAAACAGATGTATGTAAAAACGGGAATCTCCAATTCTCCATATCCCTCGCCTACACGATCGTTGGGACACGCTCCCACCTCTTCGCTCGCTTCCCCCGGCTCCCTCCCACCCCACCTTTACTCCTGCATAAATCCAACCGTCTCCTCGATCGCCATCGTCAATTTACGTTCCAACATCTCCAGATTCTTATACACCGGTAGGTCCAACCGATTGAAGCACGTATGACTCTTCGGCAACCCTTCCCCCTCGCCACTCTTCTCGATCGTGAACCGTCGGGGGCCGTCGGAGCCCTGCAGGTCTTTGAACCCGTTGACGGGGATACGCGAGGTGCCGGTGACGAATTGGAGGAGGCGGGCTTTTTTCTCCGAGTCCCATTGGGTTACGCACTGTGACAAAAAAGAAATAGAGAGTGTGTGAGTTGAATGAGTTGTGAGGTTGGAGGACAGGAGCGTGGTATGACACAAACCTTCCAGAACCACTGCACAACCTCATCCCCTTCAACATAACCCCTATAATCACTATGCTTCTTCCAATCCTCAATATCAATATCCGCAATCCCGCCAATCAGCAGCTCCAGCTCCTTATCATCAAACACCGTGATCAGCTCATGAGGTACGAGTTCATGGAACCCTTGCTGGAACGCCTTGTATTGCTCCGCGACGCGTTTGACGACGCGCCAGTTGACGACGAGCTCGACGTACTCGGCTTTGTTGGTCTCGTCGACGACAATGTCGCGGCCGTTGGGTTTGAGGTCGATGGTTTTGACGACGCCAAAGACTTCCTCTTCGGCGGAGAAGGTTAGGTCGAGGACGTCGGTTATGTCGTTGTTTCTGGGGAACGGTCGAGGGTCAGTACACAAGTTAAAACAACCCTTGTTGACAGGTGAGTCGCATATTTCCAGAACACTTACAACATCCACTCCAAACTCCTCCACATCTCCGCATCCACACTCTCCATATCCTTGATGGCAATCTTCTTCTTCAAAATCATCTTATAGAACGCCGTAATGAAAAACGTATCCAAGAACCGCTGATGATAGATCGCCAACCCCACAACGCGTCCAATAAACTTGAAATAGTTCAGATGCTCCGGGTTCACCCCGCTGTTGGGGTTGATCTGCAGAGTGTAGTTGTCGTGGGCGGAATATTCAAAGAGGCAGTAGACGGGGTTGAACATCTCGTGGGAGAGGAGGAAGAAGAACTCGCGGGAGAGGCCACCGTAGTCGAGACCGTCTTCGCCGTGGAACTTGATCATGAGCCGTTTTTTGAGCTCGGAGGCGGGGTAGCGCATGATCTCCGAGTAGGCGTCCTCGAAGATGTTGTTACGGCGGACGGTGATGTGGCATGAGCCGGGGATGGGACGCATGGCGGGCTGGGACCTGAAGTAGGCCAGTTTGCGGCGGAAATCGCGCTTGTACTGGGGTACGTTCGCGTCGACGCTGCTGGGTAATCGGGGATCGTCCCAGGTGGTGATTTTGGCGTTGTGGTCGACAAAGTAGATCCGCCCGGTGTTGGTCATGCGCATTTCCCAGCCGGAGGGGAGAGGGCCCAGAGCCGCCAGGGCTTGTTGTTGGGCGATAGCCAGTTGGTTCGCGGCTTGGCCGGAGGTGAGCTGTTGGCCTGCGCTACCGCCGCGGTTTTGTTGCAAACGACGTGGATCCAGCCATGTCGTTGTGCGGGTATTGTGGTCAACAAAGTATGGACGGCCTTCCGGAGTGAAGCGCTGCTCCCATCCGTTCGGTAGGGCGCCGTAGTTAGCTGTTGTGGGAGGCGCAGCCGCTGAGCTTGCAGCAGTCGCGGGCGTGGGTGTGGTAATGTTGGTAGGAGCCAGCGAGGAAGCGATAGTGGCGCCGTTCGTTTCCGGTAATCTATCGTTTTGCCCACTGCTTTCTACATCTGCCATGCTCGGTGGTGCTGCGGCGCTGTTTGAAGGAAAGTGAATCAGTTTCGTCTCCTACATTCCAAAATCCAACTCGAATGAATAAGAACATACTTTGGACGACGCCACGTGGTTGTCCGGGAATTATGATCCACATAATACACCCGATTCAAATGATCCACCCGCCTCTCCCACCCCGACGGTAAATCCTCAGTCACAGTTTCCGTAGACGCGGCCGCCGGCCCCGCACTAGCAGTGGCCGAAGTGGATGCCGCACTGGGGGACGGCCGTGCAGAAGACGCACTAGATGTGGAGTTTGTAGGAGCGTGTAATGAGGGTCTCCGTGGTTTTGCGTTGGATTCGGGGACTGGTAGTTGTGTGGCTACGGAGCTCGCGGACGATGCGACGACGCCGTTGGGTTGGTATGATGAGGTTGAGGTTCGGTGGGATGAGACGGACTGAGCGCGCCCTACCAATGGGGCAGGGGCCAAGGTGGCACCGGAATTTGCCGCCGATCCGTTTCCAGCGACGACTTCGGCGGTTGAGAGATTTACGATCAGCTTTCCAGAGACAAAATCACTCGTGTTTCCCTTCTTGAGGTCCAATGTCAGCATTTCTGTGGGCGATAAATTGAAGATGATCAGCCTCTCTGGGAGAAAGAATGGCTTTTGAAACCGAGATTTTCGTACCATCTCCACCGGTGTTGACGTCAAAGACATTTGCCATGTTCAAGTTGATGACACCAAGGAACCCTTGGTCTTTCGCCTTTTTCCATTTCCGTTGATCAAATATTTGGACCGCCAGCACACTGCTATTCGTTACGGAGATGTCAAAGCTCTCGTTCCAGTATGGATTCAGCGTGCGTTTTACTGGTGATGTGGTATGCGTTTGCTCCCCGTCGACCCTGACAATGGAGGAAGTCAAACAACATCAGCGAATCGTCAACATGAGCGAATCATCAGCATCGAGCGGATGGTTGAACGAAACCAACATCGAGCGGATGGTTGAACCATACCCTGCTCGCTCCGCTCACGACGAGGATTTTAGGCTCGCTATCGTTCTCGCCTTGCGGTGGGCAGGAGCGTAGCATCGCTTCGCTCACTTCTCCCTTCTCTCGCTCGCTTCTCGTCGCTACGCTCGATTCCTGGGCCTCCGGCCCAGTTGAGCTCGCTTCGCTCGCCATTCTCCTCGGTATCGGGCTCGGATACTCACGTAATGACGGCAAAAGGGTCAGGCAGTCTAAAGATATCCTTCTTGTACAACCCATCAGCGGCGACAACCGTGATTTTAACAGTCCTGTGGGCAGAGGTAGAAGCACCCGAAATGGATGCCGACGACGAAGCGCCGTTGACTTCCGACATATCCTTCCGAAAGTGCAGAGTAGTCTGCTTCTTTAAGCCCAGCGGGAGTCGTTACTTCGAGGGTTTAAGCTTGTCCTCAGTGGCTATTGATGAAGTAGTCGGTTGTTCACTCTCGCAAGTCGTAATGAAAGAGTTGCGGCAAGGATGAGTGAGCGAATAATACGTATGTAATAGAGCGACTCTGCAAACAGCCCGACCGACAAGAGTGACAGAATACAGCCGAGGGGTTTGCGGGCGTTTGCTGCTGTCTTTAGTATGGTATTACTGTAATAAGTGGGGCCAATGTGCTGCCTCTCTGTGCCTGTGTGAATTTGAAGAGCGGCGAGTTGTTGCAAGCCAAGGCCCTTGAAGGCGCCTCGGGTACAGTCATCTCGCAGAAAGCGGTGCACCCCCTCCAATGGAAATCAAAGTCGGTCACGCACGTGCATTTGGCGTCGCGGGAGTCGCTGATTTTTTCCACGGGGGTGCACAGCCTTTATAAGGCGGAAATGGTCGGATTCCATCCATGTCATTATGTCGATCACAGGCGGGCGCTCGGCAAATCCATCATCATCCATCATCATCAAGAGGGAGAGAGAGAGAGAGGGAGAGGCTATGGGTGTGGGCGGGTGGCGCAGCGAAACTCGGATTCCACCCGCCTCCTGACGCTCCCCGACTTCCCGGAACTGGGGCGGCGACTCATCCTGACTCACACTCCATTGGCGCCACTGCAAGCCACAAACAAAGCCACTACTCCGTCTCTCGGCAACGTCAACGCCAATTCGCCCTGTTGCAAAACGGGCATCCCGGCAACCCACCCACGACCCACTACACCCCATACCCTACACAGCAAGTAAGTGGCGAGAGACTAACAGCGTCTCCTCTAGTTCAGTCCCGGGCGTCGTGCTGAAGAAAGCGCTCGAATGATGTTGCACATCGGACGGAAGTCGGGCATAGTCGGGGAGTCTTCTCGTGCCCCTGCAAGTCACCGAGGAGGAGGAGGACGAACGACGAAGGGCGGAGCCAGCGACGGGGGAGGAGAAGGGGGACGGGACGTGGGAACACACCAAGGAGACCGTCACCGTCCCCAATACATGGGGACGGCCTACCACTATCGCTAGAAGATTACATGGATTCCAACCCGTTTGGAACAATTCGACTGACGATCTCGCCCTTCCCGCCCTCACTACGCAGTGGCCAGGAAAGCAAAAGCGAGGACGATCATCATGCGTCTCGTCAGTTCAGCGGGGACTGGCTTTTTCTACACAACGACTAAGCGCCGTGCGTTGCCGAAAATGTCACTCATGAAACATGATCCGATTGTTAACCGTCATGTCCTTTTTGTCGAGAGTAAGTTCGGGCCTATGGGAAGTGGGAGGGGGGCATTGGAGGGTGGGAGCAGGCGCGGAACGGATGTCGCGAAAGCGAGGGAGAGGGGGGTGGTTCGATAGCATGCAGCGATGGGCGCAGGAAGCAGGGCTGCTTGAGGGTTTCGAGCAATGGCGAGGAGATTGCTTGGGCGAACACAGCGAAATCTGGAGCGAATGCCGACTGCGCCGGGCGAAGCGGGGAGCGGGGATGCTTATGGCAGGCGAGCCTTGGCTTAGCGGGCGTCAGCGAGCGTCAGACCATTTAGCAAGCAAAGCGAGCTAGGCTCCGCCGACCGCAACTCCACAGTAGGGTATCGGTCGTCCATCGCCCGACCATCCTTCCATTGCGAGCCGTTCTCTAACGGTATTTTCTCACGTCTTAATAGGCAAACAGAAATAGATGGTGAAAAAGTACGGGCAATGGCGTTATGGGCGATTGAACTCTAGCTAGACCCCAGCGTACTGCCACCCTCTCCGTCGACCACACCCGAACCCTATTCAGCATGCCCCCACTCGGTGCCGCATACCACTTTCCCACACACGCGACATGTAACGCCCTCCCTTTTGGAACACACCGTCTCTCGATACAATCCGCTCTGAGAAATCGCGCACCCAACATTTTGGCTCAGTCCATTCCAAACGGCCATCACAGCGCTACCCGTCGGGGTTTCCGAACCATTCCTTCCACCAGTGTTGTCTTGATGTGGGGATGAGTTATGGGAGGCGAACGACGCAATCGGAAACAGGGAATGGTGGGGAGGAGGGGGAGGAGGGGATGGGAAGCAACGTGCTGGCAAGCGGGAATCGCTTTCGCATTGGGTTTGAACATATTGGCACGGAGGTTGGAATGCGTATGGGAGGCACCAACCGCAATCTCCGCAATACACTGGGTGAATCTAAGCCCGTTAATCAAGAGGGTGAAGGGCCAGTGGTCTTTTCTGAATCGCAATGGGGGGTTATTGTTCAATCAGCGAAATGATGAGTTTGCTGGCATGTTTTGTATTATTATTCCTTCGGTTCGGGTCCTTTGCACAATGATGTCGAGCGAAAGTCGCGGGCGTGTTTGTGGGTGAAACCCCTCGCGTTCGACAGTCAACAAAAACCATTGAAACCCCGTCGTCCTTCTGCCCATTTCGCCAGCACAACCCATTACAGATCCCCCCCCCCCCCCCCCCCCCCCCCAATTTCCATCATCATCATGCCCCCGCAATCCACAACCGGCGGCAAAACCAAAACCCTCGGGCTCGGTCTCGGCAAAAAACCCTCGGCGGCGCACACGACGGGGGGCAAGAAACGCAGCATCCTGCAAGGCTCTGTCAACCCGCGCGGCGCCGGGGTCGCGGGCACGAAGCGGCACCGGAACATACTGCGGGACAATCTGCTGGGGGTTACGAAGCCGGCTATTCGGAGGCTGGCGAGGAGGGGGGGCGTTAAGCGGATGAGTATGAATATCTATCCTGGTGGGTTTTGGAAATGCAGGTCGAACACTTGGGCGGCGGCGAGATGTGCAGTGCGGGTGCTGACGACAGTACGGTTTTTTGCGCGGTGTAGAGGTCCGAGCTGTGCTGAAGAAGTTTTTGGAGAATATCTTGCATGGTACGTTTTCACCTTCCCCATTGGCCCCATGAGCTGGAATGAACCCCGAGTGCGTGCTCACGCCCCGTTTCATGTCTGGTATCGTAGACACGGTAGCGTACACGGAGCACCGCAAAGCCAAGACGGTGAGCGCCATGGACGTCGTTTATGCTTTGAAAAGGTGCGTTTGGGACGAAGACAAAAATCCCCATATTCCTCCTGTGCCTCGATCGGAAGAGTTGTGTCCTGATTCAATACGCTATGTTCCATCCATGATGCGATTTGCACCTTGATTAGGCAAGGGCGCACCCTCTACGGCTTCGACACATGAGCAACCCCCGTCCTCGATCCGCAACCACCACATCCCCCATCATGCCTTTACGCAACGATACTACCACAACCACCCAAAAGGAACAACAAAACCAATCCATTAACCCCCAAAACATAAACGATATATCGTCAACCCCCGTCAAAACAAATCTATCTACCACCCTCGCTCACCAAACCCGAAATCCGAAACAGAAATAGTCACAAAAATGGGGAAAGGAGGGGGGTGTTTTTCGAGAAACGCCTGCTCATTACCAAAAAGACGAGATGAAAATATCTGGAGTAGGGGAAATGGGGGCTACGGAAGTGGGTGGGATATGTGTGATGGGGTGGGGATGTGGATGAATTACTTCTCTACGCCAATCCTCCGCAAAACTTTAACCAGCCGGCCCATGTACGTTTCGGCGAAGGAGCTCATGTAGAAGGCGAAGACGGCGTCGTGTTGGCTTTGTGTGAAGGGAGGGGGGAACGAAGTGAAAAATGGCGTTAGTTTAGAAAACCCCCGTCTTTTGTAAAAAAAACACACCCCAGTATTAAGAAATACTCGCTCAAAAACAAACACATTCCCCCCACCCAAATATGCGACAAAAAGACAGGCTCAACATACCTCTGCTGGTTATGCGCCAACTCATGACACCATGTCAAAAACCAATAATAATACGCGTCCGCCTGTACCCCGCCGTCACCCACACCCACCGCATCTCCATCTCCATCCCCCTGCGTCGTCGCCACCGTCCACTCGCCGGGTATCCTCGGCAACACCTTCCCCTTCGGCGTCGCACCACCCCCACTCGCCCCAAAATCATGCAACCCCAAATAAAACCTTGCATTGAAAAACAACATCCGGCCGCGATTGAACGCGACCGTGGGGCCGGCTTCGTCCCAGAAGACGTGCACGACTCTCCGGTCGGCTTCAAAGACCGTCGCGAGCAACTGGAGCATCGCGACGAACCGGCGGAGGGCGTCGCGGCGGGTCGTGAGGAGGATGGACACTGCCGCCTCGGACGCCGCGCGGTCGATGTAGAGGGGCACGCCGTCGAGCAGGTCCAGGAACTTGAGGTCGTTGTCGGCGAGGATGGCGCAGGCGGAGGGTGCGGCGGATGTGACTTCCGCGGGTGGGGCGGGCGCGTCGCGGGGGATGGTTGCGCGGAAGCCGGATTCGCGCGTGGCGCGGAGGGAGGCGATGGATTGGGCTAGGTGGGATTTGAGGTGGGCTGTGGATGTGGGTGTTGCTGGGTCTGTGTTGGGGGATGTTGGTTGGGTGTGCGATCCCGTGTGCGGTGGTCCTGTATGTGGTCCATGTCCATGGCCGTGTTCATCGTCCGCGTGTCCCCGAGTGGGACTCACCGCACTCTGCGCAAACTCAACCATGTTCCTGATTCCACTCTTGAACAACCCTTCAAACAACCCTTCATTCGACGCCCTATGTCCGTCCCCCTTCTCCTTAACAGCCGATTTCCCACCCCCACCCTCCTTCTGTTTCGGGTACGTATCTCCGCTCTCCAGTATCGCGTTCGCAACGTCCGTAACCGATTTGCCTGTTTTGGTCGCAGCGTCGATTTGCTCACGGAGGTATTTGCGGTCGGCGGTTGGGAACATTTGCGCGAGGGTTTGAACTGCGTTCAGCGTTTCTGGGGAGCCTTTCTTGCCCGGGGACGTCGCAGATCCACCTTCCAACGTGTCTACGCTCGAGGTAGCGCTCGACTCGCGACTGTCCAGAGTATTCTGCGACGAAGTCGGCGTTTCCTGTTTGAGTTGTTGTTTTTCCTTTATGACTTGCGCGTGTTTCATTTTGTTGTCGGTGAGTTTGAGGATACGGTCCACAGGGAATCCTTTCCGGCGGAGGTTCTGAACGGAGGTGGAGAGGAGGGTTGAGAGGAGGAGGGAGTCTTTGAGGCGGCTGTTGCGGAGGATGACTTGGCCGATTGATCTAGACACGCATGATCGCAGACGTGAGGTTCCATAAGAATACACCATCGCGAATAAAAGAAACCCCTTTTGGAGCCCTTACCTCGCAATATCAAACATATCATACTCCTCCACCACAAAAAGCCAATAAGCCCTCGTCCCCTTATCATACTTCAAACAACTAGTAGTACGTTCCACCCTCGTCATCTTCCCAAACGTGCGGACAACCTCAATCTCGGGTATCTGCACCACTTTCAACTTCTGCAAGATGTCCTCCGCATTGCCCACAATATCCTTGCCCGTGCGGATGGACTGGCCGTCGTAGAGGAGGAGGAGGGCGCGTTCATGGATGAGTTTTTGGAGGGCGGAGGCGGCGGGGGTGAAGGTGTGGGTACCGCGGGGCCGTTCGTCGGTTTTGACGGCGGTGGAGAGCCAGTGGGAGCCGAGGTGGGCGTAGAAGTTTTCGAGGAGTTCGTCGGCGGGGGCGCTGTCATCATCATAGGGCAGAAGGTTGATCAAATAGGGTTCTGCCCCACGTAGCAAACGAGTGAATGTGAATGTAGATCCAAAAACATACCCAAGTGGCTTGAAAAGCTGACTGACAACGGTATCATCCACCAGATACACATCCACCGCCCTCGCCAGCTTCACCTGATACGTCCCCTCCTCCTCGCCCTCCCCAGTACCACTCGCCACAATCCCAATCAACCAGTGCGCCGCTCTCATCGCACTCAACAGCTTCGCATTGCCCCTAATTTCCTCAAAATGCGTCGCAACGGTGCGGAGGGCGTTGAGGTACTTTTCGTGGCCGAGGGTTTCAAGGAAGGCGGCCGGAGAAGTGACGAGGGAGCGGGTGAGTTCGCTGGGGGAGGGTTCGTCGCGGGTGCCGCAGGCGCGGAGGAAGTTGTTCGCGGGGAGGGAGAAGTCGACGTATTTGAAGAGATCTTTGTAGGCGCTGGCGTCAGGTGTGCCGAAGTAGACTGTGTCGGGCTCTACCCAGGTTGTGGATGCGGCGCTGGGTGACTTGGCGTTACCTTTCTGTGACGACGAGGACGCGATGGGCACGAATTTGCGGGCGGCGAGGGTTCGGAAATGTTGCACGTCGAAATCGGAGATGCGCGCTGCGAGGTACCCAAACACGGCTGGTGCGGCAACGATATCGGGCGGGTGGGCCAGTAGTCGTTCCAGCAGCGCTTCGGGACGTGGATGTTCTCTCACGCCAAACTTTTCGCGCTCCTCCCTTAGATCCGGGTGTAAGATCTGGAACCCCAGCACTGCCGAGGCCGGGTCGGAGAAGCACTCGCTTGGTAGGGCGAGCTTGTCGGAGTTTGCGACGGGGAGGAACGGTGTTTTGACTTTCAACGCATTGTACCGCCCCGCGTAGACGGTTTTATGGTTCTCGATAAAGTATTTGAAGATCTCCTTCCGCATCGGCGGGGTGGCTTGGCTGACCAGTAGTGTAAACTCGTCAACCGGGATATGGGTGCGGATTCCTAAATTTTTCAGGACTTTTGCTTCGGGCGTGTTAGGTTTCCATTTGCCCTTCCATTCCAGGATTGGGAGGTTGAAGGCCCGCAGTTTGTCGTCGGGAACGTATAGGTCGGATGCTTTGTATCTGTCACGGGTCGGTGGCGAGCCCTCTGGCAGCTCTTTGGGGAATAGGGGTGTTACGCGCAGTCGTTCCATTTCTTCAGGTTGGAGGGGACATGTTGCCAAGTATTTGACCTATAATTCAAATACTTGTGAATACACGACACTGGGACGACGCGAAAGTGACCAAACACAACCCACCAACTGAACCTGATCCCAATTCAACTTATTAATCCGACTAAACACAACCTGCAGCTCCACATGCTCCCTAACCCCAAGCGCCCTCAAGAACACATCACTTATATGCTTCGAATGCTCCAAGTGCAACACCGGCAAGTCAGGAAATAGCGTCACTTTCGGGAAATAACTGTCGGTGGGGAGCTGCAAGCCCTGTTTCGTCGGGATGCACTTTTTGGATTTCAGGATCGCTACTACCTGTTCGCGCACATTCGTTCGGAGGGATCCGTAGTGCCGGCTGAATACGCCGAGGGCCTTCTCGACGAACGCCGGGTCGGATTGGAAGAGGGGGTGGGTGACGATGAAGGATGTCCATTCTGAGAAGGGAAGTTCTTGCCATCCGAACGCCATGCCTTCCTCCAACTCGCCTTTTTGGAAGTTATTCCCGATAGTGCGTGAGAGACAGGTGTCCGGGACGGGAAGGTCGGCGGGGATCAAATGTTTCGGGGCATGGAATCGGATATTTGCTAACGGGCGGATCGTCTCGTCTTTCCCGTTCATGCCGATTTCCCGCACCAGGGCCGCGCGAACGAGGTTCTCCACGTCGGTTCTGCTCACCGCGTGGGATCGCCGATGGGTGAGCCACCATTTGAGCAGAGCGATGGTTTCGTCTTCCGTGAAGGGGCGGTTGGCGAGCTCGGTGAGGAGATCGGTGATGTCCACCTTGCGGATACTCCCGCGGACCTCCAGTTGGTTCAACAAGTCCGTGCAGGATGTCATTGCGAGCTGTGGTACTACCGGCGTCTCCTTCAAAAACTCCATCATGGCTGCATCCGGTAGCCGGACGTCCACCAGTGGCCGGATCCCTACCGAGGAGATGATCTTTACCGGCGCGACCGCACTCTGCGAGAAGTACGTCCCCAATATCCGCCCTACCAGCGGTGACGGTGTTGACCCCTTGAAGTGGAACCCAATCATCGCATGCACCGCCTTCTTCTCCAACCAGAGCGTACTCGTAGCGTCCAGCTGCATCGCGCTGTACAGCCGCTGCGTTTCTTCCATATTGTCGTCGTATAGGATACGGGCCAGCAGCCCGCCCATGGTCAACAGCTCCCGATTCCACATATTCAGAGTCGGGTCGACGAAGTCGATCGACTCGCGCTCGACGGTTGGGATGAGGTGCGCTGCGAGCTGCGCTGTACACCCTGTTGTCTGGTATGTAGGGAACCCAATGAAGATCCGGCCCTGTTCGCCAACTAATGGTACGAGGTCGTTGAAAATGTTGTTATTCTGCGATCGGAGGGTCGTGGAACTCTCATACTCGTCATGATTGGACCACAACATGTGCATTTCCGTCCTAGCTGGCGGCTTCTTTTTGGTTGTTCGTTCCATCTCTTTCACGAGGTTGCTCGCCCGAACGGCCAAAGCTGCTGTTGCTACGCGCGCGAATAGCCGCAGTGCGGTTGCGTCCTTATCCCCATCCTTAATCTCAACATCCAGCTGCACAGTTTTCACTTCCACAGATTCCAGCGAGAATATCGAGTTTGGTGATGTGAGGGTATACGATTTCCGGAGGAATGCCAAGGGCCGTGGCGGCGCGATCTTTTTATCGAAGTGCATGACGCACGAAGAGTCCACATGTACTTCAACAGCCTTAAGGTTCGCTGTGAAGGCCATACTTGTTGCTAAAAACCTCCCGAACTGGTCGGTATCCGGGATATCGATAGGATCCCTCATCACGAGAAAGAATGTGGTCCAGGGGGTTACTGCTTCGGGCGGGAGGATGCCACGCTTTGTGTAGAGCATATCGCCTTTCCATAGAAAGGCCATCGATTGATTGCCGCTGGTGATGAATGGTTCTTCACATATTGAGAACAGAGAGTAGAACCCTACGCCGAAAAATCCGATTTTTTGCTGCGACAGTTGGTTTAGAACGAGATATGTGATATGAGGATGGCAGGCCAATGACGGGAATACCTCATCCGGGTTGCCCTCTGCTATCTTCCGCAGCCTTGACCAGTCCTCCTCGCTGAACGGTCGTCCATTGTTCTTATATGTCACACTGCAGGAGGTTGGAAGTCAGGACGAGAGCTCTTGGGCATCGGACTTCGAACCACAGGTCTTACGAAGTCACAACGCGCTTGTTGCCCCCTTGCCAGAAGCTTCTGCTTTTGACCTCTGTTCTGAATATGATTTCCACGTTGCTCGCCCCAGCATCGTTAGAGTTTTGCAATAGCTGAGCGCAGGTGCGGAGCACGCGTAAGTGACATGACGGTTTCAGCGGAGTCGACAACAAGCGGAGAAGTCATACTTACCTCTCTAAATACAGTGTACTCCTGACTGTAGCGAGCCAGAATCTTATCTATCAGGTGCCGCTGGTTCACTTCAACCTTCTCCTCTATGCCGCCGTCGTGAATGAGGGCGGCTTTCAATGCTTCCAGACCCGCCATGTTGACTGAAATTTCGGGAGTTGTGTGGACAGACGGGGTTTGTTGTCGCAGGCGAGCAAGAACCTATGTAGAAATCGAGCGGAGGGATGTCAAGTACTTGTGTGTGTGCGACGGATACATGTGGGGCATCCCTTTGTGGGGAGTGCTGATGTGGAGTCTGGAGTTCTGCCGCCAACTGACCGTTTCAATTTGTCACAACGAGGCGCTTCTTCTGCACTTAAGTTAGGGTTAGCGCGTCAGTTCGGCGGTCTTCCGCGCTGGGCATTTGGTTGACAACCCCATCCTCGTCTCTCTCGCTACAACTATTATACTGCGACTACAGATGCACTTTCTACATGCGAGAGTTCTATCCAGAGAACGCATGCCACGAATCCCTGGGGTCTTCCCAATGTTACTCATACTTTGGACATTTCGTTCGAGCACCCCTCCCCGCCAGCTCACGCCGTTTTTCTAATTCCACAGGTTATGGCGGGCCGTGGACAGGATGGGGAGAGAGAGACGGGGATGAAGGGAGTGGGTAGTGGGATAGTTTTCGATAAGCATTGTATTGTAATGGGCGAAGCCAGCCGAGAACGGACGAAATGACATTATGACGGTGCCTTCGCGCTGTCGAATTCCACGGCGGGAGGTCGCTAGTGCATGATAGCCAGCTCGACTTCCGTCCACGGAGACAGGATGGACCAAGAGAAAACCTCATATCAGAAACCTATCTCGCGGATCTGTTACAGGTCATTCACTTTCTGTGTATTTGAAAGATCGCTATGTACACTCAGCTTCCCACTTATACGTCGCCTATCAGATGCCCACGTAATTCATTACTTGCATTTACGCTGATAACCACCTACGCCATGCACCACCCTTTTCGTTTCACTGAGTACACACACCCGTCTCTCCTCCACATGCCCAAATCCTGCACAATTTCGTAAAACCGCCTCGAGAACCCTGAAACCAAACGCCCCCTCTCACATATATTCCAACTCCATGCAACCCCCCTGACCCGCCCCCTTCGCCTTCTTCTTGTCAACCTTCTCATCATAATACACCTCATACCCCGGCCCGGTCGCATCCATCTTCGTCTTGGTGATGTTAGGCGTGTCGAGCTTCGTATAGTGGCGGCTGTTACCCTGTCCGTCGGTGGACTTGTGACTGGTATAGTCGCGATAAGTTGCTTTGGGGTATGTAGCTGCTGTTTTGGCGGGTTTGGTTGTCTTTTGGTGCGTGCAGCCGGGGTTGAAGATGGCTTGCGATTCAGCCTTGACTTTGGGGGCTGCGGCTGCTTTTTTGGCGGAGCCCGCAGAGGACGGTTTCTGAGAGGCGGCTTTGGGCATATTTGCAGCTGGAGTGCGTGTCTGCGTTGAGTTTGCTTGTCTGCTTGCGCACGTATGCACTGAAGTCGGTTGAAAGGGACTCAAAACCGCCTTATGCTTCAGTTCCGTGTGTGTTTTTGCCTCCTGGACGTTGACGAAAGGTTTGGAAGTCGGCACACTCGTACGCTTGTGAGTGCAAAGCGTTATCTGGACGTGTTGCATAAGAACCTGAACAAGATGTGTGGAGAGAATGCCTGCGACCAACAGTGACCGCACACGTCGTCGTCACCTTTGAAGTCGGCACACTCGTACGCTTGTGCAAACCGTTGTCTAGGCGTCTGCAATAAGAAGCTGAACAACATGTGTGGAGCGAATGCCCGCGACCAACAGTGACCGCACACGTCGTCATATTCCCCACCCAAGCATCAGGAAGCCGGAGAGTCATGACACCCGGGTATGGAATTGTCCCACACCGAGCAGCAAGACTTTCGCCACGCACTTTCGCCGACGTTCAAAGATTAGAAAAGCTCCTCCAGCATCCCGCTCGTGCCTTGATTCCTCATCAGCAAACTGGTCGCTCATCTTGCCGAGCTACTTACCAGTGGCTGAGGCCTTGTAGCTTAGCTGGTGATCGTATTCTGAGAACCTTGATCACCTCCGTAAGATAAATTAGCCCTTCACAAAAGTGAATAGAGTTACCTGCGGGAAATGAACAAACCATCTTCCGTCGGGAAAGAAAGGGACAGAGGAGGACAGAGGAGAAAAGGGACAAAGGCTCCACCTCACCAAAAGAAATATTTCAAGGAACGAAGGTCCCGGGCAAGGTTCGTAGTTTTAACCCTTAGTGGCGGGGAGCGGAGCGAGGCAAGATGATTTGACCAAGAAAGAAAGGCAAAAGAAGAAAAAGGAAGGTCTCGCCGAGAATCGAACTCGGGTCGCAAGATTCAGAGTCTTGAGTGCTAACCGCTACACCACGAAACCTTGGATGAATGTGCGGTAGTGTTTGTCAAACAGATACAATGCAATGCTTGCATCGCCTTGCGGGTTCGTCCGGTTCCCAGCATGTGTTTCCGTCAACGTTCACCGTGCCGTCGCATGCGTGTCCAAAAAGATGATGGAATATCTTAACGGAGAGATGTAATGTGATTATATTATGATGAATCCCGCTCCCGCAGACAATGCCAAACTCAACAACGGGCTGGCTTCAACGCCTAATAGAAGTACTCCGCCCCGACAACGCTGCACATCGGGGCCGATCGGGTCCAACTGTTGATACGAAAGATCTCCCCCGAGACGCCGCGTCGGGACTGCTACACCTATCTGCGCTCGTGTAGCGCAACAAAGGGCGCATATGTGCTCACAAGACCCCGCCTTATCCGTCACTATCTTCGACTTGCTTCCCTTTGCTTCCCTCTGCCCTCCAACCCGGCCCCTTCAGCGCGTCCTACACAACTCCCGCCAGTCCGCTCGTGGACCTTCAATGGAAGATGATTTGATGGAATATAGTTGACAGGTGCTGGTATGCCGGCGGTGTGAAGACTCTGTTTCGAATTCGGCAGAGCGTGGTGAGCGTTCGTATACGCCGCGAGAGACGGGCTACCATCGCGCGAGTGCGGTTAGTAGTGTTGCTGAGGCAGGGCAGGGTCAGTGGCTCGATGTGCATCACCGGCTCGGTGATGGCATGCGATGTCATGTATATGAGTATCACTGTGAGTGTAAGTCGGGAACTGTTGTGTTCGGGTGTGTTGCTCTCCCCGTATATCGCGACTACGGCCACCCTCTCATTTCTTCCGCTGTTCGCGCTGTTCGCGAAACTCGTATTTGTCGATGTACTGTAAGAAAGATGCAAGACGAGGTGGAGTGTGAGTGACCAATTCAAACCCGGGGATGTTGTTTCACATACACATCCTTCCACCCCCTCACAAAACTCATACCTTATCATGCCTCAAACTCCCCGCCTCCATAACATCCACAAAAAGCTTCCCATCCAAATGCTCGATCTCATGCTGCAGCACCCTCGCCAAAAACCCGTTCGCATTCACCGCCACCCTCTCCCCCTCCAAACCAATCCCCTGCACATGCACCTTCTCCGCACGCCTCACAACCGCATTATACATCGGCACGCTCTCACAGCTCTCATATTCCGCATTCCACTCGCGGGGGTGGCGCTTATCAGTGATGGTGAGGACCGGGTTGACGAGGAAGGTGAGGGGGATGGGTTTCGGGATGGATTTGGAGGTGAGGATGGCCGGGTCGGTGATGCGGTAGGCGATGATGCGGAGCGGGTGGCCGATTTGAGGGGCGGCGAGGCCGACGACGGGGGTGTACGGGGAGTCGAAGACGAGGCGCATTTGGGTGATGACGCGTTGGATGTTGGGGTTTTGGAGGGTGGTGGGGTCGACGGGAAGGGCTTTTGTGCGGAGGGTCGGGTGTCCGGCGTTGAGAAGGATTTGAGGCCGGCCCTGTGAGTGTTGAGGTGGGGAATGAAAGTGAGAGGATGGAAGGTAGAAAATGGCCGGTGACACTGTTCCCAATTTTGCAATGGTCTGAGACGTAGGCTGCAAAACTCATATGCGCACATTTTCCGTCTTCCTCACGCCCCCTCACACCGACTTCCCACTTCGCAACGCATGACCTTCCAATCCGAGCACCGTCTCGCAGCCCCTTCACAGCTTATTCTTCGGCAAGGGGCCAGTTGTCTTCTGTCCTACAACCACCATGCCCACCCTCCCCGACCAGTGCAAACAAGGCGACACTACGTACCGCAAAGACGCTCCTCAGTTTTGCTAGCACCATCGTCGTCAGTTGCTTGCGTTGTCTGTGAGTGGCGATTGGGGTCCTGTTATTCCGTTCCCGTTGGGGTGTCCAGCGCAAAGGCCAGATGCAATTCAATTCAGGTATCACGTGCCTGAGTGCCCGAGAATCGAAATTATGTAAACGCAGAACGCGTTCGCCAACCTCAACGCCCACCTCAACGCGTCCTTCTGCGAACCTCCGTAAAGCTGTTGTCGGTATACCTCCGCTTTCCAGGCTTTGGTAGCTATTGCTTCCGCCTCTCCTCCTTCCTGCGTTGGTGTGGTGTTCAAGCTGGGTGTTGGTGTATCATACATGTTCCCTGACATGGGAAGCTGCATTCCAAAACATAGCTGCTGAGTGCGGAGCTGACCACTCGCCAAAAACAGCCCGTCCCCCATCCCTTTGCACAAGATCGCCAGTCCTTGTTCGCTAGCGCATACCACGAAACATCGCAAGTTGGGTATGTGGAAATAATCCACCGGAACCACGTATTTCTGATTGGGCGGGGCGTGCACGACATTGAATTCCCTCATTCCCCATTCCGCATCTCCACCCCCAAAGCAACCCCCCCCCCCCCCCCCCCCCATCGATTCACAACCCCCTGATACTCCTCCTCAACCCCCCCAAACTCACAAATGTTCCTCGTCAAAATGCTTCCTCAAAGCCTCCCGACTCCCACAGAAAACCCCACACCCGTCCCATTTACATCTCCAGTCGTTCGGTTTCGGTCTCGCCGTCGTTGTTGGGACGTGGAAGTCGGGGTTGGCTGGGGTCAATGGGAAGGTTGGGTGTGGGTCCGTTGCGGCGGGGTTCTGATAGGGGGGAAGAACAGGTGAGTATGTGAATGAGAGGAGGGGGGGGAAGGGGGGGGATGGGAAGACTTACGATCTGGGGAGCGGTGATGAGTGGTGCGGGAGGGATGTTCTGGGATGTTCGGAGGGCTTGGATGATCGCGTCTATTCGGGACGATCCGTTCATGTCCAACCTCGATGACCCGCCCATTCCTGCTGCCGGCGCTGGTAAGGAATCATGTGTTTGCGTTGTCGGTAGTGGTACTGCGCTATTCTGCGGCTGCTGTGGTGATGGAGACACTTTCTCCTGACTCTCAGGGGCAGGCTCATCAAAGATCGCGCTAGCCAGACTTTCATCGTGATCCTCGTTCGCCGGTGCCGGTGGTGAATCTGAAGCACGGCGACCATTATTGGCACGTTTGGTGGCTATCTGTGGTTGTATATCGG
Source organism: Fimicolochytrium jonesii (assembly GCF_025526975.1). NCBI lineage: Eukaryota > Fungi > Chytridiomycota > Chytridiomycetes > Spizellomycetales > Powellomycetaceae > Fimicolochytrium > Fimicolochytrium jonesii. The sequence goes on from NW_026515687.1 coordinate 531,040, forward strand.
CTTTCCGTTTCCTCGTCGCCTCCGTCGTCGTCGCACTACTAGCAGGGGAAGGCGGACCCCGGAGCCCCTTTCGTCTCTCCCCACTCCCCTCCACATCCACATTCGCCTTCGTCTTCAACGGCTTCTTCCCCTTGTCATCCGCAACCCGTTTCCCCTCCCGCGCCTTGACCTTCCCACTTTCCGGCAGCTTCCCGAACCGGACATAATGCTCGCGACAGACATTACACAGTTTACCGTCCTGCATGAAATCGCGCTTGCGGCGCAGGTCGTTGGAGTTGAGTTTGATCTCGCAGTTGGCGCAGCGGTAGAGGTCGACTTGTTCGGTTGACTCGCCATTGTACTCTTCTTCGCGGATGTTGAGCAGTTCGTCGATAGCTTCTTGTGGCTGGGAGATGGGGTTGGAGCGGATGTTCAGAGATTGTGGTGCCTCCCGACTGGAGATCAAGCTTCTCGTCTCCTTCACACGCTTACATACCACATTTTCCGTCGGCTCCCACGTATCTCCCCACACCTTAACTGCGCCAACAAAATCCGTAAGTCCCCCCCATCCCCATCCCAATACGCACAACCTCTCCCCCCATTGCCCTCCCAGTATACGTACTAACAAACCCATCCCCACTCTTCAACCTAGTCGGCTTCCACGCCACCCTGTATTCCCATCGCTTCTGTTTGTCGTTGTACCGTTTGGCTTTGAGGCATTTGAATGCCCACTCTACGAAAAGGTGACACGGTCATTGGAGCGAGTTAGTTGACACGGCCCCATGTCCCACTACCGCAGTTCGCAGCTGGACAGTAGGGAGACGGGGGAATATTACCTCCATTAGCTTGATCTACAATCACAGGAGAAGCCGTTAGCATATGACATATCCCCAGTCAAACAATCTTTGCTACGCACCTTCAGGGGGAGCCTCGGCCTCTTCTTCCTCGACCGGCGGGCGGCGGGCGCCTGGGGGTGGGGCTAGGTTGCGGCGGCGGGTTGTGCTCATCTGTTTGTTTTGTGTGTTGTTGGAAAGTCGAGTGCACCACCCATGCGTCCAAGTTCGGACTCCAATCTGGACTCGATATATGCAAATGACACACCGCGCTTCGCACATGCAACGCACCGTTTTTCTCCATCCCACACCCCTAATCCCAGCTAATCCCACCACAAACATGAAAAACAAAAGAAATCTATTGTCTGAGTGTAAAAGACAAGGAAAAAAAGATGAGAGTACAAAAAACCATAGGGGATTGCGGGGACCTCCGCCCCACAATCAATGTGGGAGGAGAATTCAGTCTATACGTAGTTTGGGGTTTCAGACGTGGGGAATGTTATGATTACAATGCTCGGGAGACGGTCTGTGAGATCTGATTGTCTACAAATGTGTGGTTGAGAGTTCGGGAAGCGAAAATTGTCCAAAGGCATCAGTTCGTTTCTGTTCAACCGAGTGGCAACTCTAGATCAGCCCGTCGCAAATCTAAGCGACAGAGACCTGGCTAACGGACGCCGTCTCGGGCTGTCCGCGGTAGCTTCCCGGTGCGGATCCGGCCATCTGGGAAGTGGACTCCTTCAAGGCGACGAGCTGCTTGGTGCGGAAGGCTTCGTAGTGGATCGAGCCGGTGGTTTCGATCATGTCTTGGAGGTGCGTGCGGGTGAGGAAGTTGCGGAGGTGGACGAATTCGCAATGGTTTTCGTTTTCGACTGTGCAGGCAGGATTGTTCGAGTCAGACTGATATCATATCCACCCGAATCGATCCGCATTCGCAAACCCACCATCAATGACACCCCATCGCGTCCTTCTACCACGCACAGCCTTCCCATCGACAACAACATTCCTCTCCGATCCCACAACAGCGAACGGGATCATATCCCTGATGACCTGCACCGCCTGACGCTCCGCCCTGTCCTGGTCGCTCAACGCAACGAGGTCGTCCTCGACGTCGGCGTACGGGTAGCATCGGATCCCGTGGAAGTCAATCTCCTCCTTTATCCTCCTCTTGAAGGCGACGCGCTCTTCCATGGTTAGAGAGTCGGATTTGGCGATAACGGGGATGACATTGGCGACTTCGGAGATCTTGCGCATCACTGTTACGTCCAGGGGTGTCAAGCTGGATGTGGATTGGAAGATTATGTCAATATCAAGGTTTGAGTAAGATGGCGTGTAAACCTTATAACATACGCATGGCCAGTTGGGGCAATGAAGAAGAGGACGGCGTGGATCCGAGTGTCGGGAATGCGGCGCTCACGAGCGGGGGTGAGCTCCTTGCGGAGGTAAGCAGAATACTGCTCCTTGATGTGCTTGACGATTGGGTCCCAGCTGCGGATTGCGACGACCGTCAGTGATATGTTCGACATTCGCCCTGACGACGTCATCTCAACGCTCTGAACCACCCCCACTCACCAGTTCTCGTTGTTGACCTGGTCCCCGTATCCCGGAGTGTCGGTGATGGTAAGCTTCAACCTCACGCCGTTTTCCTCGATGACTATTCATCCGGATGGTGCAGGTTAGACATCTTCCTCCCGTCCTCACCCTGCCGCCGGCACAAAGGACCCGGACTAATCCTCACCATGAGAAACACTCTGAATTTCCACCGTCTGACGAAGCGTCTCGGCGCGCTTAGGTGCATTCGGCTCCTTCAGGTGCGCGGCAAAGAGGGTGTTGACAAGCGTACTCTTTCCCAGTCCACTGCGGCCTAGTTCAACAACACCAGAATCCAATCGTCAGTCATAGTACTTCTCCCGTCCTCTTCGTTTCCCCCGTGCCATCACTCGATTTCCACGTTTTCCCACGTTTCTCGCTGATCGACTCGGGAACGTACCGACGACCATGACGTTGAATGCGAACCCACGCTTCAACAGTCTCTTCTCGATCTGGTTGGTGATTGTGTCAAAACCGACATAGCCGGTCAAGGTGACCTGGTAGAATAATGGAAAGGAAGTGCGTTGTCATGAGCGTCATTCTCAGCTAGATCACTTCTCAAGGACATAAACCAAAAGAGCGGCACCCCGACAGCAGTGTGGATGAGGGCCTTATTGAAATTCTGTGTATGTACCTTCTTGGCCGATTCAACGCCCTGCTGTGGTAATGGAGTCGACATGGTTGTTGGGTGGAAGCTGTCGTGGTGGATCGAAGTTTCGTTTCGATACCTGAGGCGGCCGTGGGAAAATGGGAGCTGCGTTAGGGATATCGAGTGAAGGGGGGTAGCGCGAGCGACAGAGGAATTGACTACGTCTCCCGCGGTGCTCTCCCTGGACGTTACCTTCAGGAGCCGGTGGTGGGTGGGGCTGAACAGGGGCGGAAGCGTTGATGTCTCGCCTGTGGTTTGGGGGATACGCTGTCCTGTCGTGGGTGCTTATGCAAAGGGCGTAATTTTTGCGTTGCCGTTTGCCGCTCTGCTGCTCTCAGTGCTCTGTCTGCTGCTCTGTCTGCTGCTGCTGGTGGCGGCCGCTGCGGGTTCTCGCCTTACCGTGTTCTCATGTCGCCTTCCTCTCAGGCTCAAATCAGTTCAATGGTTTCGTCAGGTTTCCTTGCCCATACTTTGGGAGGGAGGATGCAAGAAGGAGGAAGCCGTGGGGAAGGAAAAGCCCACTCGTCCACCGCTACAGGTCCTCTCGGGCCTGCCGCTCCTGCAGCTCCTGCAGTCAATTCGATGCTCAAAAACGTTGCTTTTCGCTCCACAAGTTTGATCACATTTGCAACTGCGCGGCCCACCAGCACTGGAGCCAATTGTCTATACGTGGAAATTCGGAGGAGGAAAAGAGAGGAAAGAGGAGGGAGAAGCTAGAACGTCTACAACCAAGAAGATCGCAAGCCAATGACTGAGAGGAGAGGAGACGATCTATCGTACGTCTGCGCTACAGCCCCGATCAGAAATCAGGTTGCACCAAAGCCGCATCCTCTGCTCCTTCCGCCAGACTCAACGCACTCCCCCCCAAGCTCGAGCATGTTTCAAAGATCGCTATCCGAAAGTCCCACCCACCCCTCCGCCTCCAACAATGGCCCACCCCGCTCTAGCATTTCATCAAAGAGGTGGGCGGCGCCCAAACCGAGCACCCCCGCCTCGTCTCGGAAACACGGTGCGTCCTGGCACGCAGAATCCCGGCATCTCCGCAAGACGGCCTGTCCAAAGTGTTCCATCAACGTTTCTTTTGCGGGCCATTGACGGACGAAGTATGCTGGGGCCGTCGCTTTCGGATACAGATGCGGCGTGTTCAGCTCCTGGCCATGCCTCACCCCCATTCACAATATTGTCATCACCGAACACGAAAGCACGTGGCTGTCCATAACGCAAAGCAGGCGGTGGTGCCCACCACAAGTTGGCTGTGCCAGAGGATTCCAGAACTGCCTTCTCCAAGGAGTATGTCAACGGAGAGACGCGAGACTCGGAGGGCCAACGACGCGCACACGCGACACGGACCTGCGCAATGGAAGCGTTGGGAGGCGACCAAAAGAGCGTCCTGGGAGGTTACTGGACCACAAATACTGGAACTGGATGGTAGAGACTGAGGGCCCTTTCCTGGGACTAGCGCTGTCCAGAAGACTTGGCGGCATCCTTCGGCGGTGATCTTCTTACAAGACCGACTGCAGGAGAGCGTACAGCGAGGACATACCTTACAGTCAGACACCCAAGAAAGAAGGAAAGACATAGATGCGATCGCAAGGTGGGATGGAGGGCTTGTCGAGCTGCGGCAGCCGGTCGACAGACTGCAAAGATGAAGGGGGTGTTGGAGCTGCTTGCACTGTATCTCAGGTTGGGGAGTTTGTCAGGACGACACACTTATATGTCACCGGAGGCTTGTCATTAGTGCTCTGTGTCCAGCTACGGGGACGTTATACTATTAATATTTGATCCTTTCGTGGGACGGCTTTTGTTGACTCGGGGAACTCCTATTAGTAGTGCAATATATATATAGGCAAGACACCATGGAGGCGCTCCGCACTGAGGTTGGGAACGCGACCTGTGCGTTTGCGAGTTGCTTGTTTGAAGCGCGCAAGGTTAACCGGCCGTATCATGAAGGGCACGCACACCACAATACACAACACAGGCTATGTACATACGACACAGCTACAGCACGCAGCAAGACCGGCAGGAGGACTGACTGACTCAAAAAGAGAGGGGCGGAATATTGCGGGGAGGGGAGCGGGACGACTGACGGGAATATTGCGCCGTCAAGTCATGACTATGCAGTGACTAGAACGGGTTGGCGCCCGTTTTTCCTTATTGGGCAAACAACGTCGGCAAGGAGTGGAGCCTTGGGCGCATGGGGGATAGATTCGGGCACAGCTGACGGGCAAGTGTCTGCTGTCGATAAGCGGAGTTTGTTGTTGGTGACTACGAGGATGAAACGCAGACGGAGGCGAAAGTTCAAATGATCTTAGGGGGACACCGGCGCGCGGAATGATGATGAGGAACAATCTGGGCTTTGGGCTTGCCGATCACACATGGCAGTGGGAACCAAATGTTACATTCCACTCAGAAGTCACCAGTGCGCGGAGGGGGGGGAATGCCATGTGATCGCGTGCACTCCCGAGGGGCCTGGGCCGGCCGTCAACAACAAGCACTCAATCAAATTCCGTCCGAAAGCAGGCGGAAATGAATGGCGGCGGCTGAGTCATCACGGCGACGCCCATCACAAGATATCCCAGAAAGAGACCTCTGGGCCGCAACCCCCCCCCCCCCCCCTCGCAACACTCTTTTCGCCCAGAAAAGTCTCCTATTCCCAGTGAAAATCCCCAGCAGCTCCTACGCCCCTCTTGCAGAACTCACGCACAGCCAACCAACTCCCCACACCTTGCTCTGCCCAAAGAGAACGTTCCGCCACCCACAGGCCCCGCAATGGGAATCATCCCAACAACAGCCCTTCCGCCCCCATTCGCAGCTACTTACATTGACCAACTCGACACCCCCCCAACCGCTCCAGAACACCACCTGCACCACGGGGAAGGGATGGAGAAGGCTCAGGTCTCGGGCTCACGGCTGGGTGATGCGTCCCCCGCGGAATCGTCCACGCCAAGCATCATGGCAGGGGACGACGTGGTGCAGGACGCCATTCCCTCGCGCGACAGTAAACACCCCGCCGCCTCAGATGCAACAACGACAACAACAAACGTGAAAATAATCCCCACAAACCCACTCAGCATGCCGCCTCCTCAGATTCCATTCAAACGTACGCCCTCCCGCGGCCCACTCCCGCCCTCCCAGACCACCCACGTCGTCGTGTTGTCCGGTGCCCCGCCTGGGCTGATCGATATCGAGGCGTTGAAGGCTCAGTTGAAGGTGTTGGAAGCCGGTGAGGGTGGTGTTGGGGGTGGGGAGGGGTCCGCGGAGGGAAGTGATGAGCAGTTGTCCAAAAGTGAGGGTGGTGGGGATGTGGCGACACCGCCGTCACCAGCGAGACGATCGTCGAAACAACCCGCATCCCAACCCATCCCGATGAGGAGACGGAATTCGACGGGGAGCATGTTTAGTGATTCGGACGGCGACGATGGCGATGATAATGATAGCGATAGCGATCGTCGGGACTCTACCACGCGCGACCTCAACGCCAGCGGCAGTAGCACCAACGTCTTGGTCGTCAACCTCACCCAACCCATGATCCCCACCCTCCCGAAACTCAAAGTGCAGAAAACGGAAGATCTCAAAAACAACAGCGATGATAATCTGGAGGAGGTGAATGCGAATTTGAAGGTGGTTGAGAGCCCTGCGAGAAGATTGAGTGGGGAGTCGGCGCGGCATGAGGGTGGGAGTTTGGACGTGGGAGGGACATTGGCGCGGAGTGTTTCGCCTACTCCGGCAGTGTCGACGGCGACGCCGGCGGTAGTAGCTGTCGCGACCACACCACCAGCACCTGTCGTAACCCGATCCACCGCACCACTGCAATTAGCAACACCAACAACAACAACACCACCACAACCACCATCCACTCCATCCACTCCCGTCGTCACACTCGCGTCGCCGTCCACGACCACCACCACCAGCCCACCGACATCCGCAACCAAACGCAACGTCACCTTTGCAACCCAAGTGTCGATCCACACCGCGGACGAATGGAAAGCGCAGCTGCGCGCGTACCGCAAGGCCAAGAAGCGGTGGGCGATCGGCGGGAAGCGGTGGAGGGGCCTGGGTGCGCGGAGGATCACCGAGACGCTTTTTGGGGCGAGTGTGTAGGGTGGGGAGAAGTATCCTTGCCGGATCTTCTTTTTTTTTGGGGGGGGGAGCCTTACTGTGTGCTGTATCACGCACCCGGCGTACTATATCGCACGCATTCCTCATGTTTTTCGTACGTACCATAAAATTAAACGTCTCTGTATGAGATATGAGTATATACACCGGTGTTTTGTTCACCCAACATGATGTCTCTGACACACACCCGAGCCTTTACTGGAGCAATGCATGCATGACATCCATGAACATTTCGATCCCCGTCGGGGGACTGATCACGAGCGATGAGGCATCATCATCAGCTGGGGACTTGTGATTCGAGTCTCGTCTCGTCTCGTCTCGAACGCCAATGCGATGGGGGCTGTGATCGCCCCGTTGCGCACAGAACGGCGGCATGGTGGGGAAAGCGGTCCCGGGTATGGGACATTGGATTCCACTGCATTTTATCACTCTATTCGCCATCAACGCAAGTGTGCAACTGCAAGAGCGGGCCCGCGGACGTCACACGCAGTTATCAAGTGAACGAGTCGTCAGAACCGCGGGTATATAACGCGACAATCATCATACTGCGTACGGACGAACGGGAAGTGGGGGTTTTCGAAGGCGGCCGTTATGACAAGAACGCCACAGAAGCGTGGAGGGAATGCGGTGAACCTTGTTTTTTTTTCCTGATCCACGGGAGAGTGACGGATGGTTGGTTGGCATCGTAGGCCTATTTGGAAATGACGGATGCGGTTGTCGTGTGCGTAGTCTTACGAGAGAAAGAGTTGACTGGTCCCAACGCGTCAGTATTGGCCGCACCGCACGCGTTGGCCAATGGCTCGAGCGAATAAGGCCGTTCGTTACGTGTTTCACTTCTCACTTTATTACGCGCCCCCCCCCCGACGCGCCGCCCTAACCCACCTTTTCCTTTCTCATCAAGCTGGTTGGTGGAGACAAACGACGCTGGCTCGGGGCACTCCACTCCCACAACAACAATGTGTTCCATCATCCACCCCCCCCCATTGCTGTCTCAGTCTCATCTCGCTTCATCCCGCATGTGCTTTCGGGACTCAACCTTACCCATCGTATATGTATATGCACGCCTCGGCTTTTCTTGCCTTTGCTCTTGTTCGAACGATCCTTTTTGGCTTTCCCTTCCTCATAGACCCTGCATCCTAGATTGACTCCCGTTGTATATTACGCTAGTGCACACCCGCCGCTGGTTCGGATAGGTGTTGTACCATACACTTTCTTGCGCTGCACTCTAGCGTCCTGTTTTCTCACCGCACTCGCCGGTCACTATCGAGCCGGCAAGGAGTACTCTGCACACCACGATCAATACCTTCTTTCTCGCGCCATTCAGAACCAACTTCGTCTGGAACCGACGCTGCCCTTTTTTCCGTCTACGTGAACGTCCCACCCGACAAATACCCTGGAAAAAGCACCCAAAAAATGACAACCCGCCCGCCAATCATCTTCTTTCCCACGCCCATTCCGCCGCGGCCCTCATCATCCTTCAACCCCTTCCCAGCCCCGTTCCCAACCCTCTCCGAGCCCTCCGGCGATACCTCCACATCATCCACATCCACATCCGCATCCACATCAACAACATCAACCCAAAAAACCACATCCACCACCACCCCGCCACCAACAACAACAACAACAAGTAGAAGTATCGTCACAACCCCACCGCAGACGATGAGCATGGGCCAAATGCGGGTCATCGCCTCATCCTCCATCCCTCCCCTCCCCCGCCCAACCCCGCCCACCTCCAACCCCCCAGGAACAATGACGCCCAAAACCCAACAAGTCTTCCTCGCCTCGCTCAGCGCCCCCGCAAAACAGGGCCTGCTGATCGGATCCATCGTCTTTTTTGCGCTCGCGGCCGTGGCGGCGTTTGCGTATTCTTGGAGGAGGGGCAGGGGGAGGTGGGGGTTCGGTGGGAGTCGGAAAGTCGGAGGAGCGACAAAGAAGGGGGGTGTGAGTCCCTCGAGAAGAGGCGGGGATGAGGAGGGTGGGTATGCGGCATCACAACCGGTATCCCAAATGTATGCGAATATGAACACATACCCAACCCCGCCAGCGTACAACCCGACACCCTCGTTCGGCAACGAAGGCCCGACGTTGACACGGGAGAACAGTCGGAGTTTTGAGGGGAGTTTGAACCGATCTGTGCCGTCTGAACCGGGGAGTTTGCAACGCGCCATGAATCTGGCGGCCACCAACCCTTACAACCCAGCGTACAACCCTACCGGGACGATGAACTCGAGTTTGGGCAGGAGGGCGGAAATGGCTCAGCGGTACCCCTACCTTTACGGTCAAACCCTTCTCCAACAACAACAACAACCCGATCGCCCAACCCTCCCCCGCGCAACCTCAACTGCCTTACCCCCGCTGGGCTCCGACACCGGCAGCGTGAACGGCGCACCGCTCAACGAGTTCGCGCGCTCAGTCGAGATGTTCCGCTTGGAGGAAACCAATCAATCACAGATGTATCTGGCACAGGGAGAGGGCGAGGCGTACACGGAAGCGTTTGATGTCATGGATATCGCGGGGTACGGCGATGGTGATAGCGGGGCAAGAAGGAGCGCGGGTGAAGCGACCTTGACGCGGAACGCCACCCGATCGTCTGAAGGCAGTGGGACGTTGCAAAGACGTCGGGACATCAACGACAACGCCGACATCAACACAACACCCGTCCCACCACCCCGCGCCTACCTCCCCCCGGGAGCCCTCACCACCACCACCAAGAGAGGGTCGACAAGCACGACGTCGACATCCCCGTCCCTGCCGCGTTTCTCACCCTCGGGTCTCACACCCCTCCATACGCCCGCGTTCCCATCCCTCCCCCGCCCCGCCCAATTCACACCCACCTACCCCACCCCCCCGGTGCCCTCACCCCCGGCGGGTACGGGGGGACCCTCCACGCCGCCGTCACCCAACACGATCCCGCTGCATCATTCCGGGGACGTGACCACCCGCGCGTCATTCTCCTACGCGATCGCGCACCCCTGGGTCCCGCAACGCGGCGACGAGCTCCGGCTGGAGATGTGGGACCGCGTGTGCGTCGTGCAGGTGTTTGACGACGGGTGGTGCGAGGGTGTCCGCGTGCGCTCCGACCCCTCCGAGGCCGGGACCGTGGGCATGTTCCCACTCGCATGTCTCCAGGACCCGCGGCACGGCACCGCCACCGACGCCTCCGAGTCGTTGGATGACGCCTACCCGCCCTCGGATAACCCGCAGCCGGCGTGGGAATGGACGCTGGACCGGCAAAAACCGGCCCATCAGCAACAATCACCAAGCAGGGAATCCATCTTCTCCAACCCGCGCATCTCGGCCCTTCTCCGCGACTTTGCCGCGCCCGCGTCGTCAGCGGGGCTGTACCACGCGCCGAGTCGGCAGAGCAGCATTGCGCGGAAGGGTGCTGGCGGGGAGCGTAGGAAGGAGGAGGGGGAGGAGTGGCGGTATACGTATGATTTCAGTTAGGGATTTTTCGTAGGGAGCCTTTTCTCACACGGACAAGTTTGGAGCTTTCGCACATAGACAAGTTTGGGATCGGTTTACCCAGGATTCCTCATATCGTAGCTTTGTTTAGATGGTAGAACGAACGGCGTATGTAGATAGCTATGTCTCTTTCTTGGCACGCCGGGTGTATACAGTGTATATGCGGACATCATATGCAATCTGACATCGTGGGAAATACTTGGACCGACTGCGTAGCTTGCGCGTTTCTCGATATTCAGCAAGCGGTCTCGTTCAGGCATAGGCGCGTCCAACATACACTTCCCCTTCGAAATCCACCGACGGCGGGTGGCAGAAACGGTATGGGCATTCATGATATACCCAAACGTATGAGCGGGTCGAGAGGGAGAGGGCGCGCGGGGATATGTTTGCGGCATTGTTGGGGAATGTGTTGGCGTTTGGGCAGCAGGCGGTGGGGAAGATGGGTGATGCGGCCCTGGTAAGAGTTCTCGTTGGGCGTTCTCTGTCACCTCAACATAACACGATTCACACATCCCAACCTCAACCCTCCAGTCAACGTACATCTCCGTGCTTAGCAACCTCCTCGAGCGCCTCCCATCGACCTACCTCAAAGCCCTCAACCCCTCGACCACCAACAACGCAGCCGCGCACATCCCCGACGACGACGATGACATGGACATCGACCCGGCACCCTCATCGTCAAGCAAGTCACCTCACGGTAACGATTCGACTACTACTCCGTATGTACACGTAAACCTGATATGTAAAGCACGTCTTCATAGGCCAATCTGAGCAACTCGAAGCCAAAACGGGGCGGGGGTCTCTAGCTAAGCTTCGTCTCGAATAGCTCGGATTCCTCCACGTCGCGCCAGGAAGTACAGCTGGGCGGCATTACTTTGCAGAGGACTTTATCGAACTTATTGCTCGTTTCCGCCAAGGCAATCCAAAGCTCGATGCTCTCCCGGTCGTCTTGTAGTACCTGACCATGAACCAGGATCTCCAATACCCCACCCCCGTTATAGCGCCTTAGCTCCTCCGTCCATCCCGTTGGTATCCAGACATCTCCATCCTGACAAAACAGCGCATATCGGACCACCCGCCCCGGCACAGGTGCGAACCAATTTGGGAGAATCGCTGCTCCACCGCGAAAGTCCACATCCAAGCGGCGGATCCCTTCCGGAAGCTCGATAGGGCAGGTGAAATTCTTGCACTCTGTCAACAGTGAGCTGAACGTGTGTGAGCGAGGGGGCCTGTGACCACTGGAATCCCACGACATCGGCCACGCATCCTATTATCGTTTGCAGGCGAGGAAGCGTGGGCACGTTCCTCAGGAGCTCAAAGGTTGTGAGCTCAGTGACCTGGTCGGCGTAACGCCAATACAGAGTTTCCGCCATGACTTCCTGGTCCAGAACTACATTGGGGTCATTGATGAACAGTCGGCCCTTATTCCATCCAAACTGAGTAGCGGGCCAAAAGGGTGGGTCATCCAGAAATGTGAACACGACTCTGTCGAACAGAGCCATGGTGATGAGGGTGTAGATCCTACACACACAAGGTGGCTGCGTTCAACAAGGTCGATCACCAACATCCTGCGCAGTCTGGCAAAGTGGCAGCGCATCGTTTGCGACGGATCCACGTCCATGTGGCATTTGTTTACGAATCGCTGATGTACATAATCAGCTGGCCAGCTTATTCCGCTCGCCAGCTCTGTGAGGGGGTGTGCTTTTCGCAACCCGATCCATTCCCGTTGTCTGGGTCCCCAAACACGCCGACCGTCTCCTCGGGCGACGTTCGAGAGACGACCTATCTTGTTTGCGAGGAAGTGCAGCCAGCCTTGACGTACCAAGAGGCTGTGGAAAAGCTTCTAGACCAAGGGTCATTTTTTGTCACATTGAACATGAACGAAGATATCGGTTCCGACGGGCTGATTAGGATTAATGTCAAGAACAACACGACAGAAGTCAGGGCGTACTTGCAAACGTGCATCCTTCCCCAAAGCACGCAAACTTTGGCTGTCTACGACACTACCGGCAATATCTTCAAAGGACGGCCATCGAAAATTCTCGACAAACATCGCAGCGCAGGCGGTAGAGCCATCACATCAAACCGGTCCAGCCCAAACCTCGATGAGAACGCTGCTCTCGGGACTAATGGCGCAACTACAGCGTTTTCGGGACGCACACGCACGATGCCAGCGGCTAATGACAATCTGGAAGCCATCGCGACCGCCCTCATCTATGAAGATCTTGCAGAGCCAGAGGATCACGAACATGTCATGGTGTGGAGTCGAGATGACAGCCAAGCCGGTCCAGAAGTGCTCGTCCGCGACTTCAGCGAGCTCGTATCCCTACCAGAAGGCGGGTTCTTCAAAGCCACGTTATCAGAAATGCGCGCTTTTGATCAGCAACGTCACGCGGCGCTATACGACGAGCACTTTGTTGTAGGTGCTGTCCCTTGATTTGAGAGATGTTACCTAGATTTTGACCTATGAGTTTGCCTTGTTTCTAGTTCACTCCAATTGTCTGAAACACCCCCTCGCCCCGTCTTTGCAATTCGAACTTTGTCGCTTTCTCATTCAGCGTTTGGCATGCAACCTCCCGGCAATCGGCGTCGAAAGAAGTGTGCGAAGCTCTGGTTAAGAATTGCCGTCTGGAGGCTCATTTGTTGTCAAACAATCCTCGATACGCCACAGAGAGCACATTTGTCGGCGAGTCGATTGACCTCATAGTGGCAGATCGAAAAGACAAGATGGCGTTGCTCAGCACTCAGCATGCGATTCGAGTCGCCTACGATGGCGAGGAGTTTCTACTCCGCCTCGAAGATTAAGACTGGGGTCCAGAAATCGTAGTCAGGAATAGCGATTCGGACTCGGAACCGGGGGACGAGGATGTGTACCCCATATCAGAGAGCACGGATCGCCCGACCCAAGCCGTCTCCATCATAGCTCACGAGCATCCTGTGGTCGAGCGCCTCACCTTCCACTTTTTCCGCATGGGCACGAGCATCCAAGTGGATCTGCCCGTCGAAACAACCACACAGGACGCGACGGTTTTCCAGTGTTTTGGGATGATCACGCGGGGTACGAGGCGTTGCCGGCGCACATGTCAAACCACCCCGAAGTTTTTTTGCGTATATCACTGCTCGCAGAAGGTTGACTACGGTTGAGTTGTCCTTTACACCGGTTGAGTTGTCCTTTCAACGGAGGATGTGTTTTCTACATCAGGTGTTTGCTACCCACGCGTTCCTAGTCCCATTCTGTCAACTATTGGATTGCGATCAATCCGAATCTCCGTCTGAACCGATTCTGATGATGAGCTGTTCTTCTTCGAGCAGACACGTGAAGGAGCCATCGTCCCCGCCAAACCGTTCAGATATCTCCTCCGCCAGCGGCTGTCCTTTCTCAAATGCATCTTCATCATAGTCCCATCCTAGCTCGAAGTCCAGTGCAAAGTCGGTTGTGTCAAAGAAGTCCTCTGGGAGACGGGCTAAACAACGCAGAAATTCCAGGAGAACCTTTGGTGAACACTGCTCGCCGTCACCTCGGATCCGTACAGATCGCTCATCGATGCTTTTCGGGACTTTTAGGAGGCTAACCAAGTGCTTCGCCTTCATGTCGAGCCAGGGGATGACCTCCAGATCCGCAAGATTGGGGAGGTCGGAGATGTGTGCAAAATCGTCGTCCTCAAACGACACGCCATCGTAGGCAGATTGAGCACACGAAGAGATTACAAGTTTTTTCAATTTCGGGCAATGCTCGGCTAATGTTTGCCCGAAACCTTCAAACACGCCTATTGGGTCAAAAGAAAAGCCATTTCAAGGTGTAAGTGTTTCTGTCCCAAGGCGTTTCAACTCAACGCAGACAGCACCTTCAGATAGATCGAAACATTCTGGAAATATTGTAAGATTTGAAAGCTTTGGACAGGGCTTCAGGACAGCGGTCAAGCTTTCTTTTGTGATCCGAGCTCCGTCGCGCCCCGCGCTAGCACCAAACCTGAGGATTCTCAAATTTGGTTTCGACGCTTGGGCGAACGCCAAGAGTCGTCGAGGGAAAGTCCCCGGGTGTTCAAGCGACACATGCACTTTGGCCCAATCGAACTCTCGCCATCCACCGATCCACCACACGAATTTTTCCCATAAAGCATCTGATACGTCGAACTGAGGCTCTGCGGTAATGAAAGTGTCGCCAAAGTATTCATCCCTAGGATCTTTCGGAAAGCTGCAAACGGCATGTTTGTCAAACTGCATGGCAGCGCGACAATGACTAGGGATATAATGCTCACCTCAGATGAGGACATGTCCTCATCATAGTGGTCAATAGCGTGTCATCGATTCGCACATCCCAGCGCATGTGCAAGTGATGCAAGCCTCCGAAACCGGCAGCATGCCATCGGCTCAGCGCTATGCCCAAAAGCTTTGCGTCAACTCCCAACGTAGCTGGGGTGGCCGTCCCTGTCTCCGGGTCAACATATACGTATGTTCCCTGAGCAGAATGACCTTGTCCAAGCCAGTCCTTTCCAGTGATGGTGGTGACGGCCGGGCAGCATTTGGAGGCGGCGTCGAAGAAGGCGTTCGGGGGAACATGGGATACATGAATGCGACGCACGTTAGGCACGCTACCGAGCCACTTGGTCCACGATGCCGGCGGTTTTGCCCCGACGGCGCCGCGAATGTTCAAGGTGAGGACGTCGCGGAGGTTTTGGGCCCCCGGGGTGAAGACTACTTCGTCATTCGACTGATCCCATTCTAACGTCACTTCAGCGAGCCTGGCGGCACGTATGCAGTGCGTAACAAGCGTTTCCCACTGGGGGCAGACCTGCGACAAGATGAAACAGCGAGGCAGCGCCGGCCCCGGCGAACAGGCTTTGCGCTCCCAGTCTTGGGGGGCGACCTCTCCAAGGTCTTCGCGGACAAAGGAATCGAGGATGCGTCGCCACAGTTCGACGGGCAGGTCGCGCAGTATGGCCATGTGGTAGCAGTAGGGAAGCGCTGCAGGCACGCTGACGGAGACGCGACAGACAGCCAACGGGCTTTGGAAAGCAAAGCGTCTGCCCCTGTTGGCAAGCTCAATGCTCGAGGTACAGCCAGGGAACATAAACCTGTAACCCCCGCCGAGCAAGTCAGGGGATTGACTAGAAGTGGGTAACTCGTGCTAAATGTGAGGAACTCGGGTTAGGGTTAGACTAGTTAGACAGCTGCCGAGCGGAGCGAGTAGACCCTGATTGTAGGAGGCCGGGTAAGGCCGACTCACCGAAGGCAAAGGGGTTAGGTTTGTTAATCAAATGGTTCACTTTGGCTGTAAAAAAGTCTTATTCTGGAGGTGAGCTACCCACATTTAGCACGAGTTACCCATTTCTAGTCACGCCCGCAAGTCAGTGTCTGCTGGCGCGTGCGTGACTCATCATCACCGACTCGGCTTGCACCGTGTCTCAGATCTGGAAGCCATCCCCGCTTTTTCAATGCAACGACCCATCATCCTTGCTCAACGGGGGCCTAGCTACTCCTACTACCTAGTTATGCCTCCGTCAGCCGCAATCACACTGGCCATCCTCGACGGCATGGAATTCACCAGATTATGAAGATGTCGTTCCATGGTCGGCCACAACTGCTGAACAATCGTATCCAGTGTTGCCGCCGTCGGATTGGCTGTCGGGGATATCTCATCTTCACTTGTATTTCATATTATATCTCTTTACTTCTACTTGATCCAAGACCCGGGCTGGCCACCCGAGCTCTCGGTGATACATTACATAAGGCGCCAAGCCTCACTGAAGCCACGCAAGCCCCGTTGGCAGCCCATATATAAAGCTGTCAGTCGAGCGGCCGCTGAGAAAAGCTTCTGACTTTTTTCTTCACTACAATACACTGCTCTCAGCCCTCTCAGAAGGGCCCAATATCGTCTACGTTTCCTCTGACGTTACATGGTAGCACCACCTACCGCTAGCATCACCAAGATATTCCTTGTCAACGTTGCCCCTCTACCGGATGTTGCCCTTACACTCGTTCACAAGCAAGAATGGACGGACAGACTCAAGCTATCGTTGCGGCTGTCGCAGCTGCTTTCGCTACTCAGCAGCGTGCTAGTACGCAAGAAACCCAACGAGCCGAACGTTTCAAGCTTCTTATGGACGCTCGCAAGAACAAGCTCGTCGAATACGATGGCGCCAAAGCTGCCAAAAAGATCGAAGAGTTTGTGACATCTCACCACAACTTTCTCGAGTCTCTCACAGTCCTGGCTGTACAAGCTGGATCAGACGGTACTGGAGCTGCCAACGCCATAGTCTTTACTATGGCAGACTACGCCCCTACGCTCACTACCTACCTCAAGGGTACTGCTCTCGAGTGGTACAATACGACTTACGCCGCTGGACCTCCCGCAAGTTGGACAGCTTTTTAAACGGCTCTTGTCGCTCACTTTTATCCTCGCAACTTGCGTAATACTATTGAGCTCAAGCTCTCCGGCCTCAAGCTCGGGGACTCTCTTGAGAAATATATCAAGGAGTTTCAAGACACCAATAATGAGCTCGAACCGCTCATTGTCTCGATAACACTCAAGGCACCATTCCTCTTATCGATCAAATTTGATACTTCAAGGCCGGTCTTCTCAAAAATACGGTAATCGGTCATTAGGGTTAGGGTTAGGGTTAGGGTTAGGGTTACAAGACCCCCTGGGTTGGGTTTTATTATTGGGTTGCCTGGAACCCTAGGGACTTAGGGTTAGGGTTAGGGTTAGGGTTAGGGTTAGGATTAGGGTTAGGGTTAGGGTTACAAAGGGGGTCTGGGGTTCAGGGTTTTGAGGTGATCATCTCAGACAGGCTACAGCCAATAATTAAAGTTATAGTTTAGGGTTAGGGTTAGGGTTAGGGTTAGGGTTAGGGTTAGGGTTAGGGTTAGGGTTAGGGTTAGGGTTAGGGTTACAAGACCCCCTGGGTTGGGTTTTATTATTGGGTTGCCTGGAACCCTAGGGACTTAGAAATTTTCGGGTTTTCTGGCTTTTGGGTGTGTTCTACAGTTCGAATTTTTGACTCTGAGGGATGTAGTTGCGGGGGGTGTTGGGCACCTAAGCAAGTCGGGGAGGACTAGGTGTGCAAGGGCAAGTGATGGGTCATATGGGCGGTGGTGCGGGTACGGGCGGCAGCAGGGGTGCCAATAGGGGGGGGGGGGTTGATATAAAGGGGACATATATGTTATATATACGTTAGAGGACTTGTGCAAATTGGGATTCTTATAGTGCCGATCCGGAGTTGGCGTCCTAATTGAAAAGTTGGCCCCATATCATATTCTCTAATTGAAGTACTCTCGGATTGGCAATCCGTGCGGAAACGGCTTCAGAAACTTAGAAAAACGAAATTTTTACGCGACGGGGGGTAAAAAGTTGGAAAATGTGGTGATATCTCAACATCTGGCTGACTATCCAGTGTAGGGCACTTAATGAAAGTTGATTGTAGCCTATGGTTTGCATAGCTGATGTGGTAGCAAATCTTGTGTAACCTTGCTTTTGGCTGAAGAACAGGGCCCCTTTTCAATTCTCAAGTAGTGACCCCCAAGATCTCCTAACAAAAGACACGAGTACGTATGTGCAGGCAAAGGGGTTTGGCTGTGTTCTCCAGTAAATATTTTGTGATTCCGCTGTGCATCGTAGACTGTTTGTAGGACCGTTGCGGAATGTCATTTACCAAAACTGTTGAACATTTTCCAGTTAAAGCAGTGTTCTACAGTTTGTCCATGCAGGTTAGAGCACGTGACCTGGGCTTGCTTGCAGGGTACGCAGAGTGAGAGGGTTGGGGTTAGAGATTTCCCAGATCACTTATTAAATTCAGCCGAACTGTCTCTGTCATGGAACATTTAAAATGGTGGAAAGTAGTATTGCATTTATTGATTTAGAGTACATTGGAAAAGCGCACATTCAGAAAAGGGTTTTGGTGTAAAGTTATCAACGACATTCAACAGTACTAAAGGACTTCCGCAAGCATGTCACGGACTTGGTTCTGTCCAAAAGTCGTACGGCACTCAGGGTACCTGGCGCAGCGGAGACGGAAACGATGCTGACCGCCAATGCTATGAAAAGCTGAGCCTCCACAGTTGGGACATTGAAGCTGATCACGATGCTGATGGAAGAGTTCACGGATATTGCCAATGGGAGCAGCATCAGGCACTTCCCCATCCCCATGACCCCACCAAGCACGAGCAGGATCAATGACGGGTGCAATGCCTTTGAACCATCCGGGATTGAAACCAAACGACGAGTTGAGAACATCTCGGAAGCGCTGACAGTCTGTCACAGTAGTCTGTCTATTGCGATCTCCTCTGAATAGAACTCTGGTGGCAGCGTCCATGATGCCATTGATGAGACTGTAGTACTCTTCCACCGGCACAAGCTTCAAGGAGTTTGCGCCCATGTGCTGGAAAATGGTCTCGATCTGGTCCAAATGGAGATTCAAAACCATCTGTTCCGCTGATTCCAACCTGGCGCACTGAACTCGCACTTCAACTCGCATGCCAGTAATGTGGAGCGGGTGACTGTTGAGCCATTGACGTAAACCTCTCAGTGTCTCACTGCGATCCCCAAGGCTGGACTTGGTTTGGGGCATTCGCGAAGACAAAGTCGAAGAGTAGGCTTTGAGCGCATGAACAAGCTTTGGGTAGCAAGTAACCCAAACATTGGCGTGACCCGCAATGTCAAAGCGGGTGGACCCTGTCACAGTCCACCCTATGGTATATACCATAGGGTGGACTGTGACAGATCCTATAGTAAAAAAGAAGACTCCCATAGTATAGAATGGACTGACCCATAGTTCAAAACTGCTCTGCCGGATCCCATAGTAAAAGAATTGTCACATATCATCTTATTCAACATTTAAACATCTCCCTCCACGCCATCGGATCACGTGACGGCACATGACTTCTCTCCATTCATTTCGAGTCACATTGCGTCATCTTCTGTCATTCCGCCGCTGTCCTGTCAACCGTCAATCCGTCACGCGTTCCCTCCATTCCGCTCATGACCGCCGCCATTCCTCTCAAACCTCTTTAACTTAACCTTCGCCTCCGTCCACAGCCGTAGACACTTTCTTCACATCGTCCCTCTACATCCACCTCTTCATTCACTTATTCGTTTTTGTTAACGTCAAATCTACCTAGTTGTTCTCCGATTGGTGACAAAGTGAAATAAGTTATACGACTTTTACACGTTGTCACCTTTCGGAGAACAAGAATGCTTCTCACACGTTTCTCTCCGTTCCTCTTGGAAAAAAGAGGGAAAATAAATGACGCCTCCCCACCCACCCCTCCATTCACTCTTTCGTTTCTGCTACAGTCACATTCTACCCAGTTGTTCTCCGCAAGGTGACAAAGTGAAATAAGTTATACGACTTTTACACGTTGTCACCTTTCGGAGAACAACAATGCTCCTCACACGTTTCTCTCCGTTCCTCTTGGAAAAAAGAGGGAAAATAAATGACGCCTCCCCACCCGCACCTTCATCAATCCAATGAAGACCATATCTTATTCAAAACACTATTTACAAGATCTAACGGATTACTCATCAGAGTTCAGATGAGAGCAAATGTCTTCTATCTCTTCCCGCCACCGGAGCAACTCTTCCTGCACTGTCTCATCGTTGTCAATGTTGGCAATTTCCAAAAACTGTTTGACTTGAAGGATCAAGATGCGTACAAATCCCATACACTGGCAACCTTCTTCACGCATGCTATCATTGCATTTAACTGGATAGATGCAGAATTTTGTGAATTCCTTCAATCCATCCACATGATAAGCGACTTTTGAGAAGACGTAGCGGAGTTTGCATCTATCCTCGCCGAGATAAAACTTCTGAGTCCTTTTTGAAAATAGCCTTTGCGAGATATTGTAACGTATTGCGTTGATGTGATACTGGCGTTTATCAACCGGGTTTTTAGATCTGCAGTTTGGACGCTTGTTTTTCTGTTTGGGTGTCCGAGGCATGTTTTGCGTTTGTGTTGTGTGATATAAAAGGAATTGCACTCTAAATGGAACTTCCAATGCGACATTCCTCTTTCCATGCGACTCTATTTATAGACGGCAAAATCCCGATCTCTTTCTTGCATAAGGAAAGGCAATGCCAAGGAAATCCGGTCTTCTCGATAGAACACATGATTAGCGGTCATCCATCTCGAAACAAATATTAGTGCCGGAACCAAATCCGATAACAACTTGCATTCGAGATAACTGTCAAGAAATGATACCACATGAGCAGCGGTCATCCATCTCGAAACAAATCTTGGTGCGGGACCAGGACCAAATCCGATAACAACTTACACTCGATAATAACTCCTGACATCATCGGATTTTCATTATCGATATTAACTTAATTTACATAAAAGCGACCGCACTATAGGTTCCTAAATTTATTCTTTCCTTATTTCAAAAGGAAACCTATTAAAGATGTCCGAATTTCTATTGAAAACCGCCGATTTGTCTCAATTTCTGGATCGTAATAAGGCTGATTTTGCGAATACTTCTAGAGAAGTTAAACGATTTCAGCAACATGGAGTATTTGACTCGATTGAACGATTATCCGCTTTGAATGAAGTTAAAAGTCTGATCAATAAATCCAAAATCTCTGCTCGCACTCCGAACGGGATCTCGAATAAATCCATGTCCGATGCCATAGGTAAAGTCCACCGGATCTTCAAAAACGCGGGATATGAAAGATTGAATATAAGCCCCGAGTTATTCGATAAGACGAGAAAGCCTTTGGCGGACGAATCTCACAGATTGAACAACGAATATAATGCGAGGAGACGTCAAGGAATTCAACCCGAAATTTGGATTGAAGACTGGCAATCCGTTATGAAGGCAATGAAGAAGTATTATGAAGATAATCTTATGGAAATCTTCGATATGAACACTCCGAGTCTTTACCAGATTCAGTCCTTGCAAGATGGAATCATTGGGCTTTTCGTTTGTTATTTTTACAATGTTCGCGCGAACTTTGCAAACTTGAAAATATTCAATCGGGATGGCGTAGATTGGAATAAAGACAATATTTTCATCTTTGATCAAAGGGACCCGAAAAAGGAAGGAAATGCGTCAATCTTATGGAATGATCGAAAGGCTGATCGCATCAAGAAAAGAAAACTTGCGAAAATTGACGGAGTCGAGGATAAAGATCTGAACGGGTCGTATTTGCAGTTCTTTACCGCTCCGCCGCACAGCGATATTGTGGATGTGGATCCTAAATACGTCTGTGACATTTTACTTCGATTTATTCAAAAGTTCCGCAAAGAAGGGAATCTGATCTTCCTGGATGCAAAAGGCAAGGAGTTCAAGATGGATACATTTCGAGAGCACATTCAAGCGATTATGGAAAAGGCATGCGGTCAAAAACATGGGATTCGTCTTTGTCGCAAGGTACAGATCACCCATCTCCGTAAAAATGGTATCTCGCGAGCCTCTTCCATTTTCCTAGCAGACAATTGCCACCACAATGAGGAGGAAAATCTGAACTACTGCAGTGATGCTGTTCCGAAACCTACCGCCGGTTCCTCTCAAACTCCCGCAGGAGACCCGGAGCATTGATATTAGATCTTGGCTCCCATGTCGATTGACTTAATGGATAATTACGATATTTTACTAAATATTCGACTATAGTCCTTTTGCCTACTTTTCTTGTTCGTTTATCTGCAATATATTCCACTTCATATTCTACGTCTTTGTTTAATCTCCCCGACCGCCTGGGAGGGGGTTGAATCGCTTCCTCTTCCTCGTCCTCTTCACCCTGTCCATCATCCGGTGGTTCAAGATTCTCTACAGTCCGTGGGCGTTCGATACGCTGGTAAGGTGTAGGTACAAGCAATAATTGCGATCTTGCAAAAAGTCCTTTCTCGATCGTCCCATCTTGACTTTTAAGTTTGTAGGATGGTAATTGATTTTCATATGGTGATGCCACCACACCTGCGATTGTGTATAGTTCCGGTGCAAAGTATCCTGTCCTGCTTGGTTTCTTAATGTTTGTTCCAGAATATGGAAACACCTTTCTCACCGTTTCTCCAACCTTCAAAGTTGTTGCTCCACGAACATTCACACTTTTTGCCGCACGACGCAAAATATTACCACCCGCTTCTGAATGAGTCGCAGAATCTGGAGCAGATTCCTCTATTTCATCCGGTGATTTGCGCGTAGTCGAATTGAAAGTGGAATTCAACGAATCTATCAATCCGGGCAGTGCCGTTACCCAGTCCTTGTTCCCTGTTGTTTCCATGAATATGGAGATCTGTTTACGAACAGATGCATTAGATCGCTCGATTATTCCATTCGACCATGGCTGATGTGGACGTGTTGTAAAATGTGGAACATTGATACTTTCTAAGTACTGGTCAAACACGTTTGCAAATTCGCCCCCATTGTCACTTACTAAACGCGTGAATGTCATATTGGGATTCTCCCTTATAATCTCGCGTAGTGCCCTTGTGCATTCCGCTGCTGTCTTTCCCTTTATCGCTTTTCCGTAGAGTTTTCTTGAAAATGTGTCAATCATACTGAAAACCGCACTAAACCCTCTGTAAGAATCGCTTGACATATCCATTGTATCACATTGAAATGATCCTAATGAGGTAGAAACTATTGCACGTACACCAGTCGCTCGAACGGGTCTCCTGAATTTCTGTGCTATCGGTTGTCTCGATAGCCAGTTCATTACTTGTCTTCGAGATATGTTATTTTGCGGATCTTTCCGCAACATGAAATATAGACGATCGCGTCCATAGAAGTTTCGTCCTTCATAGAATAATGCTTTCAGTTTCCCTTCTTGCTCCGGGGTTAACGGCGGAGTCATTGATCTTTGCTTATTGACCAGAAATTTAATCAGTTTCTGGTCATTTTTGTCATTGTTCGGTAAAAATTGATAAAACACCTGAATCTTTTTCTCGGGCATGAGCGCTCAGTAAAGAGGTCATGCTATATAGGCAAAGATTCGAAAAAGCCTGAAAATGCACAACCCAAAATAATAAAATGGCTCAGGAGTTTGGTCGCGCGGAAGTCTTTGTTGCTCAACTCGTAGAATAGTTTTTCGTCATATTCGGGACGGAAATCTTCAAGCGGTCTTTTTCCGCCTAGTGACTTTTGGTTTTACCTGGTCGTCTAAAATCTTCTGTACCAATGCTTCTGCCATTTCCTTCTGTAAGGATTCGAGTATTTCTTTTCTGGAGTTTTCGTTAACGTCTAACCAAAGGCGATCTTGCGAAAGCGCTGCTAATACGGTGTCATACGTTTCCTTTGTTACAATTTCTGGTATATAGAACATTTCTATTCAAAAACCAACAATTTAAAAAAAGTCGTGAAACCCGTCTTTGTCGCAATACCGGTACATCGTTCGCGCATCATCCGCTGCCAAATTCACATATGCAAACGAATACGGCTCCTTTGTGCTTTCCGTTAGATACGATAGAACTTCTTTTTTTGTCTTGAACGCACTTGTCAATAATTTCGCCAAAGATTCCATATCCTCCGAATTATTCTTAAAGATTATAAACTCTGTTGTGTTGTTCTTCATCTTTCGAGTCAGTTGACCGCTCACGGATTGGATACACACCATGGTGGAGCAGAGAAAGTGGCGTCCTTTCGTATAAAGTTTAGACAACTCTTTGTTCAACTCCTTCCCTTGAGCATTGTCACCAGCATCGTCGATATACAACAGCAAGGACTTTCCGCTTTCCGCCAGCAACTTTTGATCTTCCAGAATCTCGGCTATCATTGTATTATTCACTTCGTCTGTGAAAAAGATGTTCCTGTGCTTAGTGCTCTGTGCCAATTGTTTTATGCTCTTATCGTACAAGACTGTATCTGACATTATTATCACTCTGTCAAACACTTTTGCATAAACATCTTCGATCAATCCACATACAAGAGCGGATTTCCCACTTTTGCGCGGTGCGATAAGTGTACTACATATGGGAGGAGCCTGAATGTCGATCGGAATGATTTTGTTTTGAACCTCGTTTTTCTTTGGGAAGATCGGTTTCGGTTTGTAAGACATTAATTCTCTTACCTTATTACTAAATGTATTCAGAAATTTTATACTCTAGTGTCTCCCAACGTACATACAACATCCAACCTAGACGGATTGAGGCTTTCAAAATACTGAGCGTCTCATTTCTTCAAGATTGGGATCTGGTTGAAAATAACGTGAATGACACTATCGCATTCGCCCAACAAGGTTCTGATACCATCTTGTACGCAAAGATCCCAAATGGTAACTACTCGATCGTTGACTTCCCAAACGCTGTTTCCACCGCTATGAATAGCGCGGCTGGCTCTAATGTATACTCTGCTACAGTTCGATGGTGTTAGACGCAAGTTAACGGTAAATAGCAACTCTGTTCCTTTCAAGATACTTACCATGGCAATCGTGGATCGACAGCCTACATTCTTATGGGAATGTCCCGTCGAGCGGATATTGGATTCGGTTCCTCTCACGAGATGAAGAATCCTGTCAATTTAAGCGGTTCATATCCTGTCATTTTGACTTCCAACATTCAATGCAAAGGCACCCAGTATCTTACAGATTATAACGACAGCGCTCAATCAATCTGTTGCAGTATCGTACCTGATAGTTTTGGGGACATTGTACAATATGAAAATTCAGGCGAGTTTCTTCCCGTTGGACAGACCATATCTCAAGTCGAGTTTCATCTTATCAATTCCCTTACCGGAACAGAAGTATCATTGAATTCTCCTTTAAGTGTCAGATTCGCCATTCTTGACGATGCAGATGATCTTTGACCGCACCTATGTTCCTCTTAAATATTTTGTTTTCTTTATAAAAACTCGTGTTAAATGAGCGAAGATCCAAATCATTCGAGTGCCTCTGCCGATTCTCCTGCCAATACTGACACGGTACAAGAATCTGTACAAGATTCAATACCGGAGATTCGATCACCTTCACCAAAGCCAGAGTTAAAACCTAAAAAGCAAAGAACACCCGCACAGGAAGCGGCTCTTAAGAAAGCCGTTGCCACACGGAAAAAAAACTTGCAAGAATTGTCCGCTATGAAGAAAAAGGAAAGCGAAGATAGAAAAATCCAAGAAGCGAAAGAACTTCTTGAAAAGGAGAAACTCGCAAAGAAATTGGCGAAAGAGGAAAAGGCTAAATCAAAGCCGCAAATATCACAAACCGCTAAACGTGCACGTTCAATCAAAGTTCCACCTAATGAACCGACTGCAATTCGGTCAAAACCAAGTCAAGAAACTGAATATGTTGAGTTTGACACTGACTACGACGATGATGGCTACGACTGATTACGGTGGAATTTATGGCTAATTTTTTTTTTGTACTTATTAGTAAACATGTCTGTACCTAACAACTGGCTGTTTGCTACGAAAACTTTCTCCCGCCCGTACAGCGATCCCTAGAGGCGAAGGGAGTGGCTACTTTTTCGCCTTCGGGTCAAAATGTATATTCTACAAAAACGCGTCAGTTGACACCTATTAGAATCCAATGCGATTCCTAATTCTGTCTCGTTCATTTTACAAAAGTTGATTCTTTCGATGGACGTCACGGCTTTGAAGAATAATGCTCCTGTATCTGGATCTGGAATCGTTAATACCAAACTTGGTATCGAATCTATCATACAATCGCTCACAGTTAAAGCAGGTAACGAAACAGTGGTTCAGATCCCGAATTATCCTGCGTACCTTGTACAAACGTACAGAAATATGAGTAAAGGCTATAAACAACTACTTGGAAATCTGACCGGTTATGGTTCCACTGATATCTTCAGCGGAACCGCTACAGCCAGCGTTAGTATGCACCCAATGGTCTCATTTTTTCATCCGACAAACGATCAATTTTTGCCCGTGTGGGCACTCCCGAATCAGGCCATGACCATCGAGTTGGTACTTGCAGATCCCAATACAGTTTTCACAAGTGCTGGAGTAGTTGATGAACTTCAAATCAGCAACATTCGTTGCTTGATTCCGTATGTTACCCCACCTCCGAGTATCGTTGTTAATGCTACAAGAGCAATTGCTGATGGGAAGAGTATCTACTATGATTATGTTCGCGCCACTCAAACAGAAAATGCCTGTAGCGGTGGCTTGAGAAATACTTTCAACCTGCATATGTCTGGCGTTAGATCCCTTATCGGATTGGAAATGTCATTTATAGACGATGATGTGCTTGCAGATCAAACTAAGGACAAGTCACAATCATTCTCGTCTCAAAATCTAAGAGAATGGCGGCTCCAATTAGGTCCGAATGCAACAATCCCAAGCGGTCTAACTGGTTTTACTCATGGGCCTTATGATCGTCAAACGCTTCTTGTTTCCCAACTCAGCAACAACAACTTTGAGCAACTTGCTGATATGGACATTTCATTCAAAGATTATGATACCGCAAATTTCTCGTTTTCGTACGGTTTTGAAGACAAATCCGAAGGAAGCGGTGCTGCTTTATCATTCACCGGAACCGACTCCATACTTCGAGTGCACACCGTACATGCATCGCCCGCACCTAGTCAACGAGTTAGACTTCTCAGCACTTACTTTGAAAATGTCACACTCGCGATCGGGGATGTAGTCAGTGTGATATAATTAGCATAACCTCCATCTCTATCAAGCAAGTCCCGAATTGTTTCAACGATTCAGATGGCACCTAGTTGTTCTCCGAAAGGTGACAACGTGAAATAAGTTATACGACTTTTACACGTTGTCACCAATCGGAGAACAAGAATGTTCAGTTTGGAAAAAGACGGAAAAATAAATGACGCCTCCCCCCTGTCAAAGCGCGTTTACGTAATATCGCCAACTACATTCCTTTGGAACCACCGATTTCCACAAGAATGTCCAAACATAAAAACTCTTCAACAAAATGGCTCTCGCCATTCATGAAGCAAACATCGACCCAACTTATTTCATTATCAATCCTGATGTCGGAGACGGGTTCTTCAAGACCTGCATTGCTTTGCATCACATACTGGATGCGAAATTATACAAGGTTTCGTATCCTGCAGCGGACGATTATTTGAAAGCGAGATGGAAACTTTCGAGAGCGGCCGGTTACAACTTTTCCCGCGCCGGACGAATTATTATTCAAATGGGGAAAACACTCGGTCGGGACGAAATGCCCTGCGCTATCGGGCTTTATCTCATGTTGGATAAACTTCACAAAGAGCGAAATTTGACTCATGTTGAGATATGGAGAAAGGCGGTTCAATACTTTGGCTCTCGTCAAATGGTCATTGCGGTCAAAATGGATGAAATATTTGAAGACCTACCACCCGATTCCGCCATTGACCTTTCGGGCGAACCCGGTCTCCAGTTGGACGATACCACTCGCACAGAGATAGATGAAGAGATAGATGAAGATACAGAGATTGAAGATGTGATCGAAAATGAAAGGGATACGAACGAAGTAGATTGGAGTTCCCGATTAAGAAAGCGAAAAGAGGTTACTCAAGACACCTCAGACGAAGATGATTCGGAGACTACCAAACGACCGAATATTCCGATATCTACTGGATTTGGAAGATCCGAAAACGAGTATAATACGCCCCAATATCTGGTGAATCTGATCACCAAATTTTGTGGCGAAATTGATCTTGATCCGTGCTGGAATCCCGAGTCAAAGATCATTGCAAAAACCGTATACGGTGAACAAGTCGACGGAACATTTGTCAACGCTTTGACGTTGTCTGATTGGACAAAAAGCAATTGGGTTTATCTTAATGCACCTGGTGCTGCAATCGACGCTCTACAACATGGTCCGAAAACTTCTGCGAAAAGACCTTACCTCCATAACGACTTTTGGGAAAAGACAATGTTGGAAATGAAAAAGGGAAACATCAAACGGATCATTGCAATCATTCCGAATTGTCCATACCGGAAATGGTGCAGGTTCGCCCTCGCACGGGGACTTTGTTGCCACCTTACGAGAAAAGTCCCGTGGGATAAAACGGCCGCTGCAAAGGTTCGAATGGACGACATGCGATTTTCGGCAAAGAATTCACATATCTCGAACGATGTCTATTCACGCACGATCGTGTATATTGACTCGGATGCAGATTATCCACATACAGATAAATTCATCGAGGTCTTTCGAACCCATGGATTTATTCCCGGATTAAATACGCGCATACCAAGGATTCTGGAGATTTCCGAGAAAAGACCATTGCGGTACTTTTCTGCCTTTGCTGGAATCGGTGGTGCCGAAATGGCATTAAGAAATATCTTTCCCGAAGCCATTTGCGTTGGCTTTTGCGAGACAGATAAAGACGCTTTAAAAGTTTATGTTGAGCATCATCCTCGACATAAAAACTTTGGAGACATCACCAAAATCAAAACAAATACCATACCGGATTTTGACCTGTTAATCGGAGGTCCTCCGTGTCAACCTTTTTCGCTTGCCAATCCGGGAAAAACTAAATTCACCGATCCTCGGGCGGATTTGTATACACAATTCGTCAGAATCCGCAACGACTGTCAACCCCAATATGTGATTATGGAAAACGTTCCTATGGATTCAGCAAGCATTGCGGAGATCTCGAAAGGACTTTTGTCTACGACGGTGCAAAAACTCAATGCCGCGTCGTTTTGTGCACAAAATCGAATCCGTTTATACTGGACAAATTTCTTTGTTCCGGAACCTTTGGATGTGCCTTCGCCGACAATTGACAGTATAGTAGAACCCAATCATTCCGGAAAGTCGCTCCATTGGAAATGCTTCAAACAACCTCCTCCCCCAGATCTCATTGCCGCGTTCAACAAGGACACGGTGGAGCAAACAGTGAAATTTCGGGACGATGGAAAAAGTAACACCATCATAGCGACCGAGTGTTATGAATTGGCTATCGCTGCAAATGGAGTATTCAGGCTTTTGACCTGCTCGGAACGCGAGAAGTTACAAGGGTTTCCCGTGGGATACACCGCATTTGTCCCTGATAAAAGTAGAAAGCGATTACTTGGAAACGCTATGAACGTACCTACAATCGAGTACATCCTAAAGCACATCCCCTAACACTTCATTCGATCGTCCCACCTTGTACTTTGTCTAAGAAATCCTGACCTTGTCTATTAATCTCATCGAGTCTGTGAATCCCCTTTGTTGCAGTGGAATCCACTCGACGCGAAGTTTCTTTGATCTTCTCGTTGAAGAGTGGAGATTCTTGCACAGCATTGTTAACATTTGTGATGAATTTTGCGCTTTTATGTCCCACCTTCACAGCGTTGTTTGCAAATGAACGCGCCTTGTGATAATAACTTGGAGCATTGGTTATAAAAGTATTCGCTTTTTTTTTCAGATTGTTCAAGAAATTTGCCATGTCTGTTATTGTACATAGGCACAGAATTAAATTTGATGCCTTTAGGTAAATGGCATTCTATAAAGCAAACGTGCTGGAATTCCAAGGGATCAACAGGTCAAAAGGAATCCCGAATCTCCAGCGTCACCAAATCGGACGAGCCCTTGACTATAATAATCTAGATGAGAATGGAAGGCCAGATGTCATTTATTCTTGGAATAGAAACATCCACGACAAAGATCTTGCAACCAAAACACATTATGTCAAACCAGTTTATGAAGAGCGTGTTTCCAGCGCCGAAATCCTCCGGTTATCTGCAAAACAGCACTATACCCAAGCATACAAAGATGGTCTAGAATATATCAAAGCCGAGAAGGACTATCGCGCTAAAGAACGCTATCTGGATAGCATCACACCATCTCGGCGAAACAAGACCGTCACAATTGGGACAAGCACATCGACGAGTGGCCTTCCCGTCCCCGACACGGAAGGTAGGGTGTATAACTATGATGCGCAAACAACTGCGCAAACCGGCTTGATGTTTGAAGCACCGGCTAACCTACATGAAGTCCCAGATTTGCCAAAGAATGTGTCCGGTCAACGTGTCCACCCAGTTATAATCACGCACGAAAAAGAGATCGTTGTTGATAACCTTACTGGAGCAGCCCAAGTCAAAACCGGAAGTTCATCTGTTCTTAAAGCACCTGTTGTAAGCAATTCTCTTGATTATCAAGAGCCAATGATGCCCGGATCGTTTCCTAATATGATCGGAAAAGATGAAGTTAAAATTGAAAATAACATACCTCCGGAGATCAATATTGGGAATGAAAGAGCAGAAAACAAACCAGAAATCGCTTTGACCACCATCAGCGACCCGAATAAGGTTGAGGAACTCTTATCAAAAACACAAGTTACGAGTAATCTCGTTCGAACCCCTGGAAAGACGCCTATTGGAAATGTGAGGAAAGATCGTCGTTTTGATCCGACCAAACGAAGAATAAAGAACAGATTAGAAGACTCACTATTGCAATCCACACTTAACAAGCAGGAATTGGTAGGATTTTCTGATGGAATTACATTGAGGTACACGATGATGGCGCAGCAAGACGGAGATTGTCCGCACTCGCTAAGATAACACAATCCCATACCAAAACCCAAGCCCGAATCGGTGCTCGCACTGATGAGTTAGCCATTAATCCCGCTGTTAAACTGAAAAGCGGAGGTTTCTCTAAGAAAGGAACCGTCATCAAAGCGACGAAAAGATTGATGATGCAGACGAAATTCAATTAATAGATCCAAAAGTTTTGGAACGATCTAGAATGCATCGAATAGTTCAAGCAAATGTTGGAGTTGAGACCATTGTTGATCCAGTGGCTTCCCGTGTTAAGAAACAAGAAAAAGCCTCATTCTTGCGTCCTATCGCAAATCTACGCGGAAAGGAAAGAATCGATTATGCGATACCTCCAACATTTACCGTCGCGGATGTTGAACCTACTGTAAGCATCCGAAAACGCCCTACAAAAACGCAACAAATGCCCACTCGACCTGTCAAAAAGGTCAGAATTGACTGAATTTATGGATTTACATTCAGTGACATAACGCGTTTCAAGTTGTCATAAACGGGATTGCTAAAATGCAACTTAAATAGATACGTTTCTGATGGTCTAATTGCAATGAAAAGCAAAGAAACGATGCGTCCGTACTATCCGAAAAGAAACCCCGCAGGTCAAATCATATATCCGCTGGGAACTCGTAAGTGTAAAATGGATAATTGCACAACCACGATTCCGTTCATTAAACACCGACCGTATTGTTATGAATGTTATTTGAAGAAAAAGGAACCGGTCGATTTCAAGTTGGATGCTGATAGCGACTAAGCGATCTTCCGAAAGTAACTACCCACTGATTCTTGATTGTTCTTCCTCCTTTTCCACCTTTTATCTGATATCGTACATGCCATTGCGTACGCTTGTTTAGAAGAAGTCACTTGTAATTCTACACCCCCTTTCCCTTTGTATGTCAATTCACCTTTATCAAATTTTTCAAGAATCTCATCCATTATCTCCTTCTTGAAAAGTTCGGCCGAAACCTCCTCTTCGTTTATATTGTGTTTTCTGTAGAATTCGTCCATTTATTGTTGTAAGATAAAGTGTTTTACGCCATTTAACCGCGAGCCCCAATCGTTCTCCGATTGGTGACAAAGTGAAATAAGTTATACGACTTTTACACTTTGTCACCTTGCGGAGAACAATGCTTCTCACACGTTTCTCGTCGGAAAAAAAAGGAAAAATAAATGACGCCTCCCATTTGGACTCCATACAGTCGTATTGACAGCCAAACCGAAAATCTAATGGTGCGGTGTAGGGAGGCGTCATTTATTTTTCCGTTTTTTTCCAAACAGAAACATTCTTGTTCTCCGATTGGTGACAACGTGTAAAAGTCGTATAACTTATTTCACTTTGTCACCAATCGGAGAACAACTCGATCCTTGAAATTGAAACTATTACGACAGTAACTATTCGATTGAGATGGAGAACGTCAGAAATGATATTTGATTGTCGAATGGATGTAGACAGGTAAAGTTTATTTAAGCAGAAAAATTATGTATCTGTTAAACATCCAATTCACGAACAATGGATATTGCAAATTACACCAAAATCAATAAGTATGGTCTATCATTCTACACCAATAGGAACACAGCAAGAAAGGTTATGGAAACGTTGATGGAGAGATGTGGGCCTGAGCAATGCCTCGTTGCCCATGTTCGAGATTATGAAGCAAAGGGAAAAAAGGAAGGTGAGATGGTGAAGAAAAAGTACTGCCAATATGCGATCGTAGAATGCTCTAAACTGGAGGATTTGCTGAAAGATGACAAAGGACTATTTGAAGTTATGCATCCTGATAGAATGATGAAACTAATGTTTGATATTGATTATACGGGAATGAATGATCCTATTGGAAAGGTAAAAAAAAGGATTCGATCAATTCTTCCGAATGCTTCCATGAATATTTCGGGAAGTGTGGGGGAAAAGGGCGATACTCTGAAATTCTCATATCACATTGTTGTGAATAACTACCATGTTCTGAATGTGGGCGAACTTGACCCGATTAAGCAGTTTTGTGCCATGTATAAGGAACTTGGATTTGACATGAATATCTACAGAGCGAACGGCTTGATGAAATATGTAAACCAATCCAAAGGTGACGGACGAGTCCAGGAGATAATAGAAGGTTCTGATAACATTTTGGATCACACGATCATGCATGGTATTCCAAAGGACAGCATCCACGTAAAGAATGTTTCCGAACTTCAAAACTTTCTATCGCCCGGGGCTCCAGCGCTCCGGAAGAGAAAACGAGAAAATGACGAGGGCTCGGTACAAGCGAGAAAAGGTCGCTACTATCCGGGTCAAATACCGAGAATGAACTTGGAACCTCCGGAAACCCTAGATATCTATAGAGGGGATCCGCTGCATTTTCTAGCGCACATGCCAAACCCTAAACGTGGGGATACGTTTGAATTGTCCAACTGGTTATGCAGTGAGATCGGTCGTTGGTGTAAGATGGCAGGTATCACCTTTGCGTCGTTTTGGGAGTGGAATTCGAAAAAGGATAGCACTCCGCAACGCAAAGCAAAATATATAGACTATTGGAATCGGGTGGATGTACAGTCGAAGCCCATTTCGGAGAATTTCATGAAAGCGTGTTTGGTTGCTGTTTATAACGGAAACATTCTAAAGTCGACGCCATACAAAGTAATGGAAAATGCGATAAACAAAGAGTTCAATCATCGCATTGACTCAAGATGGTTATCCTCAGCGGATCTTCACTTGGGTGACGATTATAAACACATTGTATTGCATGTTTCGCTGGGCGGTAACAAAAGTGGAAGTACCATTGATTATCTGAAAGAATTATTGGAGGGCGACAAAGAATTAACGGCGCTTTGGGGAACATGTAGAATTGCGTTGACAAACGAACAAAGAGGAAGAATGGAAAAAACGGGCGTCACCCAATGGAAATATTATCTGGATTACAGACCCGACGAGAAACAAAATCCAGTGCATCATCCCTATCTCGTATGTTCCATTCAGTCGATCTACTTAGCAAGGGGAGTTTACGATATAATCGTCATTGATGAGTGCGAAACTTTTTTGCGGAGTTTTGCGGACGATGCAAAATGCCATGGTAATCCATCTCAACATTGGAACAATTTCATGCGCCTGTTGGCGTCAGCAAAGAAGGTAATTTGGATGGACGGGTTTCTTACCAGAGCGACAACCGATTTGATTCGAGACATTGGAGGTGAAAGTTTCATTATTGGATCGAGTGTTCCTCCTCCGCAACGAGAGATCAAGTATTGCCAAGAAATAGAAGATCTTTATGCGAAAATGTTCAACAGTCTGGATAAAGGGGAAAAGATCTTTATCGCATCGGGAGCAAAAGGTTCTCGAAAGGTTCATTCCGCATTTGATGGGGTGGAAAACATTGTTTCGACGCTAATGGCAAAATACAAATGGAAACGTGGAACAGAAATAATTGGTATCCACGCGGATCGCAAAAAAGACAAGGAGAATCTGAGAAATATTGAGGAGGTATGGGGAAATCCGGCTGTGCGAGTGGTGGTTGGAAACGCTGCTTTAGCGGTGGGCGTGAATTATGATGTAAAAGAAGGGATGCGCCCGTTTGACCGGGTTTTTGGCATTTTCAATCCGGCTTGTATATCGTACCGGGACTTTTTCCAATTACTGGCAAGAATTCGGAGGCCACTTTCGAATGAGATATGGATTCTGTTTACGGAACCTTTCATGAAGGCAGTAAAGCAGGATCGACTGATTGTTTCACAATCCGATGGATTTCGTACCTTAGCCGCGCATATGGATTCAGAGAGTTTCGCGGATAAACATCACAAATCGGCACAGGATCTGTTCAAATTGTATGCAGATCTATGTAACATCAAACTATGCAGCAAAACATGCTTTGCATTGGAAAAGGATGCACGTCATTTAATAAGCGCCTGTTTCGACAGTCGATTCAATATGTTCTCATGGCATAACATTAAGGATATCTCAGGAGAAGAGTGTGAGAGACTTGAAAGATTGATCGAAGCCCTCCAAGCAGATGTCGATCAGATTCTTCAAGTTAAAAAATTCAGATTCAGAAATCTATTTAGAAGTGTGGTTACTGAAAACCTTGTTGAAATCTACTGGGACACGTACAGGGATACCGTCTACGCAGTGAATAACTTTGGCAGGTTAGAACGAGGTCAAGAACTGTATCACGACATAAAATGCGCCCCAATAGTCCACAAGTTTTACAAGGACAATAATCTAACAATCGAAGGGGAAATCAGACCAGAGCATGTCTGTAACTCACCTTTTGAAGACATACAAAGATCTTTTAAAATGTTTCACCGACCGAAAACGTACAGAATGGACCTATACGCAAAGATCATCAATGCTTATTTTTGTGCACCAATTATTGTTAAAACGAAAGAGAAACGTAAGAATAAGAAACGGTACACATGGGACACAAATGGATTGTTACTTGGTAAGATAGCAGAAGCGTTGCTATCATTCGAAGAGTTCGATATCTTGAATTGCGATTAAGTCCTTATATAATGCTTTAATTAAAAAAACATTCGTCGTTCTCCGACGGGTGACAAAGTGAAATAAGTTATACGACTTTTACATGTTGTCACCTTGCGGAGAACACGAATTTTTCGGTTGGAAAAAAAAGTGAAAAAATAAATGACGCCTCCAATAATGTTCAACATCTTATTTTGTAATGCATTGAATATAACAGAATGTCTGGATTAAACAGCAGAAATTCGAGCGGTTTGCGAAATTTAAACGATACGCTGTTGAACAGCCCGTATGTTTCCGGAAATATGAAAGCCCTTAGTGGAGACACAAAACTCTCCGGATTTCATTCAGCCGAGGTGAAGACGCTCTACAACCAAAACGGCGAATTAAAAATCAACGATATTGTCGATAGCGAAGACGCGATTATTCACAAGACTAACGGAACCGCATCTGTTGAAGTAATCCCTGACAATATGGAATTTCCTCTTGCAAGAAACGATGAAAGCCGAACTGTTTCCCTTTTGACAAACCTGCCTCTTGGAGTCAATGAAAACGGTCTCAATTTGTTCCACGATAAGACTCTTTCAGTGAGCGACGAAGGTTTGACTGTAAATTTTCCCCCAACGGATCTAGAAGATCTTCAAGAACCTTTATCAAGAGACGATGAAGGACTCAAATTAAATTTTGATGATTCATTGGAGGTCAATAATGGCAAATTGAAAGTTATCAAAGAGCCTTTGACAGCCCCGTTGACGCGGGGCATCAGCGGAATCTCTTTGGACTTTGATTCGACCTTGACAGTTGAAAACGGTCAGTTGTCTGTTGTTCAAGAAAATGTTGAAGCGATTGTTGACGAGGCTGTTCGAGTAGAAGTTCCGCTTTCGAAAGATGCAGATAAGGCCATCCGCCTCGATTATGGGAAGGGTTTGAAACTTGAAGACAATAAATTGGAAACCGACGTTGATACAGTGATTGTTGGACGAGGGGCTATTTCGAATGATAAAGCAGGAAGTCTTGCACTCGATGACCTTCTAGAGACCGGTTTCGATTCTCTAGCGGACTTTTTGGGATCAGAAACTGATGTTGATACAACTGTTGTGCGTTTGAAGACATCTGATGATTTTCAACAGACTGGCAACAAATTGGCTATCCGCTCGAAAGGTATGGGACAGGTTCCATTCTACTCTGCTTTAAGCGGATTCAATGGAGACAGTAGTTTTACGTATAATGAAACACTCAATGAATTACATGTCCCGCATGTATACGTCAATACCGACTTCAATCCGGACAATAATCAAGTGCCAAGTACTGCCTACGTAGAGCAATTGTACCAAGCAGGGTCAGGTATAGACATATCCGGAGTGTCCAATGGTCGGCGTACTATCGATGTTAGAACAGATGCAAGTTTAGCAATTGACTCTTCACAAAATCTTTCAGTAAATCCGTCGGCTATCGTCGACAATAAAGGTGTTCGCATCGTCAATGATAAAATTGCGATAGGACTAACTTTTCAACCTGGAAATGGCGGATTGAAATTAGAGAATTCGAATCAAGTGAAACTCGCTCCATCTGTCTCAGGTTCAATCACATTCGATGGTAACAACACGTTCGGTGAGAAACTCACAGCAAGTAACGGAGTTAAACGCATAGAAAATGATTTGCAGTTGGATTTACAGGCTGGTGATTCGACTGTTACGGTGACAGGCAATTCAATAAAAGGTGCCTATACTGGATCTAATGGAGTGTCAGTTACGGGAAACACTATTTCCGGCGCCTACACGGCTGGAAACAACATATCCATTTCGGGGTCAAGCATCAGTTGCACATATCAACCAGAACCGGAAACACCCACGGTAATTACCGGCGCTTTACCTATCATTGTTACTGGGGCGGATAAGGAATTCAACGTGTCTAAGCAGCCTTTGGTTATAACAGGGGGCTCCGGAATCCTCGTTGTTGGCTCCGAGGAAACCGGTTTCAATATCTCTTCAATTCAGCCCTACAAGAACCGGAAAGAAGATGATGATCCGGAAGAGAAAAATGAGGATTCGGAGCCCAGTGGCGAATCTGATCCTTTAACAGCATCTGGATCTAATCCCGTAGTCTCCGTTACCGGACCCCTTTCCACAATCCTTGGAGGCGCGGTTGGTCTCATTGGCCCTGCGGCTGGCGCTCCATTGCCACATCTGCTATCGGTAGCGTCGGGGGTCTTCTTGGAGGACCTGCTGCAGCAGCAGGAATCCTTGGTGGTTTCATCGCTGCAAGTGGTCGACAAAGAAAGAATCAGAAAGACGCAAATGGCAACAATGTAGTGGATTCAAAGGGAAACCCCGTTCCAGATCCAAACGGCTCACAAGTCATCATCGCAACTTTCCCTAAAACGGATGATACATCCTGTGATGTTACGAGATTACTTTTTGACACTCCACCTCCATGTTCGTATCTTGGTATTGCAGGAGAGATTCCACAGCAGGCTGTAAACTTGGATATGCTACGTCAATACGACTCTACAATAATACAGCCAACGTATTCAAATTTGATCAGTCAGAATACAAGTCTTCTTCAAACTGCTATCGATGGTAAAGTTGCAAAAACAGATACCATTCCGTTTTCGAGAATAACGGGTGCTCCAGATCTCACCATCTACGAGAAGAAATT
Organism: Fimicolochytrium jonesii; assembly: GCF_025526975.1. NCBI lineage: Eukaryota > Fungi > Chytridiomycota > Chytridiomycetes > Spizellomycetales > Powellomycetaceae > Fimicolochytrium > Fimicolochytrium jonesii. Next base: position 569,162 of record NW_026515687.1, read on the forward strand.
AACATTTACTGGACCTATAATTTCCAGAGATACATCTAATACCGTTTCCGTCAATACCGGAAATATCACTACCCTTGGGACACTCACATATCTTAACGTAACAGGCGCTTTGACCGCCGGCTCCATAAGCAGTCCTACCTTGGCAAATTATCTTACAACAGCAAATGCAGCCACAACGTATCAACCACTTAATGCTCGTCTTACAAATTTTGGGAACATTGCACCGACAAACACGTACATGCTAATCGCATCGGGAGGGAACTTCATTCAGTACAGTCCTGCAGACGTTCGTGCGAATCTCTCATTAAAAAATCTGAGTTTGCTCGATACGTTAGACTACACTAGTGCGGCGTTGGTGAACAAACCTACGCTTGGTTCGCTTGCAGCACTTAGCAGTATAGATTACACTTCGACTTATATTACTGGAAAGCCAACTCTTGGTTCACTTGCAGCACTTAGCAGTATTGACTATGCTTCGACGTACATTACTGGAAAGCCAACTCTTGGTTCTCTTGCAGCACTTAGCAGTATTGACTATGCTTCGGCTTTACTTACAAACAAGCCTACACTTGGCAGTTTGGCGGCTAAATCCGTTATCAATCTCGCAAGTACAGATGTCACAGGTATTCTTCCTTTCGGGTCTGTTGATCCGAACATTGTTATTGCAGGAACCGGCCTCTCGAAAACCGCTCAGACGCTAAGTGTGAATCCTGTACAAACACAAATCACAAGTGTCGGTACTTTAACGGGTCTTTCCGTTTCTGGTTCTAGCACATTTACAGGGTCAATAACCGTACCTACTCCAACCACGGCTTCGCATGCTGTGACAAAATCATATGTGGATGGATTGATTTCTACAACGCAAACGGGAGCGCAACCGCTAAATGGAAAATTGACTGCTATTTCTTCGAGCACCGCCACTCTCAACAATTTCCTTGTAGGAGATGGAACGAATTATATCAGTACGACTCCATCAGCATCTAGGACGGCTTTGGGTTTAGGCTCGATTGCATTGAAGAATTCTATAGATTTAGCAAACGATGTTGGGGTGACTGTCCTTCCATATAGTAATATTGATCAAACGGTTGCCCAAAAGTCATACGTCGATGGTTTAGTCTCAACTGCTGGAACGGGATTGACAAAAACAGGAAACGTTTTCAGCGTTAATGCTAGTCAAACAGGTATAACATCTCTTGGGACCCTATCATCATTGAGCGTCGGTGGGAATGCAAATATTGCTGGAGATGTCACGGTGTCAGGAAATGTAGTTGTATCAACTGTCCCGACATTGGGGACACATCTTACAAATAAGACATATGTCGATACGCTTCTAAGCGCAGGAACAGGATTGACACGTAGTGGAAACATTTTCAGCGTGAATGTGGCTCAGCCTCAGATAACATCTGTTGGAACTCTGTCATCTTTGAATGTTGGTGGAAGTCTTCAAATTGCAGGGACGACTGATACTAGTTCAATCACAACTGGCGCTTTACAGGTCGCCGGAGGGGTTGGTATCTCGAAATCATTATACGTCGGTGGATATGGAATCATAAAAGAATCTACAGCCGGAAATGGACCTTCTGTAGGTCTTATAAACTCAAACGGTGGAGGTTGGACTTTGTGGCATATCGGTCAAACTAGTGGCCTTGGAACTAATAATTTCGGCTTATACAACAATACTGCCGCAAATCTTGCGTTATCGGTGAATGTGACAACGAATGCACTAACTATCAATTCGGTATCCGACTCCAACGCTACAAATACTGGGGCGTTACAGGTCGCCGGAGGTGTTGGTATCGCTAAAAAATTGACCGTAGGGAGTGATGCGAGTTTTGTCGGGTCGAATCAGAGTCTCTTCTGGTACAACGGTTCAGTCTCCACACCAACATTCGGAAGCAGCATAACGGGCAACGTTTCAGCGGCAGGGTATTTTTCCTCGAATACAATTATCGGCGACTTGGTAATCAGAGCACAATACAATAATGCTCCGGCGAACTTACGATTCGCCAACGGACCCGGCGTATCAAATCTGGACATTTTGACAAATGGAAATGTTCTAATCAATACGACAACTGACTCCTCGAACACAACAACCGGTGCTTTGCAAGTGTCAGGTGGCGTTGGTATCGCAAAATCTCTATTTGCTGGTTCAGCCGCCACGGGAAGTCATACTTTACAGGTAAACTCAACTTCCTTTGACGTTTTAAAAATTCAGAGTCTTTCCGCGTCGGGGTTTTCTTCGATCGGTTTTGTTAACAACACAGGAACAACGGTGGGAGCATTCGGTTACGCAGGAGTCAATACGACCGCTCCAAATGCTGGAAACTTTTTCCTTTATTCGGGGTCTAATGCTAATTTCATAATCAATTCAAATTTGCCATCTGTACAGATTCTTTCCACTATAGATTCTACTTCGACAACTTCAGGTTCACTTCAGGTGAGAGGTGGAGCGGGTATCGCAGGGAATGTCAATCTTGGCAAAGACTTGACTGTTAATGGGACAATCTACTCCAATATTGCTTCAACCGGACCTATTGTTAGCAGCCATCTTGGGACACCGAACTTGGCAGCGGGGAGTTTCACGACTTTACAGATTGGAGTAGGAGCGGCTACAAATAACATGGCCAGGGTATATTTCAACTATGTTGGAGCGGGTCTTGCAACCAATACGTTGGGCTTGGGATTATGGAATGCACCACAAGGTCTTACAGTGGACGGAACAGGTAAAGTTTCTATTCCTACCGGTTCTATCGGCAATTTGACAGTTTCAGGAAACATGAATTTCACCGGAAATCAAGCAATAATTTCTGCATCTGGTTCACAAGGTCCTCTCTCCATAGACCCAAATCAGTCTTCCAATCCTTATGTCAGAGTATGGGACGATTTACGGGTGGTAGGAGATTTTTCTGTGTGGAATTCAGCAGAGACCACTACTTGGTTTAAAGTCTCCGCCAGCAGTGGTAACGTCTCGGTCTTGACCACAACCGATTCCACAGCAGTTGGAACCGGTGCGTTGCAAGTCTCTGGAGGCGCTTCTGTTGCGAAAAACGTATATGTTGGAGGTAACGTCTCGGTCTCGAACACTGCTGATGCAACCTCTAACACATCAGGCGCTCTTCAAGTGAATGGAGGCGCATCTGTAGCAAAATCTTTATATGTCGGGTCAAATCTTAATGTGACCGGTGATTTGAAAAGTCCGGCATTAAATTCTGTTACGACTCTAATTCCATATCCCACAACGCCAGCAACAGGTTCTTCATCTTGGAACGGCTATACAGTTACAGCCTCCAGCGAATACACGTATGCAAATGGAAATGGAAGTGATGGTTACACAGGGCACCCTTGGGACGCTTACTCAAACGCAACAATCGCTTCCAGACTGCGGTGGGCAACTGCAAGCACTTCAACAGCAAACCTAGGACTCGATTCAACAACGCAAAGTGTTCATTACTCATTATTGAGACTCCCGTCGGCCATTGCTATGGCTTCTCTTAAACTCACCGCCTACCTGATGGACGCCGTGGCGATGCCTACTACGTTCTCCGTGATTGCCGGAACAACCGAGTCGGCTATGGTAACAATCGCAACGTTTTCGAATATACCCGGTTCGACTTGGACCACTGATGGAAATACGTTTAGTTTTGCAAACACCACGCCTTATGTAGTATGGGGTTTCTCGTGGCAGTACGCGAATCAGACAACAACAGGGGGGTCGTATCCGCCAGATTCAATATAATCAAGCGTTCCCAAAGCGACCCTTGTCACTGCTTCTGCAAACACTATAGATGTTTCCGGTGCGTTGACTACGGGCACATTCGCAGCAAGTGGTTCAGCAACTGTGAATTCCTTGACATGCAATACGAACGTATATGCTTCACAAATCATCAATCTGCTGTTTGTATCAAAGACGGTGTTGTAGATACGTTGTTGACCAATGGAAATGGTTATACGGGGGCTTCGGACCCATTGGATGGAAAGTCGGGATGTCTGCGGTCGTGGCCCATGCAAGTTTTATGGGGTATATGAATTCGAACAACAGTCGAGTCACGATCACTGTTCAAATATTGGATCAATCCTCTACCGTAGTCGCCTCTAGAGCAGTCTCGTACTACTGTGATATAAACAATTATCAGACTCGCTACCCATTCAGTTTTCAAGTGCCGTTGCTCTTTTCTTCGACGAATACGCAACTTTCCGCTCGGATAATTATACCGACAAGTATCACCTCTCGAACAGTTACTTGAACTTTTGGACGCAATGCTACTAAGTATCAATATCAAGAACGCACGCTCGATGGTCTTTGTCTGTTCCACATAGCATTCTCAGTTGTCCCTTATCGTCTGTGATCCCTAGATACCCGCTCTTGAAAAT